>NC_137237.1:35642111-36242111 GCF_051294905.1 Botryllus schlosseri | reverse complement strand
TCTCTCTGTGAGAGGCCCAAGACCAACGTTGGGGTAGCCTACGCCTTTTCTGTTCTGATTTTGTGGAGGGCCAAGTATAGCTGTTGCCAGGTGTTTTGGTGCGGCGCATTATAGCCGTAGTAGCTACAACAGTCCACAGTAGTATAATTAGTCGCTGGTGAGAGGTAAAATACCGGAAACCAGAATGTTGTATTTCGGAAGTCAGAAACGCAGCATTTTGAGCTAGCTAGCAGTCGAAAATCGGCCTATGGAGCTTCGGAGAAGCGTCATTGTGGCGCTTCATGGACGCGCATTGTGTATTTCATAGAACTAATGACTCTGTGTATGGTGTGCGGATTTTGAAAACAGGTGTTCGAGTGTGTATTGACCTATATTCCGCGCGACAACTGACTCTGGCATCCTGGGTCCGCTCAATCACTATAGTGGTTCTATCGTGAATTGCTTCCCATGAAACAGCCGCTACAGTATACTGAATCTATCGTAATATGGTATCGGAGTATTACAGTAGTCTGTCAAACCCTTTCATGAATTCAGCAGCGACACGAAAATATTCATCAAACATTGTGTATTGTGAAACAGTTATATTGCAAGATATCGTGATGCTGTATTACAGAATGGCATGCCGTGATTATCAGCTAATATTTCACAAAACCTGATCGTTTACACTAATAAAGGCTAAAGTTGAAACAGCAGTCGCAAGGGTAAAAAAATTTCGCAAAATGATTTGAAATTCAACTCATTCAGTGATCTGTTTTTCCCGTGTCAAAATTGAGTATCGGAAAATGCTATCGCCATTGCATCCGAAATATCAACATCTTACACAACCTAACTAGACCAATTACTGACAGATCGCCATGTGTTATATTTAGCTATGCCTTGTCCATCTAACTGAGCCGCTATATGTATGATAAAATAAAAGTTGCGCGAGCATATAGCGTGTGGGCGATTTTGCATGTCGCAGGGTTGAATAATGCTTGAATTCTTTCGTACTATCTAACGTGCCCTATGTAAAACATTCTGGGTCTACAGATTTATCAAAAACACTTCCATCATCGCAAAACCGATTGATAAAATGATTATTACATACAATCTAATCAGGTGGACTTACCTTATATGTAGAATGCAGAACGGTAATCGGAGATATCGACTACACTGTATTTTGTCTCGATGTTCGTGAGTAGTATTGATGCATTTTTTCATTTCTCTTCTCCAAAATAATTGTCATTACGAAATCTAGAACACTAAACAGCGTTGCTTGGGTAATATGATTTCGAGTTGGTATTAAATTCCTAACATTTTACTACAGGGTATATAGGCTCAGGCAGCAACAGTTCTGATTTAGCAGACGCTGGTGACAAGGGTCTCGCCCACTCAACACAACACACGTATTTAAAAGTATCGCATACTCACACCGAAAGCACTGACATTAACGTTTACCCCAAATAGTGTTCGCCGCGTTATTATTTCCACGATATCACTCATTAAATATTACATTTATGTTTTTGTGTGACACTAGGTAGAATTGGATCACACCAAACTCGACGCAGCATTCCTTTGCGTCATGATATGGATACTGTCCCGCCGCGCTTCATTGGTGTGGATCTGTATCCTACAAGTTATATTGTTTTCCCTGAAAGCGGCGTTTACTCACTTGGTTGATAGCTGCGTGATTTGGCACACCACTGATTGGTTAATACTTAATTCCGTGCATCCTCTCTACGCCGCGTGCTAAATGTTTACAAGCACTTTAATCATCACGAAAGCAAATTGAAATATGTTTGCTACGTCGAGCTTATTCGGGTAGACTTGAGTTATAGGTAGAATACAGAACATCAAATAAATCCCAATATTGACTACTCCAAAATCGGGTTAATGAGAATGGTATTGCTGTTCATAAGTTATTGCTAAAATCTTTCTATTTCTATCCACTTAAATATTTGTCATCAGAAAATTCGATCCACTAAAAGAACTTGATTTGGTAACATTAATTCGATTATTTTAGCAACTTGTCGTCAAATTGTAATCGAAATTCGACATCCTTAGCATGTATCGTTTGGTAAGCGTGCCATACTGGAAATATATCCATACATTCCTTCCAAAATACAGCATCGATTTCGATTTCAGAAGCATATACTTGCCCGAAACGATCCCAATCCAATTTTCTACCTACAATGGCTTTCTATAACGCGATGAATGACCTATATTCTGGATAATCAGTTTATTGACATTTTTTTTTTCAATTTTTCGAACCACCTGTCTTACAATGACACAAGTATAATAGCGATAACATGGTAATAATAGAATCGCGGCAGGGATCCCCTCCACAATGTAAATGGTTATTACTCATTACTATCTTCATATGAAACACCTAATTACAAGATTCCAAAGGTACAGAAAAGTTTAGGTCGAAATAAATAATTGACTTCATTCTATATTCTACTGCTACAAAACCGAGATTGGTTGGTTACACACCGTAAACCTAACGCTATACATTGTAGTCGAGCAATCTCGAGCTTGAATATGTCAAGACCTCTGATTATTTCTATCTGGCGTATCGGAATATTCAAATAATCCAACAATGGAATTATTGCTTAAAAAAAATCACTGCTTCAGTTTATCTGGCACGTATCATTATTTTATCCGACTTATCGAAATATTGAAAATAGTCCAACACAAAAATCACATTGGAATTTTATTGGAATGAATATTCATTTTATTTTCTGATCATTAATTAATGACGATATACCACATATACTAAAGGTGATAAGAGGATGTACCATCAATCAATACTTATGGATCATGATGAAGTTGAAATTCCTTATGGGATCTATCATAAAACTACGACCGAATTGGATGTAAAGAATATTGTGAATGGTCTCATGGAGAACTCTCGCATGTACGAGTTAGAATTCCGCCAAAGCCATCTTAATGAGAACCTTGTAAAGATGATATTGGACCAAATTCGCGATTTTGCATTTGAGGTAAACACATTCACACATTCCGCTCACAGTCACTGAGCAAGTGAACATTATAATCCACGTTCAATTTAAGCATGATATCCGTATAATATACAGAGGTGGCTTAAATAAAAAACTTTCATCATGACCGCATTGTTTCATATTGATATTGTTATTACGGGGGGAATTGAAGGTATCGTACCGAACAACGCTTAATTGCGCACCAGTGTAGCCATTTATTGCAATAGTCGTACTAGAGACTAGTGAGAGCTGATGAGGGGGTTGATTATTCATCACCTCAATTACTGCTTTACGGAGGAAAGTTTTGCATTTGTAAAGGTCCGAATAAAAAAACTCAGCGTCACAGCCCACGAGGGCATTGACAACCTCTTACCAGCCATCTGCGAGTTGATGAACGAGTGTGGTTCGACAGAACTCAATCTGGGGGAGTGTAGCGGATCTAGCGATTTTCTGCTCGTTTTGAGTCAACTTATCAGGCAACATCAGGTATTGGCGATGGAAAAATCCGGAGACTAAACTAGTATAAATCCTTTCCAAATGAGATCTTCCCATATAGGTGAAATTGGAAAAACTCGATCTCAGCTACGGCGAAAACATCGACTTTACGCAACTCGAGACTATTATTTCAAGCGATCTAACCTGTTTGTCACTTGTGAACTCGCACTTGCAGTCAAAGGATTTTGTCGCCATGCAGGTCAAAAACAGTAAGGTATGGGTCTTGGGCGATTGTTGTTGAGTAGTGGTCAAGAGTCACATTCTTTATTGGTGGTTGCACAGAGTTCATTTGAGACGAATCACAGAAATTCTATTTTATCTCAGAACATTTCACCAATCTATTATGACGTGACTGGCTAATCAACATTTCTCTGTTATAAGTTTGTAGTGTTCATCTTCATCTCTGATTAATTGTGGTCGTAAATTGTCAGTTTCTCATATTCGTTTAGCTACAATATCTTGACATCAGTTATAATCATTTGGATGAAGAGTGTATGAATGCACTGCCCCCCTTATTTTCTAAAGACAAAGCGGTTACTCTTGTGATGAAAGGATGCGACCTTACACCCGATGAAATCGATGCTTTTGAATGTTTTGGTGAAATCGAGGTAGCCACTCGTTTCCACAATTTTGCGTGTCTTTTTCAGAATAATTTGCTGTATTTTGTAGGTTGAAAAACTCGATCTAAGTTACAATACGGATTTGGAACCGGTAGGATTGCAAGAAATCGGACGCTTCGTGAAAAGGCATAACACGAAGGAAGTTCGACTTTCAGCTTGCGAATTGGATGAACAGTCATTAGTGTCGTTGAATAATGGTCTCGGAAATCATAAGGTGATCCATTTTAGCTATAGATCTGTCTTGTTTTCTTACAAGTGAAATAATAAAGCATAATGTAATACTAATGTGGGTTCCAATCATATAGTCAGGCATGGCATTTCATTTTGCGAGCGAATTTATCATCAATAAGGCATTCCTGATCACGTCTGGCGATAAAAAAGTGTCATTGCTTCTAAGCGGAAGGTTTTCTATAGCTTATTCATATTAATGGTAGTTTCGATAGTTTCTTCAATATCCTATCGACGCTCATTATTATTTTTTCTGTATTACACTAGTTTTGCGATGAGGCGCCGAAATTGATCAAATTACTCTGTCGCCGATAAATATTGTTATTACAGCAACTGTGTGGTTTGTAGCGCCGTAAAATATCTGAACATCACACTATGTTATAGCTGCATTCGCTGGATTTGAGTAGAAATCCTGAAATTTCATCCAGCTACAAAACAGTAACTGAAATCCTGCACAAAACCCGCGTTGAAGAATTCAATCTGAGTAATTGCAAGATGCTTTCCATACAAATCAGGAATCTTAGCGAAGAGATGGGGGAGCTATGCCCTACAGTGAGTTCTTTCTGCTCTCTCATGCATCTCAATAAAGCAATGTAGTTTAGATTTCGTTACTGAAATTGATCTAAACCGCCTAATATTCAATTATTCAATGAACAGCTAAAGGTATTCGACCTCAGTGACAGCGATAGAACAAGAATCGACGAGGAATATGTGACTATCATTCAGAGCTTCGTGAAATATCATCCTGAATGTCGCCAACTCAAACTGATCTTACCGCGCTTGAATGGCGTAGACAGGGAAACTTTAAGGAAGCAATTGTATTCGTCCGGTAAGACGACATTTCCGCATAAATATGCATCTATACATTGAAATTTGGTGCCCTTATTCCTTCACTTTATATTACTTATCGTGTTCGCTACGGCTTGATAAAATTTCATGTCTCTGTGTTAATTAAAGCATGAATTAAAGCACCACAATCACAACCTAATTGAAACCACGAGTCTGCAACCAATATTCTGATTTTGTTGAACAGTTATAGTTAATAAATATTTTTATTGGTATCATTATGATAACAATATCTTCGAGACCTGTGTATGGCATACCCAGGAACCCGTATTATAAAATTGTACCGATTTGACAGAATGCATAGAGTTGAGATGTTTCGATTCTAATTACATGTGGTATTATATGGGTTTCGTAAAACGAGACATACAACGCGATTTCCTAAAAGGTTCATCTCTTTTTGCGTTGCTTTAGACCGGACGCGTATAATATACACATTTGGATAACGATTTTCTTTCATCACATGAGCAATATGTTCAGTGTTCACCCACGCGATAAAGCAAATCAGTAGTCCTCATAAGACTTGCAAATGTTTATCACACTCATAATAGTATACTAACGGCAACTATAGTCGGCGATATACTGCAGGTTTCGATGTGATCGGCTGACCAATAATAAATCGCACATAGCACTCACATCAGTGCAATAATTGGCTTCAGGTGTTTGGTAGGTATTTCATTACGACGGAAGCATGTGAACCGAAGTTTTGGTCGTGATTGATAGTGACCGAGCGGTAAAATATGGTTGTGTTTAATCTGTGTGTGTGTGTGTGTACGACTGTGAAGCTACAATCTACGATATCATCCCCGTGCTTCACTTGTTAAGATCCGTGCTTAGCATTTTCGAGACGCATTACGACTGAATTTGCAATCTCGCTAGTTTTACGAACCGGTATATGCTTGTGTTGCGACAATGATCAGTGGATGATCATGATCAAGCTTCGAAAATGGATGAACACGTGTTTTCGAGCTTATTAACAACTCATGAGTGTGCACTTGTCAGTTAGTTTGCTCACACGTAAATAATAGAGATTTTCGCTGCGCAGGGAAGATGTTGTTTAAATCTTTATAAACCAATTCACATTGCATACAATCCTTGCCGCTTCGAACTCGGAAAGTCAATTTGGTAAACTCAATCACCAGATCCCGATAATCACCTGAAGCGATAAACCAAAACCAACAAATAATGTATAGCTTCAACTAGGCCCACATGTCGATACACTGTCAATACGAAAAGTTACAATGTGTATGATGCTACAAATTCCGTGTGTTCCATTCTGGTTCAGCTCATTCATACAAAGTATTTGAAGAAATTGTTGCTTGTGCAGTTATGGTGTGAAAACTGGATGTATATAAAGCTTGATAGATGCTATCTCGTTCTGGAAGTATATTGATTCTATCATCATGTATGCTTGAGGTCACCGACATTAATACGAAAGAATTGTTACTGTACAAATGTTTTACAGTCGATAGTTTACTGTCTGTAATAATTACACAACAAGGTTGCAGCTCAAACGATTACCGCATTGCCATGAGAGTTAATTATGATTCCACCGATGTTGTGCACCATAATATATTGAAAATTAATTTTCACGAGCTCCAAACTTGCATCGCGAGATCAATAAAATCGATTTTGTAAATTCAATCTGATGAATAGATGGCGGAAGACTTGTAGATCTAGAACGATAGTGTTTCTGTAGGATGAAGACTGAAATCGTGTTAACCACCCCGCTAGAGAGCGCCGTCTCGTATTTTCACACAATGCATAATTATAAAACGTGTCATCAAAAGTTTTGGTCTAGTTCACCCCGCTACATTTCGAAACAGGTCACCACAGCATATCTATCGAGCGACGTAAGTTTCAGTTAATCATATCAACGGGAGATCATGACGATACGTTATTCCGTACACCGTTTTCTCTGGCCTCACACTGTAGTTCTAAAACACAGGCGCGATGCCTCTGTACGGATCTTGAAGTCAAGAAAGCACACCTATGTGTTATTTGATTTGGATTTCACGCCCGATGAGCCTACCATTCGAACTGTGCATTGGGATGAGAATTGTATCGTCGATGTCTACGACAGAGAGATTTATCAATTTGTCGGTGTTGTGAATATTCAACGAAAATCAGGGTGCATTATTATTCATGGTTCCCATATTTGACTGTGAATATATCACCCCTTGTGCTGTTCACTGTATCGATAGCATCACTGTTAAATTTGCTCGAATAACTATGTATCATGATGGACAAATATGACTGATTGCGTTCTAGATCTACAAGTCTTCCGCCATCTATTCATCAGATTGAATTTACAAAATCGATTTTATTGATCTCGCGATGCAAGTTTGGAGCTCGTGAAAATTAATTTTCAATATATTATGGTGCACAACATCGGTGGAATCATAATTAACTCTCATGGCAATGCGGTAATCGTTTGAGCTGCAACCTTGTTGTGTAATTATTACAGACAGTAAACTATCGACTGTAAAACATTTGTACAGTAACAATTCTTTCGTATTAATGTCGGTGACCTCAAGCATACATGATGATAGAATCAATATACTTCCAGAACGAGATAGCATCTATCAAGCTTTATATACATCCAGTTTTCACACCATAACTGCACAAGCAACAATTTCTTCAAATACTTTGTATGAATGAGCTGAACCAGAATGGAACACACGGAATTTGTAGCATCATACACATTGTAACTTTTCGTATTGACAGTGTATCGACATGTGGGCCTAGTTGAAGCTATACATTATTTGTTGGTTTTGGTTTATCGCTTCAGGTGATTATCGGGATCTGGTGATTGAGTTTACCAAATTGACTTTCCGAGTTCGAAGCGGCAAGGATTGTATGCAATGTGAATTGGTTTATAAAGATTTAAACAACATCTTCCCTGCGCAGCGAAAATCTCTATTATTTACGTGTGAGCAAACTAACTGACAAGTGCACACTCATGAGTTGTTAATAAGCTCGAAAACACGTGTTCATCCATTTTCGAAGCTTGATCATGATCATCCACTGATCATTGTCGCAACACAAGCATATACCGGTTCGTAAAACTAGCGAGATTGCAAATTCAGTCGTAATGCGTCTCGAAAATGCTAAGCACGGATCTTAACAAGTGAAGTACGGGGATGATATCGTAGATTGTAGCTTCACAGTCGTACACACACACACACACAGATTAAACACAACCATATTTTACCGCTCGGTCACTATCAATCACGACCAAAACTTCGGTTCACATGCTTCCGTCGTAATGAAATACCTACCAAACACCTGAAGCCAATTATTGCACTGATGTGAGTGCTATGTGCGATTTATTATTGGTCAGCCGATCACATCGAAACCTGCAGTATATCGCCGACTATAGTTGCCGTTAGTATACTATTATGAGTGTGATAAACATTTGCAAGTCTTATGAGGACTACTGATTTGCTTTATCGCGTGGGTGAACACTGAACATATTGCTCATGTGATGAAAGAAAATCGTTATCCAAATGTGTATATTATACGCGTCCGGTCTAAAGCAACGCAAAAAGAGATGAACCTTTTAGGAAATCGCGTTGTATGTCTCGTTTTACGAAACCCATATAATACCACATGTAATTAGAATCGAAACATCTCAACTCTATGCATTCTGTCAAATCGGTACAATTTTATAATACGGGTTCCTGGGTATGCCATACACAGGTCTCGAAGATATTGTTATCATAATGATACCAATAAAAATATTTATTAACTATAACTGTTCAACAAAATCAGAATATTGGTTGCAGACTCGTGGTTTCAATTAGGTTGTGATTGTGGTGCTTTAATTCATGCTTTAATTAACACAGAGACATGAAATTTTATCAAGCCGTAGCGAACACGATAAGTAATATAAAGTGAAGGAATAAGGGCACCAAATTTCAATGTATAGATGCATATTTATGCGGAAATGTCGTCTTACCGGACGAATACAATTGCTTCCTTAAAGTTTCCCTGTCTACGCCATTCAAGCGCGGTAAGATCAGTTTGAGTTGGCGACATTCAGGATGATATTTCACGAAGCTCTGAATGATAGTCACATATTCCTCGTCGATTCTTGTTCTATCGCTGTCACTGAGGTCGAATACCTTTAGCTGTTCATTGAATAATTGAATATTAGGCGGTTTAGATCAATTTCAGTAACGAAATCTAAACTACATTGCTTTATTGAGATGCATGAGAGAGCAGAAAGAACTCACTGTAGGGCATAGCTCCCCCATCTCTTCGCTAAGATTCCTGATTTGTATGGAAAGCATCTTGCAATTACTCAGATTGAATTCTTCAACGCGGGTTTTGTGCAGGATTTCAGTTACTGTTTTGTAGCTGGATGAAATTTCAGGATTTCTACTCAAATCCAGCGAATGCAGCTATAACATAGTGTGATGTTCAGATATTTTACGGCGCTACAAACCACACAGTTGCTGTAATAACAATATTTATCGGCGACAGAGTAATTTGATCAATTTCGGCGCCTCATCGCAAAACTAGTGTAATACAGAAAAAATAATAATGAGCGTCGATAGGATATTGAAGAAACTATCGAAACTACCATTAATATGAATAAGCTATAGAAAACCTTCCGCTTAGAAGCAATGACACTTTTTTATCGCCAGACGTGATCAGGAATGCCTTATTGATGATAAATTCGCTCGCAAAATGAAATGCCATGCCTGACTATATGATTGGAACCCACATTAGTATTACATTATGCTTTATTATTTCACTTGTAAGAAAACAAGACAGATCTATAGCTAAAATGGATCACCTTATGATTTCCGAGACCATTATTCAACGACACTAATGACTGTTCATCCAATTCGCAAGCTGAAAGTCGAACTTCCTTCGTGTTATGCCTTTTCACGAAGCGTCCGATTTCTTGCAATCCTACCGGTTCCAAATCCGTATTGTAACTTAGATCGAGTTTTTCAACCTACAAAATACAGCAAATTATTCTGAAAAAGACACGCAAAATTGTGGAAACGAGTGGCTACCTCGATTTCACCAAAACATTCAAAAGCATCGATTTCATCGGGTGTAAGGTCGCATCCTTTCATCACAAGAGTAACCGCTTTGTCTTTAGAAAATAAGGGGGGCAGTGCATTCATACACTCTTCATCCAAATGATTATAACTGATGTCAAGATATTGTAGCTAAACGAATATGAGAAACTGACAATTTACGACCACAATTAATCAGAGATGAAGATAAACACTACAAACTTATAACAGAGAAATGTTGATTAGCCAGTCACGTCATAATAGATTGGTGAAATGTTCTGAGATAAAATAGAATTTCTATGATTCGTCTCAAATGAACTCTGTGCAACCACCAATAAAGAATGTGACTCTTGACCACTACTCAACAACAATCGCCCAAGACCCATACCTTACTGTTTTTGACCTGCATGGCGACAAAATCCTTTGACTGCAAGTGCGAGTTCACAAGTGACAAACAGGTTAGATCGCTTCAAATAATAGTCTCGAGTTGCGTAAAGTCGATGTTTTCGCCGTAGCTGAGATCGAGTTTTTCCAATTTCACCTATATGGGAAGATCTCATTTGGAAAGGATTTATACTAGTTTAGTCTCCGGATTTTTCCATCGCCAATACCTGATGTTGCCTGATAAGTTGACTCAAAACGAGCAGAAAATCGCTAGATCCGCTACTCTCCCCCAGATTGAGTTCTGTCGAACCACACTCGTTCATCAACTCGCAGATGGCTGGTAAGAGGTTGTCAATGCCCTCGTGGGCTGTGACGCTGAGTTTTTTTATTCGGACCTTTACAAATGCAAAACTTTCCTCCGTAAAGCAGTAATTGAGGTGATGAATAATCAACCCCCTCATCAGCTCTCACTAGTCTCTAGTACGACTATTGCAATAAATGGCTACACTGGTGCGCAATTAAGCGTTGTTCGGTACGATACCTTCAATTCCCCCCGTAATAACAATATCAATATGAAACAATGCGGTCATGATGAAAGTTTTTTATTTAAGCCACCTCTGTATATTATACGGATATCATGCTTAAATTGAACGTGGATTATAATGTTCACTTGCTCAGTGACTGTGAGCGGAATGTGTGAATGTGTTTACCTCAAATGCAAATTCGCGAATTTGGTCCAATATCATCTTTACAAGGTTCTCATTAAGATGGCTTTGGCGGAATTCTAACTCGTACATGCGAGAGTTCTCCATGAGACCATTCACAATATTCTTTACATCCAATTCGGTCGTAGTTTTATGATAGATCCCATAAGGAATTTCAACTTCATCATGATCCATAAGTATTGATTGATGGTACATCCTCTTATCACCTTTAGTATATGTGGTATATCGTCATTAATTAATGATCAGAAAATAAAATGAATATTCATTCCAATAAAATTCCAATGTGATTTTTGTGTTGGACTATTTTCAATATTTCGATAAGTCGGATAAAATAATGATACGTGCCAGATAAACTGAAGCAGTGATTTTTTTTAAGCAATAATTCCATTGTTGGATTATTTGAATATTCCGATACGCCAGATAGAAATAATCAGAGGTCTTGACATATTCAAGCTCGAGATTGCTCGACTACAATGTATAGCGTTAGGTTTACGGTGTGTAACCAACCAATCTCGGTTTTGTAGCAGTAGAATATAGAATGAAGTCAATTATTTATTTCGACCTAAACTTTTCTGTACCTTTGGAATCTTGTAATTAGGTGTTTCATATGAAGATAGTAATGAGTAATAACCATTTACATTGTGGAGGGGATCCCTGCCGCGATTCTATTATTACCATGTTATCGCTATTATACTTGTGTCATTGTAAGACAGGTGGTTCGAAAAATTGAAAAAAAAAATGTCAATAAACTGATTATCCAGAATATAGGTCATTCATCGCGTTATAGAAAGCCATTGTAGGGAGAAAATTGGATTGGGATAGTTTCGGGCAAGTATATGCTTCTGAAATCGAAATCGATGCTGTATTTTGGAAGGAATGTATGGATATATTTCCAGTATGGCACGCTTACCAAACGATACATGCTAAGGATGTCGAATTTCGATTACAATTTGACGACAAGTTGCTAAAATAATCGAATTAATGTTACCAAATCAAGTTCTTTTAGTGGATCGAATTTTCTGATGACAAATATTTAAGTGGATAGAAATAGAAAGATTTTAGCAATAACTTATGAACAGCAATACCATTCTCATTAACCCGATTTTGGAGTAGTCAATATTGGGATTTATTTGATGTTCTGTATTCTACCTATAACTCAAGTCTACCCGAATAAGCTCGACGTAGCAAACATATTTCAATTTGCTTTCGTGATGATTAAAGTGCTTGTAAACATTTAGCACGCGGCGTAGAGAGGATGCACGGAATTAAGTATTAACCAATCAGTGGTGTGCCAAATCACGCAGCTATCAACCAAGTGAGTAAACGCCGCTTTCAGGGAAAACAATATAACTTGTAGGATACAGATCCACACCAATGAAGCGCGGCGGGACAGTATCCATATCATGACGCAAAGGAATGCTGCGTCGAGTTTGGTGTGATCCAATTCTACCTAGTGTCACACAAAAACATAAATGTAATATTTAATGAGTGATATCGTGGAAATAATAACGCGGCGAACACTATTTGGGGTAAACGGTAATGTCAGTGCTTTCGGTGTGAGTATGCGATACTTTTAAATACGTGTGTTGTGTTGAGTGGGCGAGACCCTTGTCACCAGCGTCTGCTAAATCAGAACTGTTGCTGCCTGAGCCTATATACCCTGTAGTAAAATGTTAGGAATTTAATACCAACTCGAAATCATATTACCCAAGCAACGCTGTTTAGTGTTCTAGATTTCGTAATGACAATTATTTTGGAGAAGAGAAATGAAAAAATGCATCAATACTACTCACGAACATCGAGACAAAATACAGTGTAGTCGATATCTCCGATTACTTTACCGTTCTGCATTCTACATATAAGGTAAGTCCACCTGATTAGATTGTATGTAATAATCATTTTATCAATCGGTTTTGCGATGATGGAAGTGTTTTTGATAAATCTGTAGACCCAGAATGTTTTACATAGGGCACGTTAGATAGTACGAAAGAATTCAAGCATTATTCAACCCTGCGACATGCAAAATCGCCCACACGCTATATGCTCGCGCAACTTTTATTTTATCATACATATAGCGGCTCAGTTAGATGGACAAGGCATAGCTAAATATAACACATGGCGATCTGTCAGTAATTGGTCTAGTTAGGTTGTGTAAGATGTTGATATTTCGGATGCAATGGCGATAGCATTTTCCGATACTCAATTTTGACACGGGAAAAACAGATCACTGAATGAGTTGAATTTCAAATCATTTTGCGAAATTTTTTTACCCTTGCGACTGCTGTTTCAACTTTAGCCTTTATTAGTGTAAACGATCAGGTTTTGTGAAATATTAGCTGATAATCACGGCATGCCATTCTGTAATACAGCATCACGATATCTTGCAATATAACTGTTTCACAATACACAATGTTTGATGAATATTTTCGTGTCGCTGCTGAATTCATGAAAGGGTTTGACAGACTACTGTAATACTCCGATACCATATTACGATAGATTCAGTATACTGTAGCGGCTGTTTCATGGGAAGCAATTCACGATAGAACCACTATAGTGATTGAGCGGACCCAGGATGCCAGAGTCATTTGTCGCGCGGAATATAGGTCAATACACACTCGAACACCTGTTTTCAAAATCCGCACACCATACACAGAGTCATTAGTTCTATGAAATACACAATGCGCGTCCATGAAGCGCCACAATGACGCTTTTCCGAAGCTCCATAGGCCGATTTTCGACTGCTAGCTAGCTCAAAATGCTGCGTTTCTGACTTCCGAAATACAACATTCTGGTTTCCGGTATTTTACCTCTCACCAGCGACTAATTATACTACTGTCCACGTCTGGTAGTAGTGGGAAATGGGCATTCAACAAGGTAGCACGACTAGGTGTTGGTTTTACTCCGGAAACACTTCTTCCCTCGATATTGTCGAAGATATGAATATTATTCGAGTTGCCGCGGTCGGTTAAATCCACGGTCTACGACGCGAAAGCCTGTAAACGACTCTCGGCAGTAACACGTTTATCTGGGCAATGCAATTCTACTTCGACTCAGCACACTCACAACCGTAAAATCACATGGATGCCATCATGAACATAATTAATTATGATCGAAACTCTCAAAATGACACTCTCTAGCACCATATACTTGCAAAAAACGTCTGTTTACTTTGCATTGCGGGTTGATTTCAATTTTTGGAAGTCCACCGGTTCGCCAAATATTTTTGGGAATTCTACCGGTCCGCGAGGTGAAAAGGTTGAGAACCACTGGAGTAGATGGAAGAACGCGACCCTGATTTATTTTGTTCATCCATACGTGACTGTAACCTCGACTGGAGCGGGTACTTACCACGAAGGAGTGATTTGAAAGAATTATACGTCATATCGCATGGCTAACAATGGTTTGGCTGTTGTTATAGGCTACTTCGCGTCATGTTACCTCGCTAACAGGCAAATACCTGACGACACTACAGAGGTAGTCAGGATTGAAGTACCTTTACTTTATCGAAGTACTCAAGTACGTTTTGTCTATACTTGCACTAACTATCCAAGTGGCCATGTTATTATGCTAATTTTACTGTGTTATTTAGGCAAAAATTATGCATTTAATATTTTGTCAAGTAAATACTAGTTTTGGGATAAGTTTGCAGTTATCAGTTAGATCGTCATAACAAGCGCGTGAAATTGGCATCATAGTAACCTCTGGTTGTAATAGTCTTGTGCACTGGTTCCCTAACTTCCTTTTCACTTTTCCCGTGCTAAATGTGTCAAGTATTAAAACGCTTTTCTGTCAATAAAATGGACTGAACGTTCTAAAATTTTCACCCCACAATGGGCCCATTCCTTACTTTAGCATCCTGTCCTTCAAAATATTCCAGGCGAGGGCGATATCCTCCCTTTGGTAAACACATGTTTATAGACGAATGTACCCATTTGTACCGTCATTAATCTTTTTGCGATGGTTGCGAAATGTTATCCCGCATTGTCGAGAGTTTTCACCTCCTATCAATTCTGCCTGAAAGTATATGTACTCTTCACCAACATACTTTTCCCAACTACTTCATTACTTTTGAGAGCTTTCATTTTCTTCATTCACCTCATTTATAGCCGGACTAGGGTTGTATTCAAAACAAAAATAAATTTAAAACAATCATGTTTAAAGCAAGACCCCTGTTTGAAACATGTTTTATTTTTATTTTTAGCCATGATGCCTCGAATCTTGTGACGTCACAGTGGATTGACTATCGAACACGTAGGGTAAAATAGCTCCCTTGACGAAAACGGCTTCCGAACCCTGTATTAAACGGACCAAAATATCTTTAACCAGGGCTACATCGTTATGCCACACACGACGATTATGAGGGTTCCGACAATTCCATATCGCGTAGGACGACTGTATCGGGTGCAAATCGTCCATAGGCTCATACTACGTATTTTGCGAAAGTATTTGCACAATTATGTCATAATTATACTACATTCGAAAAAAATTTGTTTTTGTCAAAAAGTCAATTTTTTAAAACAATTTTCAGCATGTTTTAAATAAAGTGTCTTTAAACAATTTAGTTTGGACACGTGTTGGAAATCACTACTTCTACTACAGAAGCAACACTGACTATACTGCCTATTGTTATGAGCAGGTGGAACTGCATGACAGCCCATCGATTCAGAGAATAACAATACGCCACGGCGTTGAACGATTGCTGCATTAATTGGGATGGGTAGCATAAGAATAACGAAAGGATGAAGCCTCCCAAGTCTACCATTCAACCAGCGTTTTCATTTTACGACTGTTCTTTCATCGATATCAAACTTTGAAGGGAGATTAACGAAATTCACGTAGTTCAGGGGTTCTTACCCTGTTTTTAGCGCGGAATCTATAATTTTGTGGTGTATGACTGCGCATTTGCACTGTGTAGTATAGCCATCCCGAGATATTGTTTTGATCTCCACAACCAGGGTTAAATTTTAATTAGCCTAACCGCGGAATTTGAGCAGCTGGTGACTATAAATAGGTCATCGATTTTGCCTAATCCTCACCACGGCCTGGTAACAAGTTGGACTGTTCGTATCGTCCATATGACCATTGCGACCTGTCTTGAGAACCAAAAATTAGACAAAGTATGGAAATATGTAAAAATATGGACTAAGAACAATAAAGGTAACTTTAGAATTTATATTGTTGTAGTTTCAGCATTGGCCTTCAGACTTTATACTCAAGTGTTAGAAGTTTGTCTCAATTGCCCTTCGCCTTCTGATCTGTACAAGTGGTTTATTGAAAATAAGTCTAGAAATGGGCTGTATGGTTGGCAGGTACGGAATCAAAATAAATAAAAATCGACCCGGTGTAAATGGCCTTTGTAGTCGAAAAACACCTGGAATAACAACAACAAAAACAACAACAACAACAGCAGCAGCAGCACCACCATCATTGACCTTTCATGGAAACCTTAAAACTAGTGTGCGACCCCAAGGGGTTCATACACCCCACGTTAAGAAGACCTAACGCAGGCGCTTTTAAGTAATGCAATGTGTACGTCACAGAGTCATAAGATGGCACGAACAAACATGAGTCATTTTAAACAGCGTGGCCGCAACATAAATCATATTATCGAGCCATTTGAGATCATGCGCTTGCATTTTCATTTGCACATCTGAAGTCTATCTGTCGCTTTGTACCTCAGCTTCAGATTAAGTTACTTGATTCACCTGAGCACTGTCCCTTTGAGTCAGTCTTTCTTCGAAGCTAAGTTAAAAGTACTTGAATCCAACCTCGAAATCTATGAAATCTAAACGCTTCCACAGTTGGTTAATTGATTCGCCACCGACGCATTACAACAAATTTCTGGGATCTCCGTATCATATACATAGGCCTGCCGATATCATATCACAATACTTACAATTGAATAAATTCCAAAATTTCAACAAAATCCATGCGAAGTAATATTATTGAAACGGTTACAGAGCAAATGCACCCCGATGTCTTCATTCAAGATTGCTTTTTCGGTCCCATCTATTGTGAACAAGCAGCCGTTACCTTCTTGTGAATCTAAACTATCATCTAATTCTCTGCCGCTTGTTGGAGTGTAGCATTGTAGATGTTCACAATCGGATTAGGACCTTGTACGCAGATTTCACTGTTGTCATCGAAGTTCACGTTCCACGTACGATATTCTCTCCCTTGTCCGAACAAAGGTTTGTAAGGAACGTACCCAAGGCGCAAGCCTCCATTTCCAATCCTTCGAGATGAAATTCACACAAATCAGATTGAGGAGCAGGTTTAAATGGAAGGACCATAACGGCGGGCAGTCACCTAGCTCTAAATATATCGCTAGAGCTGTATCTGACGCCAAGCATATCGTAGTCACAATGGTGATTCTTCTTATAAGTCGAGCGTATTTGCAATGACTTCTTTGGTTCAATATCCGGCAGAAATAGATTGCTTTGATTAATGGATAGACAGATAGAATCAGAAGCGGGAACTGGATAGCCCAAGTAAGCAGCATGAGCGACACAATTTCGCAGTAGGATAAGCAGATGAGCGTTATCGCCAAGATGACCACCACTGCAATGTAAATTAAAAAGTATTTGCTTATGAATCTTGAAATATTGTTTGACAGATGAGACAAGAACGAACTCCGATAGATTACCCTCTGCCTCATCCACGTGACGGCGTGTAACAAAACTGGTACGGCTACAAAGGCAACGATCATAGATGACCAAACAGTCGATATTCCCTCCATACTACATACTACATCGCTGCAGTTGCTCCTATTCGACGCGACATCAGGCCCTTTGCAGTGGTCGCACTTTTCCCGATGATATATCATCACAATAATATCGATAATCATCGAGGCAACAATTAATGTGCTGCTGATCGCCAGAAGAATACTTCGCGTAAGCTTTCGCGAAATCGCACAGCATTCATGGCAGTTATGCATGTGATGAATATAAATCCAGTGAACGGAACAGAAGTAGACGGCGATTACAAGCAAACAATATTCGCAAATGATACTGGTGTTTGTACATTCAGAGAGGCATCTCTTCGTAAATATATCCGTCATTTCAACTGTGAATAGAGTGAAATCTAAATTGAAATTAAACGATATTTAGTGAAGAATGCTGGATTGTTACATATAAATCACGCACAATAGCAATTCAATGGAAAATAAAAGATAGAACGTAAACTCCAGAAAATGAACTGTGACCATTTCATACATAACATAAGTTATTGTTTGAGAAAGAAAGCAGAGTTTGCATAGACTAATTGAACGGTGGAAAACTCGTGGCTTGCGAGATGGGTCCGAGTGGCCCACACGGTCATTACTGAAATAATATATTATCAAATTAATCGGCTGAGTAACTTATGGTGAAATTGCTGTTCAAGAAAAGAAATATACATCTTGAAGAATTTGTCTATTACTCTATAGCAGGGGTTTCAAACACAACTTGCGTCGCGGGCCGAATTAAAACCTTCAGGTCGCTTGCGGGCTGCACCAGTCAATTGATTCCATAATATTTCCTCGAAATCCATGACCCTTTTTTTCGTTTGCATACTTCATTATCAATCATAATATCATATTACGGATTAAATGGGTTCTATCATGACAATTCCGTTACTCGCAATCAGACATGGGGTGATTACTTTATGAATGTAATCGATTGCGATTACGATTACTTCGGAATCACGCGATTACGATTACGATTACGATTACAGCAAAATCAGGAAGTAGTCGATTACGATTACGATTACATTGAAAAAGTAATCACGATTACTCACGATTACATTTGTTTTGCTTAGGACTATAATCTTAAATCACATATTGGAAGACAATACAAGGATTGCGATGAAAAAGCTTAACGAGATATCAACTTTCTTCATACATCATGCGTCATTTGCTTATTACGTCATAATATACCAATTGCCCAACTTTATAGTGGATGATTTATCGCATCCAACGATTTGGATTATTGCCAGGTCTTTACCTGCCGCACCCCAAATTCCTTAATAGGGTGGAGAGCGTGCTCGAAGGGGACTCAAAGGTATTTCGTAAACCAACATAAATTATAGAGTATTTTCGAGAATTTAATGGTGGCTTTTGGGGTGGGCGAGGTGAGCGGTCGCCGGGGGGCCCCCTGGTCGAGGGGCTCCCCTATTTCGATTATGCGCTTTTTTCAAGGATAATAACGAATAAACATGGAAATCCGTGTAAAGCAAGAATAGGACTCCGTACAGATTTGTGAATCATCATCAAATCTCTGTATTTGTTAGAAAAGTACCATATCCCGATAATCATCACGTCTCTGCATGCGGTAGAATTACTTAGTTTTAATGTAGTCTATCCTTGCACACATGAAAAAATAGACATGGCCGAATCCAGCACATGGCCAGAACTTGATAGACAGATAATAATAACAGATGCGAAAGGGGGGTCTGGGGGCGAAGGCCCCCATAAGTTACGGATAGATACTTATAGCGCCCCCCCCGGTAAATCTCTCCCACCCCCACCCCCCTCCCCGTTCGTATGGCCACCTCTGCGCTGTAGCAATAATATCCAAATGAGAGATTTGAAAGTTGAAGCTAGTTTCATATGAGCAGCGGTTGAACATGGGTCGGCCGACCCCAAGGAACATACGCAGTCGCTCGGGGCATTGCTTGTCTTCGCCCACGCGGCGGCTCAACGGGAATCTATAGTTAATATTCCCGAGTCTCGACGCGGAGATTGGCGCTTCTGCGCGCACTGCAACAAGGCAACTGAGCTTGTAGGAGCTTGTTTGAGTCCCTGCGAGTGAGCGTTTTTTTTGTTCTTGGTAAGGGGAGTACGTGGTAACCCGTCGGTCGTCGCAATAATCAGTACACACTACACAAGAAGTAGCTTTTTGTTTCAAAACAGTTGGTGACCCCTGCTCCAGGGGATAGCTAGGTTTGAAATGCATACCTCTTCCCCCCAAGAAAAAACATACACAGGCTATTTTATGGGAACAGGCATTTTGGAGCCGGTCATTACCGCGCCACGATCCCACAACACACCCAAAGACATATGCAGTTTCGGCCAACACGCAACTCCACGGGATGTGATACCAATAAAGAAATACCTTGGCCGAAACTTAGGGTATTCGTCCATTGTCAATAGCCGCGCTGGGTGGGCGTGACTATAATAACTCCTGTCCTTCCAATCTGGGCCCACAATGCAAATGTCACCAGGCGCATCCACAAAGGAATAAATAGCCATGACAAAATGTGTGTGCGTCTCACAAAAGATATTCTATGAGTTTGCTACGTTTGGGCGAGTGCAATATCTTTTGATTATACAACGGCTGGAGGTCGCGAATTAACAACATACAGTAATTATAACAACATACCAGATGCTATGAATATGAATAACGTGCCCCAGCTTTACAGGTAAATCTGACACTCGGGGCTCAGAGAGGTTATAAATGAATCGTAATATAATGCAATTACCAATATTATTGACGAAATTCAGTTTTGAAAATTGACCAACGGTTGGACAGGGGAATTGCTGTTTTGGCTGAATTGCTGATTCTAGCTACAACGCACGCTAACATGTCAGGCTATATAAGCGGATGGTTATGCTGGTAGGTCCAAATGCTAAGTAACGAACTGTGAAATAACGATAGACGCCCGTTTCAAGTAGTTATATGAGAATAAGATATAGTTAACATAAAAATTCTGCCTTCAACTTAATACATATACAGCGAGCTGATGTTACGAGAAACGGCTAAGCACGGCTCGGTTATGATATATATCAGCAGCTGTTTATTTGTAATGCTTCGTTGTGGAAACTGCAGTGTTTTATTCGACGAGTAAAAAATTCCGAATCTTCGTCAGGTGCACGTGCGTACGTAGGCCTCCTGCTCGCCAAGCAGCAATGGTAAACTGCGTTTAACTAAGCACAACCAAACATCAATACATAAGTTACTATTTGAAACTATAGGCAGAGTGGTGATCAATATCCTGCTGCGAGGTAGCGGCTTCTGTAGTGTATTGATAACCTGATATACACCACGGGAGGTGTTCTTACAATCACACTACAATGTCCATCGCATGTCTGTTTACTATGTGTGGATACTTCTTACGCGGAGCTAATACTTTTGAAGTAATATAATGAGTCAGCGGCGTTTGAAAACGGACGTTTGTGCTATCGCTGACGTGGTATATATTATCTCATTCTTGTTCACGAATATTCAGTTTATGTCATAGTCCTTGTACAAACAAAAAGTAATCGCTCTTTCACAAAAAAAAATCGATTAGATATGGGAAGTAGTCGATTACGATTACGATTACTTCGGATTTTTTTCGAATGTAATCGATTGCGATTACGATTACTTCAAAATGCTGTAATCGTCGTAATCGATTACGATTACTAATCGCGATTACCCCATGTCTGCTCGCAATCCACGGAATGAGCAAAATAGCCTACGATTGGTGATAAAGCGCTGAAACAGTGGCTCTAACGTCGATGTAAGTTGGCATATTGCTATGCTCCCTTTTCTTTAGTCGTATTCTGGCTTTATCTTTGCGTTTCGAGGAGTACAAGATATTTAATTTCACCGTTGATGTTGGAATTTGGCTCATTATCATGATATCTTGAGACGAGTTTCTCTGAAAACAAGGAACTTTCGGATCAGAAGTAATACCGCACTGAGATCACGGGTATTTTACTTATATTGTCATGTAACTATTCTATTCTTCATGTAACCTGCATATAACGGTTTTGCAGTGCCACTACTTCAAGGTGAAACTTTGAATTGAGTGTGCAATTTTTCCCTTCTTAAAATTGAGTGTCAATGTCAGCGACTTGATCCTAATGTTGAGCTTAGAGCAGTGGTTCCCAACCTTTTTGTCTTCATTCCCCACTTCAGATATATTCCGAGCCTTCATTCCCCATCAGGACCGTAACACCACTTCGTCAGCCCCCCCCAAAAAAACGTTGTCTTGCCCCCCCCCGCCACTGGGTGATAAACCCAACTTCTGAGGGGCACGCCCCCAGAACCCCCTCAGCCCCCTGAGCCTGTACGCTTTCCCCCGTTACTTATCAGCTACATTGGGTTTACTGTTTCGAGCGTCACCTTATCTCGACTAAACGCGCGAAGCGCGAAAAAATTATGTAATTCATGTTTGAATCGGTCAATATGATTGGGATTTGCATATATTTTGCTTTCAATTTTTTTAACTCCCCTCTGCTCACCACGTAATCCGATTTACCGGTAGAGCTGAGTGAGGTGTTTTGGAAAAGGTAAGACCCCTAAATAAGTAGCCTATTAAACATCTTCGGGCAGACCCGTCCGTATATTGACTTCGTTACATTATGCTATTTCGTGACCTCCTATATCTGCTATTTCAAAAGATATGGAATATCGCCATAACTAAAAGGCACACACGATTTGAAATTGGTATTGCTTTACCGGCAAATAATTTGTCCTGTAGGGTTCAGAACGCCAGGACATGAACATTCGGCGCCAACCATTTAGCCACCTATGGACGACAATTGAACATATATTTTTTTCGGTTCTGGTTTTTGTGGTATTCATGGTGTTTCTCGACTACTATGGTCATTTACACCAGGCCGATATTCTTCATTATTTTCCGTAACTTCCGATTTATAGCACGGCCCACCTCTAGGCCTTTTGTAAGACACCGCTTGCGCGGTCGAGCTGGGCGAGAATGAGACATATATGTATGTTGTATATTGTATATATCGAAGTCACCACAAGGGCATTCCTTCTCGGTTCTCGGCCAAGCTATTCTCGCTGCTGATTGTTCTGGCACACTTCTCGGAGTCGTATGTTACGTGGCCTATAACTTCATAGGTCTTGGTGCTTCAAGGCGCAGTAATGGCCGGTGCCCAAGTCTCCATTTCTATAAAATCCACGGATTTTCATGGGGAAAGGTAATAATCGCGCAACCAGCACGAAAATATTTTGAAAAAAGTGCTTAAATAAAAAAAAAACTATAATTTATTGTAATACACGAAATAATTTTGGGCTCCTTCGAGCTCGCTCCCCACTTGGGGGAGGGGGGGGGGGTGCGGCCGTTACGGTCTTGTTCCCTACTACCCAACACTTTTGTCATCACAGACTACACAAGACACACAACCTCTCCAGTACAATCGCCTATGACTGCAACATATAACGTATTGTGAACCAACACCAGTAACGATCAAAATTTCGCGAAAGCGAATTATTTCACGTCAAACTAGTCGTGCTGCTGGATGCGTTTGTGACGCCATCATTGGCCATCCAGAGTTAAAAATGAGGGATTGTGAACAACACGCAATATAATTTTCGATACATACATTCCAGAGCAGTTAACTGGTAACGGTAATTGCGCATGTGTCTCCGTGAATATGTAGACGGTCCTGTATATAATTTTGAACAAATGCCTCTATTCCCCACCAAAAACCATTGAATTCCCCACCAGTGGGGAATTCCCCACCGTTTGGGAACCACTGGCTTAGAGTGAAACCATACCACTGTCGAATGGTCATAATGTGGTCTGCGAACATGCTCTACATTTGCTGGCTTGAGTTAATATTTAATAGATGTATTTCGTACTAAACATCCCAACATTTGTTAGAAATACAAGCATTTTTCAATCTACTCGAAATTGCTTCGCGGGCCGTATGTTTGACATCTCTGCTCTATAGCCAGGCTTGAGGCAAAATATCATATTTGCCGTTGGGGAGCGAGTGGCGCAGTGTCCAAAGCGACACCGTCACGACATCTATGGTTGTTGGTTCCAGTCTCGGCTCTACCAAGTTTCTATGTGTCGGAGGTTTATCTGGGCTCCTCATCGCCGACCAGTGACTCAAAAAGCCCAGAGAGTACAGTGAGCCGAGCCGAGCTTAGAACAGAGAGTGATTGATTCGTGGAAGAGAAAGTGCAAGAAAAGTCGTCACGAAAAATTCATTGAACTGTTGAAATTGCCATCGTGCCATTGTCGTGGAGCACAAACCCTAATAAGCCTATAAGCACCACCGCTGTATCCCATCAATACAATACAATGTAAGGTTCCATCTGAAAGCGAATATGTAATGAACATTGCTTAGCTTATATCTCACATCATTTTGCGTCACGATGCTAGTTCAAATACAAGTCAAATTTGTGTAGCCTACGCTCATAGCTATATGTCTCACATGTGCCAACCACTATAGTTGAAGGTAACCAAACGAAATTATGGAGCTGAGCGCCTGCACCGTACGCAATTTGGATGCTGTTGTACGAATTAATGCAATTCTAAAAAAGGAGCTGCAATGTAATGATGTACGATCTTTCTAGGCCCCAATAACATAACCGGTAGGTAACTGAAATGCGAGAATAACAGCGCCCGACTCCACGCACCAGACCAACGCATTTCATAGCACAAAATCACTCCTGCTAGCCCAGTGGTTCCCAACCTTTTTCGACCCATCGCCCCCTTTTCGAGGTCAACACCGATCATCACCCCTTAAATTTTGTGCAGGCCTACCGAAAATTGGGCATACAAACTGCAATCACCGGCGGGTTGACTAAAAAAAAAGGTCAAATTTTCGTCTCGATGTCTAATTTGACACACTTTTGTAACTAAATTTCCGTGGGTTGATTAAAAAAAAAAGGTCAGCCGTTTTGACGCGTCATCGCCCCCCCTATCGCCCCCTTCGCTATTTTAGCCCCCCGTCGCCCCCTTTGTCCATTTTCGCCCCCCTGTCGCCCTTCGTCATTTTCGCCCCCTAGACCGCCAAATCGCCCCCTGGGGGGTGATATCGCCCACGTTGGGAACCACTGTGCTAGCCCAAATGTTCGGCAATGTTCATTCTCACAAATCATAATAAACTGCGACATCATATATTTTACATGCGCCGTTGTAGTGATACATTACCGATATATGGCAGGTAAAATTACTATATGACATCGTCAGTCCACGTTCTGGCTCACGGTGACCATTCTGTACCCAGTTTAATGTCACGGGAACTCGAACGTAGGCTTAGCGCCATCTTTATACAATGCAGTCCAAACTGGAACAATATATAGAGTCAATACAATCTTACAATCTTACAATCTTACTATTCAATTGTCGATTAGCTATTTATAGGTGTTACCCATTATATAGTTAGTTGTATCCTAGTATCTGGAATGTCATCTTCAAAGAAACACATTGCGCAAGGCGAGACTAATCGACCTGATTACTTTCATCTCCTGTAACAAGCCGCTCATTTACGATAATCTGGTACAAAATTCTCGGAACGAATAAACAAATATTATTCCTTCCTGCTACGCAACACAACGCTACCGGTTTCTCATACCCATTATACGTTTACGAAAACAAATAATCCGTATCTTATAAATAACGTATACAGTGGGAAGTAGAATCCAGAAGGGATTAACAACGTGAAGTTCGTAGAAAAATGTAGGAATATCTTATCCGTTTGCATACAGCTCCACCTAATTTCTGAACCAGTGTTTCCAAAACTTTTTAACACCCCCTTGGCCAATAATCCAGGTACCAAACTTTCTTCCTACCCTAACATCAACAAAATTTTGCTTTGAATATTGCTCACACGAACGACATTATATTACTGGACACTGGATACAGATTTTGAAATACTAATAATATACATCTAAAAGTTGAACAAAGAAAGTATAAACACCGAGTTCATGAGTTCTTATGGCTGCACTAGTATCTTTATTAAAGTTTTATTAATTTAATTCTTATGTTATAGTTTTTATGACCCCTCCCCATAAAAGTCATATGGCCCCTTCGGGGGGCATAGTACAGATATTGGGAAACCCTGGTCTAAAGTGATTATGTTCATGGGCTTGTGACTAAACTTTTATCAAAAAGAGTGTGTATTCAAACCAATGTACAGCCCCCGAGATATACGGATGTGAAAACACACCCGTCGTACATCAAACCAGAACATACATTAGATTTACGCCACGGTCTAAATCAAACACAATATATTAATCCAAATGATGCTTCCATCAGAGGACGTAGTGAGGTATGCACATAGGCACGTATGACTTATGTTTGCGACAAAATTATGAGTTAGGTTGTTTTTATTTTTTTATTGGTCGGGCTATTCATGGCGTTTGTCGACTACAATGGTCGTTTACACCATTTCCATTTTTCATTTTTATTCCGTAGCTGCCGACTTGTAGCTCGGCCTACTTCTAGGCAGAGTTGTAACGACTCGAGTCAGACTAGATTCGCTATTTTTTGGTGACTCGACTTGACTCGAGTCATTTTCTTCAAATTTAAAAATCACTCGACTCGAGTCCATTGGTGTATTGACTCGACATTACTCGAGTCATTGCGCATGACTCGGACAAGTCATATGACTCTAGACTGGGTCTGTAAAAACGGGCATTTCATTGTAATTTCGAGGAATATTGAAGTTATCACACTATTATTATTTCGTCTATCAGTACTGATATTTGAAAATGCTACCAAAAACTGTTAAAAGTGAGAAAAATTAGTATTTTATGAATGTGAAGCATTCGATATACCGAACAGTGTTGTAAAAAGTGGGTTTCACTACGACTCGGACTCGACACTCTACTCCGTTACTTGGACTCGGACTTGACTCGGTGGTGAATTGAAAATGACTCGACTTGACTCGAGTCAAAACAATGAAAGGGGGATTGAGTTGTGACTCGGAACTTTGTGACTTGGTTACAACCCTGCTTCTAGGCTTTTTAGAAGACACCGCTTACACGGATGAGATGGTGAGGAGGAGCCTAGATAAACCTCCAACACTTGAAAAGGAATTCTGGAGTTGACCTCTGTCGGACTTGAACCCACAACTCATTGGTGTTGCAGCTGTGAATTATACCACTACGCTATCTCGCCGCATGAGTTATCTTCTGCTGTCATGTACCATGCTTTTAGGAGTGAACACACACTTTTTTCACTAAGAGTGTGCACACTATTTCCTGATCCATAGTATAAATTTACATTTGGGTAGATTAACGTCATATTCAGATCTAGTTATGGACTAAAATATCGATATCAGACTAGCCATAAGAAATAATATTCATTTCTGGTGGTAACTTGCGCGAATTGCTACAATTTCTTTCATACCAATCATAGGTTATGCCAAAAATACTCATGTGCCTGACCGCATTTGCATTGTTATCGACTTTAGGTTATCCCATTTTCTAAGCTCACCTGCACTTAGATCAACCGCACCAAACTGTAAGCTAATATAAACGGATTTTGTAGACTGTATAGTCTCCACCTTCCAAGATAAGCACTTCTTCACGGACGGCACAATTTTATCTGCAGGCGGCAGGTTGCACTAAATGCATCCACTTGATCCAGATCATAACCCAGTTGTACATGAGTGCAGATTCATTTCCTCGCGTGAAAACCTGTTACCAAATAGCAGATTATTGAACTTTACCCACTCGTCATGTAACCAGACAACACCGTGTCCAACAGCTAAACAACCGACCATCTGTCAAATCCAACTCGTCACATTATACACCATAAATAATCGATATCCTTGGTAACCACCTGAAGGAGAGAGTGTTGGGGTGACTCGAGTCATGACTTTACTCGAGTCAGGTCTTTTGAATGACACGCCCGACTCGAAACACTGGCCTAAACTGAATTGACTTCAATCTGACTCGACGCATGCGTAATGCGGAATAAATTGTGACAAAGAGGCATTTTTGCAAGTCAATATTCAAGTCTTCATATATTCTGCACCGCAAAGCATTCTGAACCTCATGTTCGCACTAGATATTCGTACGAGATCAATACCAATCGTTTGTCGACTGGGTTTGATTTCCATTTCCATATCTATACGGTTATAATTACATCAGTATTGAGAAGTCAGGTAAAACAGCTTGGGCATGCCATTACCAGTCCTAATAATTTCTTTGACTGGCATTATAATCTGATTACAGCGAGCATGTGTTTATTTACTCAATAAATATCGTTGGTGTGGGACTAGACAAGCGCACATGTCATGGATACTTGAAATCATCATGGACTATATGCTGGTTTGTAAATAAGTAGGATTCACTGACACCAAAATGGACGTCTTTCTTTGAATTTCAACTGGCACTAATGGTCTACTCTACATGGATCTTGGAGACAGGGTTGCGTGAGAAAAGCCACCAAGCCGCTATTGTTCACCAATCATACATTGGTTCAGCTGCGGTAGAGAAAATATCGCGCAATCGTAATCAAACCATGTTTATTAAGGATAATGCGATCAACAAAAATGTCCTGGTTCGTGTAAACACAAACTTTTACAAAATTTCGCTAGAATATTACTACCAAGACTGCATTATAATTTATTAACTAGAAGACTTTTCGTGAGCTCGTTATCTCGCCTTAACGGCAAAATAACAAGCATATAAACTACTGATTCAACCTTTACAAAACTGGCAAACCATATCTGTAAGCCTTTGTTGAACCCCGAATTTCCCCCTAGTCAAAGATAAGAATTCTACCAGATCCAATTCATTGCTATAGACCAGGGGTCGCAAACTAAGATTTGCTGGTGGGCCTATGTCACAGTTTTTGATGACATCGCGGGCGGGAGCATCAATAAACTGGGTATAGTCAATGTCATTCGAAGTAGGCAAGCGGTTGACATCAGCTGATAGGATCGGTCCACAAGATATTCACTGATGCGAGGATGATTTGGATACAGTAGTGGTTCTAAAACTGTTGTACGTAAGAGCCTCTCAGGTCGCCTCGTACGCAAGTCATTTTCTCTTAATCAGTGGACGGTTGCCAAAGCGAGATTTGTATTATCATGCAGCTAATAAAAATCGTTTTCGTAAATATTTCGGTAAATTATAGGGAGAGTGAACCTGAACAGTGTTAGTTATGGTAACTGGTTTAGAATTGGTTATTGAACTCCAGTGTGAAGTCACCCTAAGTCTATTCCGCTGATTACTTTAGTGGTCTGATTTTCAGACTAATATCACTTCTATTTAACAGTTGTTGACATCGAAACAGCGTGCTTTTTGCACTTTCGTGAAGTAGAAAGTAGTTTTTGGATTGGTTGGGATCAATTTGGGAGTGAAACCATCATAAAAACACTGCAAAATAACCCTGTATCACGGTAACTGTATATATTTTTATTAATAGCTTTATTGGTATTCGTCAGTCACTTACATGATGCAATTTCGATGGAAGCCCACCGCTGACTGACCTCTGAAAGTATGTCACTATATCTGCTTTTAAAAAGCAATCACCCTAGTAATTAGATAGACAGATAGATGGTCTTTTATTCGTCACATCAATAAAGTATACGAAACAAATTGCGGTTTAGACTGGTAGACGACGAGGGGCCGTTAGGCCTTCAGAGTCAGTCGCCACCCGTTTGGAGTGTTTGATGCATATATAAATAATGACGTGAAACATATATATCTAATCACACACATATACGTAGAGCAGGCCTGGGCAAATTGCGGCCGCGAAGCTATTTTGTGCGGCCCGCGAAAGGTTGCTTGGAATTCAAAAAATAAAACTTGATTTTTGAATGACTTAAACCATAGGCTGTATCAAGTGAACAGGAAATTCATTTACTTTGAAGTCTGTACATTGATATGCCACGATTACGCTGCCGACGTAACTCTCATGCGTATTCCATATTCCAAATAAAGGCAATGTGGCAAAGTATGAATAGCAATTAAATCACAAAAATCACTCCTTCCATATAGTTTAGTTCAAACCTTCTTTGTTGCCGTTGTACGCATTTTACGGTATGTGTTTCAAATTGTTACGTTATACGTTTCGAAATCCCTAATTCGCAAAACATGTCAATCAGTGCTGGCGATTACTAAATGGCTGACCATATCGAACACCCATTACCGGGCATGCCAAAAAAAAAGCCGAAAACTGAAATTCAAAGCAGGTTAAGACTTCAGAGCACTAAATATTTGTATACTGGAGTCAGGTGTAAACCTCTCCTTTTAGTTTTTGCCGAGCATGTCACCGAGATTAAAGATTTTATTCAAAGTCGGTCATATGACAAAAACAGGAAACACTCGGTCAAGGGAGGGCGACGAAGTTAAAAAAATGCAAGCTTCGATCAACATCAAGGCTATTTAAGCTGCACAGTTCACACTGCTCGAAAGGCAGCAACCAAGAAAATAAGCTTTGTACTATTGCATAAAAATTTCGATGCTGTGGTTCCCGAATTAGGGGGCGCGAGACCATCCGAAGTGGGGGAGGGGTGCGAAGTCTAAGTTTCATGAAAAAAATTTTTGCGCTTCGCGCGATTTACCCCAAGCTTATACTTATTGCTCTGTGTATTGTCCGACTTTAATATTTCAGAATTCTCTCATCGATAGCCATAACCTTCCATGCCACCATGGGATTGCTAGGATTTGGGTTGCACTTTTTAATATTTTGTGATATCATGATAAGGGGGGTGCGAAAATTTTCACTATCATAAAGGTAGAGGTGCCTAAAAAAGTTTGAGAACCACTGTTTTAGAGTCTTAATTGAAGAACGTGGATATGGCGATAGGGGTTTAAAGAGAGTTAAAAATGTATCATGTTTAACATTGTTTCGAATCCTGACGGCAAATAGATATTTTTAAATTAATTGTCACTTTCTAATTACCTAACATCCACACATTATTCACAGAGCGGCATTTATTAACAATGTAATTTAGAAATGGAATTAAAATACGCTGGGGAGTATAGCTAAAAAATTTCACTCGGCCCGCCAACGTATTTGTACTTCTCATTTGGCCCGCGGAGGAAAATAATTGCCCACCCCTGACGTAGAGTCAACATTCAGTAAATATATGAATAACGACACGATATTAAGCTTTAATAAAGTTGTGATAAAGGATAAATTTAGAACAAGCATTGTATAAAAAAAAGAAAAAAAATCAACAGTACGTTTGGAGTAGATAATTTTTATATTGTTTTTAAAACTGTCATGGAGGTATTGGTATCAGCTCTAGGGAGTTCATTCCAAGTTTTCGCACCGACAAAATGTAAGCTATTGCGGGTTGAAGATCGGGACAGGAGAGGCAGCGAAATAGAATTTCTCGATACTGTCTAGTTTCCTAACCATGCGTTTCCGTAAAATGAGAATTAAAGTATGACCTGTTTGTGTGGAAGATGGTGTGCATCATCTTTGCCGTCTCATTCTGAATTAGGTCGGCAACTCTGACTATACCATGTCTTCGATATTCCGGGAGAATTCGTCGCCTGGGAGGTAATTTACTAATGACACGAAGAGCCTGATTCTGGAGAGTTCTGATTTTTGTAAGGTTTGTTGCATTTGTATGTCCCCATATATTTATTGCATATTGAAGCTGAGATTGAAAAATAGCAAAATACACTGCACACAGTACTTTTTGGGGCATTAGATATTTTAATCGTTGTAGCATGCCCGCAGCACTTGACAATTTAGAGGTGACTGAGTCGATATGAGGTTTCCATGACAATTTCGAATCGACAAGAATTCCAAGATACCGAACGTGATCAGCTGGGTTAATGATGGTTTGATTGATTCTTACAGAAAATGGATTGGTTTTCAGCGAATTGGAATTATTAAATAAGTGAAGTTGGGTTTTACTGGGGTTGATGGAAAGTTGGTTATTTCTCATCCAATTACAGATCTTTGTCATTTCATTAGATGTCAATTCTTGCAAGTTCTGCAAGGATGTTGAGGATGCGGAAAAACAGGCATCAACAGCGAATAGTACGGTTTTCAGAGAGGAGACCTTGCTAACATCATTGATATAAGAAGAGCTTCTTGGAGGTACAGAACTTCAATATACAATTGAATAGTATATTCATATTGAAATGAACCCGAATATTTTCGGCTGACACTCGTCAGGGGTAATCGTCAGCAACTAGTAGAGAATTGGAAAGAACATTGTATATCAACAATCGTATCACAAAATATGACGTCACCAGCATGAAATTTCGAATGAGAGAGCGTTCAATGTACTATTTTGAGGTGATACACGAACTTCTTTTGTTGACAGAGTTTTGGTTCGAGTATTTTGATAAAAGTTGATTCCAAGGCACACAAATGGAATTGTGAACGACCTCGACCTACGATTCGAAATCGGTCGTCTCGATAATTATTCGCACAAATCGGATTATCCAACAGATGTTTGCCGATGGCAGAATTAATGGCCTGTACGGACTGCCAAAAACTCACAAAGACAATGTCCCAGTGAGACCTATACTTTCCATGATCGGGTCTGCTCACCATCAGCTGGCAAAATGGCTTATTGACATTTTGGAACCGGATCGGGAATTGTACGGCACGGAATGTGTTCGCGATTCGTTCACGTTCGCTGGTGAAATACGAAACCTGGATTTGCCGAATCCAGACGTGTTTCTGAGCTCATTTGATATCTCTAGTCTTTTTACGAACGTTCCGCTGCATGAGACTATTGATATTTGTGCCAACGCGCTGTACGGTGGTAAGTTACCGCCACCATCAATCCCGCGTAACGTCTTTGTTGAACTTTTACAAGCGGCAACTTGCTGCGTGGAATTTAGCTTTAACGAGGTCATGTTTCGCCAAATAGACGGCTTAGCCATGGGTAGTCCCCTGGGACCTATTTTGGCCAACATTTTCGTAGGGTATTACGAGGGCGAGCTTCTGTCCCAGCGTGAGTCCGCCAAACCACTATTGTACCGCCGATACGTAGATGATACATTTGTCATTTTCAGGAATGAATCGGAGTGTGACCAATTTCTCATTCGCTTAAACTCGCTTCACCCGGCCTTGCACTTCACAATAGAAAAAGAACGCAATAACTCGTTATCATTTCTGGACGTATTAGTTGAAAAGCACAATACCAACAAATTTGAAACGTCTGTTTTCAGGAAACCGACATTCACAGGCCAATACCTTCCCTGGAATTCATTTAGTCCTCGGCGCAGAAAAATTAACCTCATAGGCACACTCGTGCATAGAGCGTTGATGATATGTTCGGGTAACAAACTGAGTTTAGAACTTGACTACATCCGAAAAATCTTACTTGATAACGGTTACCCTGAACACGTCATCAGCCGCGGCATGGAGAGGAAATTAACGCAATTCAACGCAGAAAAACGAACAGAGCCCACCGCACGAACAATAAAAGATGTTTATATCCATCTACCTTGAATTGGCCCCATTTCCACCCGCTTTGAAAAACAATTGATTTCTGCTGTCGGTAAATGTTACGATACAGTCAAAACCAATGTGATTTTTACAACAACACAACTGCTCCCTTCAACACGCAAAGACGTGCTTCATGCACTTCAACAAAGTAATGTAGTGTACGAATATAGGTGCCACTGTGATTGTGGCTACGTGGGAAGAACGTCAAGACGTCTGCAGGACCGCATAAACCAACATGTCCCCAGATTTATCAGAACACGTGCGTCACGCGATGTGAAAAGCTCACCCTTAACTCATCCACTTAAGATTGATGCTGATCGATCAAAGGCCATTAATTCTGCCATCGGCAAACATCTGTTGGATAATCCGATTTGTGCGAATAATTATCGAGAAGACCGATTTCGAATCGTAGGTCGAGGTCGTTCACAATTCCATTTGTGTGTCTTGGAATCAACTTTTATCAAACTACACCAACCAAAACTCTGTCAACAAAAGGAGTTCGTGTATCACCTAAAAATAGTACATTGAACGCTCTCTCATTCGAAATTTCATGCTGGTGACGTCATATTTTGTGATACGATTGTTGATATACAATGTTCTTTCCAATTCTCTACTAGTTGCTGACGATTACCCCTGACGAGTGTCAGCCGAAAATATTCGGGTTCATTTCAATATGAATATACTATTCATTGATATAAATAAGAAATAATAAAGGCCCCAATACAGACCCCTGAGGGACGCCCAAGTTATAGTTGATGGGGCGGAGATAGTACTATTAACATACACACATTGTCGTCGGTTTTTCAAGTAGTCAGATATAAGTTTCGAGGCAATACCACGTATGCCAAACTGAACAAGTTTTTTAATTAGTAACTGGTGGTTAACAGAGTCAAATGCTTTGCTGATATCTAAAAAAACACAACATGATGGTTTTGTTATCAAGTGACTTGAAGTGTCTAGATGTCATGTCGGCTAAGGCCTGCGTAGTGCTTCTATTGGCTAAAAAACCGAATTGCTCATCGGATAATAGTGAATTTTTCATAACAAAGTCAATGATTCTACGGTAGAGTAGTCTTTCAAATGTAATGGCGATTGAGTTCAAAAATGAAATTGGTCTGTAGTTTCCAATTTCTAGCCTGGCATTCTTTTTGTAAACTGATACAACCTTGGCTTGTTAGAGATGGTCTGGAAATACTTCATGATTGATTGAAAAGTTGAAAAATGTGCATAGATGTCTGGCAATAGCAGGTGCAATGAATTTGAGCAGTTTTGCCGGGATCGTTTCAACGCCAGAGGATTTGCCGTTTTTAAGCGAGTGTATACTACACATCATTTCTGACTGATTGCAATCTTCTAAAAAGATAGAGTTGAGACAGCAGTAGGTATAGGAACTTTGTGTCGTTGGATTGACAATAGGAGAAGGGAGTTATGCAGCTAGTACGGAACCAATTGAAGTGAAATAATTATTAAAGCAGTTGGATATCCTGGTGGGGTCAGAGGTCAAATTTCAGGCCGTTCATTCATTAGTTCTACTTGCAGTAATTTTAGTTTGTATCGGAAATTGCTACGTGATAGCGGTATGAATGATTGAAAATATTCAGACAGATATATCCGATGCCACCGCTAAGAAAACAATGTCAGTTGCACCATATGAAAATTCAAGTGGTTGTTGTTTTAGTACTCATGGTATCTATGTCTAATTCTATGTCATATTAAGGGTATGGTTCTGGCAGCAGTTTTGCATCTCGACACAAATAAATTTAAAGAAAGGGCATTCCGTTAATATCATTCCCCGTAATTTAATATTACAATTTCGATGTTTTTGTGAAATTCACGTCACTGTAAGAATCAGATTACAATGGTCTAATCCTGATAGATTTGACTTGACATATTTTCAAATGACTCGACTTGACTGGCGTTAAGATTTGCAGTGACTCGAAATGACGGTAATGAATTTCGATTTGGTAGGGCGAAGTCGCCAATGATCTTCATTTCTGTGACATCTCAGATCTATGAATTGGTGCATGATTCCATGGCAGGGGTGGCCAACCTCTTTGCTATTCACGGCTGCATTTCGATTACTCATGTTGTACGTTTAGCGACGAAAATTCTGAAGATGTAGAAAATCACAAAATACTCCATAATTTATGTTGATCTGCAAATTAATTTTGGTGCCCCTTCGAGCTCCCCCACCTCCAATCGGAGGGGTTCGGGGTGTGGCAGTTACGGCCCTGCATTTACGGAACGTCCTCAATAACTTACGGCAATAACCCGTGACTCATGTCGAATTAGTAGTTCAGGAATGGCATTTAAAGTTTGTTTAGATATTTGAATCTGCCGCTGAACCCGGCAATCAGCGCATTAATAACACTGGTAACCAAAACGAACTTTTTGTGGGCAAAACATCTAGGAATCGCTTTTGGGGTTTTCAAGGTTGGTGATTACGAATATCACATTACTTTCACCAGATTGACTCTCGTTTAGAAAATACTTACACCCCTAAAAAAAGCCCAAAATATTTTATTTACCCCTTAAATATTTCGTTCTGATTGAAGTAAATTGTAGCTTTCTTCTACTTTTATACTGCGAATAAATATGTAATTGACTTCAACTGTGATAAATGTAATATCCCTAATTATAATGATATTGTTGTATCTCGATTTGAAACAGTTTTCAGTGTGTAACAATAACAAAATAGATTGTATTTGTAAACTTTATAGTACGACAAAGTCGTTTTTTTTTTGTCTTGCCCATCAGCGAAAATAAGAGATTTTATTCAAAATAACCCCATGAGTTATCTCCGAAATTGGAATAACTGGCTTGACAAGAGTCAAAATTTGCGGTGACTCTATGGTAGTTGTAACTCGATCTCAACAGTGGTATTTTGATACAGGTGTGCGCCGCGTTAGGTTCAGTTATCGTAATGTTACTTGGTGTTCCACATTGGCATTTTTTTACGTTCCATGCTTGGCATTTATGATGAGTATGACAGCAGGAACATCTCTTTAAAATGAATAGGATCCAGCGACATGAGTACATTTGATGCGTTGCCGATTCGGATAGTGGTTTTCAAACTGTTGTACGTACTAGCCTCTCATATGATATGTCACTAATCTAATAATAAATATGAAGCATATGCAGGAGTGCGTGCTGATTCGTGAATCCCAATATAGCGTACGCCAGGGCTCGGGAAGCTTTTTTGCAATGCGGACAGGTTTCAAAATGAATAAGTCTTCGCGGACTAGTCTTTAAGAAACACAAATGATTAACCTTGAAAATTGATCGTAGCTCATACACTAAAAGACAGGGCTATGAAACATACGGCCCCCACACGATTTTATCTTGCCCGCGAAGCAATTCTGAGTAAATTGGAAATGCTTGACCCTACACAGTGTTATCTAGCACATTTTCAACACAAATTGAATTTTTTTAAGAAATAATATTACTTTCATTACAACATAAATTGCAGAAATACATTTATTAACCGCGAAAACTTTTCGAATGCGTCTTTTGAATATTTATCACCACACTAAGAGAATATAAACATGTTCAAAAAGTATACCAATAAGGCACGTAACAATAAAAGTCACACACCATGGAATTTGCTTTGTAACAATGGCAACAACAACAAACTAAGAACTATACGTTACTATAGTAGCCTGGGTCTGTGCTTTTTATCCATGGGTGGTCAAAGTAGTCGAGAAAGCTACTGAAATAGAAGTAGTGGTAGCGACGCAAAAATCTACTCACGTATGATTAGAAGTAGCAATTTTAAAAGCAGCCTCAAACTACTTCAAGTAAAAGTAGAATTGACTGACTTTAAATCTACTCGAGTAAGTAAGTAGTTTTTAAAACAGTCTTTAGTCGTTCGCATTGACTATCAAAAATTGCAAATTGAGCTGTGCGGAAGGTGCAGAGAGCTTGATTCATATTGATGCATCCCAAGAGATATCAATCTCCGTCAAAATATGCATTCGTTCGCATCATGGGATGCAAATTATAGTCGTGATATGAAAATGCGATACTAATCCTCTGTTTACTCGAAGACCCCGTTTTAGAAATTATCATGACGTGGTGCCCTACCCCATATTATAAAACCCTAAGTTTAGGCGAAAAGCAATGCGGAGAAGTTGTATCGAATAGCCTACGCTTTAAACATTTTGCGCAATTAGTAGGCTATACGCCTAATAGCAAATATGGTGAATCGTAAAATTGCCATCTTGTGTAGCTTTACTTTCGGAAAATAGAGGCATTTCTAAACTTGCTTTTATACTTCAACATGTATGTTCTGCAGACAAAAAACTGAACGTAATTAGAACTCAAAGTAAGATACTAGGAATTGAAAGTGAAATACAAATACCACTCTTAAAAAGCGGAAATATATTTCATGTCTTTTTCCAGAAAGCTTCAAAGGTGGTCTGCTAAAACAGGTATAACGTACAAAAAAGCCGGAGTCCACTCTTCCAGATTAGCAGGGCACGTTATGGGCTGCTAGATTACGATATGATAGGTGATTGCTAGATTTCGAAACGGTAGTTTCAAACGTTGTGATGGGCCATATTTACTGTGATTGGATACACTGGTCGACATGATTTTCGCTTTCTGGACAAAATGATTACTATGAAGTCAATTTTCGTACGCTGATTACGAATATGAAGTCGCTTTTTTCTATCACGAGAAGATTTTTTATATTCTGTGATTTAAAATTTTGCATTTCAGTGCAAAAAACAGCCTGATCTGTGACGTATTCATTGCTGTTGGGTCATGGCTATAACCACTGTGACGTCATCAGAGGTGGTCACAGTACTTACCATTCGTACTCAAGTAGAAGTAGAAGTAACGACGTCAAGTCTACTCAAGGAGAAGTAAAAGTAACTTTTTATAAATATGTAAAAATGTAAGTATTCTAGGCCTACTTTTTGATATCAGTATCAATTTATTAATATTTTCCGCCTTTCAAAGCATCACAAGACTGTGATACAATTAAAAGATAGGAAGGCGTCGAAACGACTTGGAGTAGTCTTTGAAATCTGACACCCAGCTGGGCCTAGGCGATATAATGAAGAGGTATGCACAGCACACTGAATGAAAAATAAAGCGACATTGAGGCTGTAAAGCATTTGGAAACACAACTCTTGAGCATTTGGTGTGCCAATGGTTTGGTGATAGCAACATGGACATGGAAAGATTGTTACTTGTGCTCATGTTTTTTTTTATTAAATGTCAAAATCAGCATGAAATTCAATATCCAATTTGACTTGCGCAATACGACCGATTCCTCATGGGCAAGATGTCACGATTCCATTGCCTTCGAAAGTTATACCAATAGTTGAAAAAGATTCTATCGGTGAAGAGTCTTTGTCTGAAGAATGTTCTCAGCATGAGTGTAATAGTGATCAGCAGCTATATAAAGTTGAACCAAGCTGAACTATATATACTTTGTCATAAATTTGAATTTGCCAATTGAATCTGTTGTTATTGTAGGTTTCAGATTGAAAGCCAAACATATACTTGGCACTGATACCAGCTTTGCTTGGTATATGCATCGTGATAGTGAATACACACGCTTCTTTGCCTTTGAACCCTCTTTAATCTATTGTGTCAATGTTCAAGATCTCTTAGAGACATTGGAAACTGTAAATTTCGCCTCTTTATTTATGCATCAAGCCTAAAAGTGTTTCGTCGTAAATTACAAATCAATGTGCTTCAATCTATGTAGCTGGTACAACTGGAATCAAGGGGTCTTACGTGAATACGAAACTTTTGATTTCAAATTTGGAATATAGTACTCAAACTACTCAATTCAAACGTATACAGTTTCCGCTACTAGCTCAACTCTAGAACTACAAGGTATCCTTGTTTTATGTGTGAATGGGACAGTAGAAATCAATAAATTAAACGTAAGTGGTCGATGAGGGAGTATCTTACACCAAGTTTTAAAATTTTCAGAGCCTGCTCTTAACGACAGTTGCTCTTATCTAATGTTGTATTTCCACCATTATATATTAAACTGGATCTCATGAAAAATTTTGTTAAGGCTCTGATCAAAGAGAATGCACGTTCTAAATACACTCACGAAAGGTTTCCTCACTTGAGGTAATACAATAAAGGGTATATTTGTTGGACCTCAAATCAGAACCCTCACCAAAAACTCCGTGTTTCTTATTAAGAACGCCGATTTGGAAAAAAAATACATGACTCTCTTTCATTGAAGTTGCATCTAAATTTCTTGGAAATACTAAGGATCCTGATTATTTGGAAGGTTTGGTTGAAGATAATAAAACCTCAAACCCAATAAAGTAACATGGGAGCTTTGTAGGGTGTGTTTCGTATCATATACGGACCTAAACGGGCTTAAGAGCCCTTAATACAGCTGTTTTTGGGTGAAATATTAATCGATTTCTGCGAAAAATTGTGACGTGATGAGTGAATTCTGACGCAAATTCGGAATCAGCATCGTCAAATTAGGTAAACTCAATTACCGTTTTAAAAAAACAAAAACAAATGTTGAAAAATGTTGACCAGTGATATTTGATATGGGCGACAACGCGGTGTGAGCGGAACCACGTAATACGGTACCTAAATTATATTCACTGATACTTTCTTGAAAACATATTTGGTACTCCATGACTACTGTGCGCGAAACGCAACAAAAGTTCTGAGCTTTACTTGGCTTTTATGAATAATAAATGTTTATACTCCGTGAAAACAGCCCCGAAATTCCTCTGGCTATCTTTATTATTAAAGCAGGGGCGGGCAACGTCTCCAGTCGGCGGGCCGGATATAGGAAAATTATGTACTTGTCGGGCCGGATTGCTGAATCGATACATTATTCGCCCATTTATCAACATATACACGGAATAAATCGTATTAAATGAATGTATTTCAACGACAGCAATGTCTCTTCAAAGTCATTTTCGCCGAGAATGACGAAGACAATGTGGATTTGAGAACACCATTGTCATGCAGGCGACGCCATGTCTGCTTCTCTCCGATCAATTAACAAACGGTGCAATCATAGTGTCCTATATTGACCGGCTCGCCGATCGCGAAATTTGATAAAACGGGTATCAATCGGAAGCTACCGCGGTACTGATTGTGAAAATATAAATTTTATTCTGCTCGTGGCTCTGGAACCTCCCAAAATCAGCCTGGAATGTTGCATTGTAACGGAGTGTGGTATTGTGACGCAATCATGCCGTCTGGTTGCAAGTTAAAGCAGCACAAACCGCAAGCGTCTGGGCCATTGTTGCGCAGCGAATTGAGCATTCACACTCTCACTCTTCTCTCGTAGGCACTTGCTCCTAATTTTGCAATCGGTACCGCGGTAGATTTCGATTGATACCCGTTTTATCAAATTTCGCGATCGGCGAGCCGGTCAATTATTTGATATTTGGTATCAATCGATGTCAATTTCAAATTTAATGCTCGACAAGCTGGTCAAAAAATACCGTAAAATTGCCTTTAGCCAAATGGAAAGTGGGACGTAGACCAATTTCACTGAGCCGTGAGATTTGCTTGTGACCACACCATATAGCACACTATGGTGCAATCCTTAATTAAGATTTCAAGGCGTTCGATAAGCCCGGTACCCCAAATTTACCAAGATATAAATTCATTAGGGTTGCGTACATGGTTAATGCCAATAATGCAAGTCTTCTTGCTTCGACGAACTTACCCGTAAGCTCTACTCTCGCACGCTGCGCACACACGTATATAATAACATACAGTCACTAAAATTTAACGTTCAAGCAAATAGTGGGGAATATCGGCAGACTGGGGCCGCGGGCTGCATTATCATGTAAGACGGGAAAATGTCTGCGGGCCGTATGTTGCCCGCCCCTGTAATAAAGAATTAAACTACTGCCACTCGGCAGACTGAAAATAGCGAATAGTAAGTAAGTAGATCACAAAATATTACGAGGTAGCAGAAGAAGTAGATAAAATCAGATCTACTTGAGTAAGTACTCGAAGTAGAAGAAAACTACCTGAGTACTTCCAAAAAGTAGAAGTACTTCGTTACGGACCACCTCTGCTGTTATGTCATACTTTGCCTTATTGGTTTATTCATGAATCTGTTTAAATACCTTCAGCGTGACGATAGCTTTGGAAAAGAGGCAGCCGAAAGGTCGTCGAGTTTAATAAATGTATATTACCGAATCGGATATCGTAATGGAAGAAATCTTCAAGTCTTAGGTAAATAATCCCTCAAGACAAAAAACGTCCAAGATATTCATTAGCCACATTAAAACAATCCGACGGCAGTGTTGCGTTTTTAAATCCAGTGAAAACAAGGTATTGATTGATTTGGAAGTTGAATTTGACACCTACGCTATAAGGTAACTATGTAAAGTATATAAGGGTGATCAGTAAGGCAACTGATGTGTATCGTGATTGGACATTATCATTACTTGATCACAATAACTGTATTGTGACGTAGTAGACTACGATAGTTATTCGTGTTCCGTAGTCCTGCACGTAAGGACCTTCTGTTATGTCTGTATCAATAAACTCTTCAGTTAGTACATTGCAACAGTAATTCGCATGTTTTAATTCAAGAGATTACCTAGCTACGACATAGGTTATCAAGATCAATGAGATCATGCGCTGACCCCTTACTTTGTATCAACAACAGAAAAACAGCTATTGCTTTTCCCCACTTTCGGATCAAGTCGTAAGTGGACACGTGGACACTGTTACCCAAACTTTTTCCGATGATGAGGTGAAAGTTCTCGAATCCGACTTGGGTTTGCGGCTCGAAGTGTAAAGACTTCCACAGATTCGACACCGATGTATTACAACCAATTTCCGAGATTTACATGTCCCGTAGATATCCGTCCCATAATGCTCAAAACATCAAAATAGTTGACATGTCTTATTTTGATCAAATTACATTTCAATAAAATCCTATATTTCAACTCAACGCATGCGACATGCAAGTATTGGAACTGTTATAAAACAATTAAATTCTGATGTCCCATTTAGAACTGTTCTGTCGTCCCGTCAACCCATTTGCCTGCATTCCATAAAACACCAGCAGTTTCTCTTCTTGTAAAGTATCTTCTTGTCGAGTAGTAGCGGATTTGGAGTTTGTAACGCAGATCTCACTGGTGGGGTCGAAAATCACGCACCACACACGATATTCTTTCCCTTCTCCGTTGGAATGTTTGTGACGAGCGTACCCAAGGCACCAACCTGCGTTTCCAATCGCTCGAGATCAAGTTCACACAAATCAGATTTTGGAGCAGGTTAAAGTTGAAAAAGAGCGGCCATAACTCCTGCGAGAAATACCGGTACATATATATCGCCACAGCTGTATCTGACGCCAAGCATGTCGAAGTTGCGAGGGTGATTCTTTTTGCAAGTTGAACGTATGTGCGATCGGTTCGTAAGTTAGATGCCCGGTTGAAATAAACTGCTTTACTCAAGGGATAGATGGCTAGAATCAACAGCGGACACTGGATCGCCCAGGGAGGTAGCATGAGCGACACAATTCCGCAGTAGGGAATGAGCGATAGCGATAAAGCCACAATGAGGACCACTACAACGTGAATTAGAAAATATTTGCTTATGAAACTTGAAATCCCGTTTGACAGATGAGACAATAACAAATTCCGATAGAATACTCTCTGCCTCATCCACGTGACGATGTGTAACAAAACTGGTACGGTTGCAAAAACAACAAACATGCCAATTAAGAGCAGTTCAATATTCGGGCAGTACTGTACAGAGGTCCCGTGACCGGATTTCGCTGCGAGGTGCTTTTTCCAATCTACCATGACATTAATATCCATGATAAGCGAGGCAACAATTAATGAGCAGCTGACTGCCAGGAGAATACTTTGTGTGAGCTTTCGCGATATCGCACAACATTCCTGGCAGTTGTGCATGTAATGAATATATATCCAGTGAACAGAACAGAGGTAGACGGCGATTACAAGCAATACACAGTCGCATATGATGACGTTGTTTGTATATTTAGTGAGGTCTATCGACTTCGGCCGAATGGAATGTCCACTACAATCCATTAGTTTAACTGTGGAAGTGAATTGCAATCACACGATATTAAACTTCTGAAAATTGAGCCGATAAATGTAAAACCATACACAGCAGAAATTCAATCGCAAATCGAGTATGGAAAGGGAACTCCAGATAATGCGCTGTGCCCTGCCCATTGAAACATTATCCGTAATCTGTAAAAGACATCAAAACAAAGTTTGGGTAGACTAATGCAAACGCCGCCATCACTCGAGCAATGAGTGATTTCGAGTGATCGGTTAGTCATTTTCGAAATTACTCTTCATTATCAAAGCAATCGCCAACGTTGCTTGTGGTGAACTTGCGTTCCAAGAAAAAAATTAGTATTTTTCTGCCATTGTCTTTTACCATATAGCCGGGGTTAAGGCCAAATTTATAACAAGCCGCTGGTAATCGAGGTCATCAACACTTAAATTTGCCCGCGAAATGATTCGTACACCGCATGCGACCCTTTTAACCAAAAATTGAACTTCCCTGAAATAATGACTTTGACTATGACAAATAATATTCGTCGCTGCGAAGCAACACAACGCTATCGCTTTTTCATAATATTTTACGTATGCGAAAACAAATCATCCAAAGCCAATTCAGCAACATATCAGCAACGTATAGAGTACGAAGTAGAATTGTGGCGGGATAAGTGACGTGGGGAAAGCGTCCCCATCCATTCGCACACAGCTCCAGCTGATCCATTAATAAAAGACCAGTGTAATGATTTTATGCCGTATGCAGCCATTGATTTTATCATAAGGCAACTGTGTGCACACCCAGTATCCACAGCGGGTCAATAATGAAGTATTATATATTTTTTTCTGTATGCTCAATCAAGTCTATTCTAATACTTTCTAAAGTGGTTTCATTTTCAGACTACTTTCACTTCTATTCAACAGTTATTGACATCAAAACATGGTGCTTCTTAAACTTTTGTGAACAATTTGGCAATGAAACCACCATAAAAAACGGGCAAAATAACCCTGTATCACACAGTATTGGTATATATTTCCGAAATTGCTTTATTTGTAGTCGTTGATCACACACATGTTGTAATTTCGATACAAGCACACCTCCGATTTATCACTAAAAGTATATGTCACTTGATCTACTTGTAAAAACTATTACATACCCGAGTACTTTCGGGCCTTTCATTTATTAGTTCTACTTGAAGTAGTTCTAATATGTATTTGAAATTGCTACGTGATAGCGGTAACAATGATTTGAAAATTCAGACAGATATCTCCGATGCCACAACCATATAAGTTGCACCTAATCAATATTGAAGTGGTTGTTGTTTTACTACCCATGGTATCTACGTCTAATTATGTCATATTACGGGAATGGTTCTGGCAGCCATTTCGCATCTGGAGACTAAATAAATTTGAAAAAGGCATTCTGTTAATACTATTCTCCGTAATTTAATTTTATAAATTTTACTGGAAATTCACCTCACCATAAGTATCTGATTACAATGGTCAGATCATGACTCGACTCGACATATCTTTAAATGACTTGACTTGATTGGTGTTTAGATTTGCAGTGACTCGAAATGACGGTAGTGAATTTTGATTTGGTATGACGATGTTGCCATAGATCTTCAATTGTGACGTCACAGACGCCAAACGTCAAATTGGTTCATGATTCTATGGGGAAGGCAATTGAAAATATAGGGCCATCATGGCTCCCTCTACAAACAAATTTCACGGCCCCTGGTTTACACATACGCCCGAAGAATATCAAGCAATGCTTATCAAGCCTGGTTCACCGAGAGCCTATATCGGATTGAACCGGAGAGTGTGCTTTTCGCGCTGCCGTATAAGCGAGGAAGGCATCCATTGTGTGAACGTTACGTCATGATCGAGTAATAAGTTGAATCCAGAATTGTGAAGGTCAATTCATCGATAACTATATGTTGGATTTTTACTTTCAACTACTTATTGTGAAGCTGGGGCTGTCTAATGAGAGGCTCCAAACCTTTGTTATAACGTGGATCCCTTTGAAGATTTTGAAACGTCAATGACGCTTTATTTATTAAACCCCTAGCACCACGTTATTTTCATTAAATTTTATATCCAATAGATTTCGCTGCTTTGTCTTCAGAAGTATCATTGTTGAAAACCCGTATTCACAACGATATGTTGATGAGAAACGCAACAGCAATCGAATGCCAATTTCATTACGCTCATAGGGTACGCTTTGCCTATTTGAAAATGAAACACATTGTGACTTGCACACTCCTTTGTCAAGCCAAGCCAAGCATAATATAACTTTTATCGTACTTCTCTTTTTCGGCAGGGCCACCATTGCGAAGTCTTTAAATATTATTGATAATAAATTTAAAAGTAAAACAAAGTAAGTAAAGTAAAGTTCAATAAGTAACTTATGGCTCTGCTAGTATTATCAATAACTTTTAACTAATTTCCTTTTTATATTACATAGTTCAGTCAAACTATGGATCTTACCTTGGGGGTGGGGGTGGGGCAGGGCCAAGAGTTCGGGAATGGCTGGTCTAAAGGGATGCTGTTTCATGGGTTCGTCAGTACATGCCTCCACTGGGATCCAGAGTATAAATTCGCATTTACGTAGATAAACGTCGAATTTAGAGCTAGATCTATACGCATTGTTCGAGATCGGACTACATCCGTGAATATTAATTTTAATAGCCGGAGTTGAATAGGTAAATCACGCGAATCGTCGAATAGATTGTGTAAAAATATTCATGCACATGACATCATTAGCATATGTTATTAATGTTAGCCTGTTTCCGCCTCTGAGCTCCCCTGAGCTTAGCTAAAACGTATGCCTACTAGTCTACAAGCTAATAGAAACGCACTTTGTGCACTGCACACCTTTCAAGATTAGCACCTCTACACGGGCCGCAAATGTTTGCTCTGCAGGCCGCAGGTTGGACATCCCGGATCCTGGTGATTCGGTTGTTCATAAGCGCTCTACATCGACGGGTCAAAGTTTCCATAGTCATTTCCTCGTGTGAAAACCTGTTACCAATTGCATATTCCTAAACTTTACCAACTCGTTATGTAACCAGACAATACCAGGTCCAACAGCAAAAAAGCCGATCATCTACCAAATCCAACTTATCACATTATGCACCAAACCTAATCGATATACTTCGAACCACCCCAATAAACTTCATATCCATGGGGGTATTGTTTCAGATACGATGATCTGACGTAAGTCATTCTGTAGCCATGTTCACTGTTCAAGACTTTAATAGACTCAGGTCTTTTGAATGACTTGCTCTACTCGAATCATTATACTCTAAATAGACTTCACTTGAATCGGACTCGACGTATATGCGCAATGACTCGTCACAGGGAAACATTTTATCAAGAAAATTTTGAAGTTTTCCACCTCGCATAGCATTCCGAACCTCTTAGTCTTACTATGATAGATGATACCACGAGATCGATAGGAACGGGTATCTACTGGATTGGATTTTTATTTCCATACCTATGTGGTTAGGATTTCATCGGAAGCGAGAGGGCAGATAAAACAGCTGGGACATATCAATACCTGCCGTCGTAATGGATTTGATTGGCATTATAATCTCATTACAGCCAGCATGTATTCGTTTGCTCAATATATATCGTTTGAGTGGTTCTAGATAAGCGCACATATGCCACGGATGCTTGAATCCAATGTGGACCACATGCTGCATTGTAAATAAGTAGGAATCAGTACCACCAAAAATGGACGTTAAATTTGAATTAACGATGTACTTTGCGCGATACTTTGGATGTCCATCGTTGAATTCTAATTCGAACTTATGGTGTGCATTGACTTTGAAGGCACGATTGCGTATAACCTCAAAGGCGCAAACGTTCAACATTCAGTTGGATTGTCGCTGATTAATATGTTGTTTTATTGAGGACTACATCTAGCCCTTTCTCAACCATTTCCCACTCTCCAAATATCCCGGATGAAATAGTTTCTCTCCTCCACACATATAAATTCGGGCTGCCTATGGTCTTTCATGCAACATTCCAGTCAATAAATTTCGCCTAATTTGATTTATTTCTCCGGATTATTTAGCATTTGAGCAACATTCTCAGCAACCTACAACAGTAAACCCACGACTGATGTCGAATTAGTAGTTAAAATGGAATAACCGGAAGTTTTTTTAAGTTTATTGACATCTTGTCATCTGTGCCTGCATCCGGCCATCAGCACAATATTCAAACGACACAAACTGTGAATAATTTCTGATTTGAAATTTATTCGAAATCGTAAATTTGCAATAAGTCGACTGGGCATTGCAAATTTGCGTGACCTGACCCGTGACTTGAACTGGAAGTTGATTTTAATTGGAATTGAAGCAACATGACTTGACTCGAGTCAAAATTTGCGGTGAGTGAAAGTAGTAAGGAAGTGATCCCGTCGTTATTAATTTGATGTATGTGTGCGCCGCGTTCGGTTCGGTTAACGTAAATTAAATTAATGTTAAACATTGTTGACTGTTGATATATTGTGCTTGACAATTATGGCGAGGTTGACAGTAGCAGTAAAACTTCACTATGAAATAGATATGCTCTAGCGACAAGATTTCATTTGCTGTTTTGTCGATTTGAATAGAGTTAGTGGCTCTCAAACTGTTGCACGTGAGAGCCACTCAAGTGGAACGCCAGTTAGTCGTAGGGTATTGAAGTAAGATTTGTAAAATTATGTTAGGTAGTATTCGGTTTATGACTGTAGCTTAGGGTTGCCATACGTCCGGAATTTCCCGGACATGTCCGGAATTTCACTGTTCAAACTAGCGTCCGGGAGGAATTTCTAAAATATGCCAAATGTCCGGAATTTTGAAGACTTGACGTTGACTCATAATATTTTTTTCTTAAATCAGCCTTAAAACAATATTTTTTGGGAATATTTATGCTGATGCATGATATTTTTATTCGCGCTGCGCGAGATTTACCATTACATTTATTGAATTTAATATGATGACTACCAACTTCGCAAAAAATGAAATAAAATATAAATAAAAACAACCTTCATTACTGGAATAAGCCTAATTGTAATCGCAATTATGAGAGAACGGTATATTCCTAGAGATCGTTAAGGCCGTTTAAATGCTTTATTCAAAGATAGTGGTTCCAAACGCGGGGGGGGGGGTCGTTTGCCTTTATTATGGGGTTTGCGAATATGATGAACGTAATCAGCTTCCAAAGTAGCCCATGAATATGTCTGGGCAAAGGTGCTGACTTCTTTTTGTAATCAGCTCGTCAAATTTTGATCTGGGCCACGGAACATTTTCAAATTAGAGATGGTGGCGCGACCATAAAAGGTTGGAAACCACTGAATATGGGGTTGTTTATAGAGCTCAGTTGTGCGCACCGGCATAAGGCTGACAAACGTATCGGTAGGACATGAACAATTTAACATGACCTAACGATGTGCAATTTATACGCTCCCTGTGTTTTCGAACTCATCATCCTACACCCATCATGTGGGCGGGTGGAGGATCTATATAGTAATATATGGAACAACCAATATCATTGACAGAATTCATTCATATAGAAACCTGATTCATATAACAGACACCCCCCCAGAAGTTGCATCGATGACCCTATAGTGTGTTTATTTGGGCGGGAAGGGGCTGAAAACATGTACTTTCGGTCCCGGTTACACAACACACAGCCAGTCAGCCACATACTCCTGAACCGGATCGTGACCACCTCTGGTCCATGAGCAAAGCTTTGCTAGTGTGACGTCATAACTAATTTTGAAATCCACTAGTGGCCGCTAAAGAGTGTACGGAATTTGGGTTGCAGAAATAAGGTAACTCTACTGTAGCTTATACACTAAAATGTAGTGATGTGAAACATACGGCCCGCCACACTATTTCATGCGGCCCGCGAAGCAATCCTGAGCAAATGGTGAAATGCTTGGCCCGATACATTATTATCCAGCACATTTTCAACAAAATTCGGGATTTCAAATAATAGTTTTGCAGTCAGAATGGTGATTTAATAAAAATGAACCAAATTCCAAGACCTATGCATTTACAGTTAAATCTCTAGTATTCTTCACATCGCATACGCATGACCGAAGCAGAGGATGAGAATAGAATTGTGTCAACTCATATCGTTACTATTTTAGTTGTTTATAACTGTATTCCGTGGAAAAATAATAGTATCGCTGCCAATTTCGTTGTTTGCGAATAAAGCTATTGCGGAATAGTGCCCTATGATCCGTAATATTATGTATATGTGTAGAGATGCTTGATAATAAAGCATACCAATGAAAAATAAAGGTTTGGATTGATTTGGAGGTTAGCAATTTGGTATCATTTATCTCGTCCGGTCCGTAACCGATCAAAACGTTTAAATCCGACCCGCGACCGAAGTTAAGTTCCACACCTCTGTTGCACGGTCACTAAATGAAGGGCGTTCAGTACGGCAGTAATAAAAATGTTTTAACTAGGGTTACCATACGTCCTCTTTTAAGAGGATTTGCCCTCTTTTTGACACCTTTGAAAGTGTCCCTGGAAGACACCCAAATGTCCTCTTCTTTGAAAATTTTTGTTAAATGTACGCGCAAATTGAACTGAGATATAGGAAATCAGCGCTCAGGTATCGGTCCGGCGAACTATTCGCGACTTAAGATTGAAGCTGATCGATCAAAGGCCATCAATTCTGCCATCGGCAAACATCTGTTAGATAATCCGATTTGTGCGAATAATTATCGAGACGACCGATTTCGAATCGTTGGGCGAGGCCGTTCACTATTCCATTTGTGTGCCTTGGAGTCGACTTTTATCAAAATACACCAACCAAAACTATGTCAACAAAAGGAGTTCGTGTACCACCTAAAAATAGTACATTGAACGCTCTCCCATTCACGAAATTTCATGCAGGTGACGTCATATTTTGTGATACGATTGTTGATATACAATGTTCTTTCCATTTCTCCACTAGTTGCTGACGATTACCCCTGACGAGTGTCAGCCGAAAATATTCGGGTTCATTAAAATATGAATATACTATTCAATTGTATATTGAAGTTCTGTACCTCCAAGAAGCTCTTCAAATAAATTATTATAAAACAACTGTAAGCTCAGATTTTAAAATAAATCACGTCATACGTTAGACTGGACATCGTGTTATCTGTTGCTATACCAGTCAGTGAGAGGCCTGGCATTGAATGCTATCAACTAGTGCGCTGTACTCTGGTATGTAACTTACACTGCAACTCTGAGTGAGTGTTGCAGAAGTGCAATGTGCATTAGTGAGGCGTTTTCTGTGTTTGTTTTTTGATCAATGTCGTGTCCGCAAAGGCTGCTACACAACGATAAGTTGAACCAAACATGCTTGCAACCTTCATCGCTGCTGCGCAAGTGCGCAATGCGCATTCACCACTGTACTTTTCCGCGTCAACAAGGCACCAAAAGTTTGCTGCAGCCTTGTGGGCTTTGGGGTGGAAGTGATTTTGCAGTGGTACAATTTCAATCTCGGACCGTTCAGCATCCAGACATGACAGATTTCATTATACCTGACAGCAGCATCGATTACAGAAAGTTAAAAACATGGTAGCCTACTATAAGCTGCGTTGAGTGTAAGAAAGACAAGCTGTGTCAAAAGATACAATACGTAATGGGCATACTGCATCTGCTAATAGGCTACGTCACCGCTATGTGCTACCGGATAGTAATGTTGTTTACTACTTCGGCATTGTCCGGGACGTCAGGCTACTATAACTGAGCCCCCCACTATTTTAAGAAGAAAGTGGATGGCAAACCATAATATCGCATGTATGGGCAGTAGCCTACGCCGTATTCTACGTCTTCGATCTCTTGTTATTCTATTACATGTTGGTATATTACTAATTTTAATTGGGGATATTTTATATCATAATTTTAGGTGTTTATATATATGTATTGTCATTTCTAAGTCACATGTTATAATTTAATTTAAACAAGAATAGCTAAATCACTCAATTTATATATTTAAAGCTAACTGGTGATAATCTGACGAATATTGGCAAATGCTGCTATTCAATCTATATTTAGAGAAGGCTCGCGGGCCACTCATCTGGTCCTCGCATGCTACTTTGTGCCCGCGGGAACCAGGTTGGTGACCCCTGCACTAGGGTTATGACTAGGGCACGTTTTTTACAGCTTCCGAAAGCTTCCTAGATACTCAGAATGTATGTACTATGATGTTTTAAGCTGTTTGGAGTGATTTTATAGTGCAACTTTTTGCAGCTTTTCTCTATTTTTCAGGCCAATTATTACCGCAACTTTCAACAAATATTGCGTAAAAATGTAACGGAGAAATTTAAAAACATGCAATAAACTACTTCTAGTATGGTTCTATTTTCTTTGATTTGCTTAACAAAGTACTAATGATGTGTTAGCTGCATTTCACTGTTATCTATGACGTAATTGCTTGTGAGCATGAAGTCCAACTACCTCTGCCAAGCAAGACCGTGCCCGAACAATATGTAAATAGAACGCTTCATTAACTCCGTATTCTAACTTTGAAACATTCCTTTATCTATACTGGATTTCATTTCCACATACGCTTCCATATGGTTTCATGCAGCAGCATGAGAGCAGAGAAAACAGCTTGGACACACATATACCTGCCGCCATAACGGCTTTGACCGGCGTTGCAATCTCATTACAGCCAGCATGTATTTATTTATTCAATAACTTTCGTTTGCGTGGAACCAGATTAGTGCACCTGTCAGGTGAATTCATAATGGGACGTAGGCGAGATTGCAAATAAGTAAGATTCCCTAGCACGACGAAATTGCACTAAATATATCCTTGGGGTGGTTTCAGAGGTATGAGATTTACCCAAAGACATACGCATATAGCAGGAGCGGGCAACTTCTTCAGTCGGCTAGCCGGATATAGGAAAATTATGTACTTGGCGTGCCGGATTGCTAAATCGATACATTATTCGCCCATTTTTCCACATATACAAGGAATAAATAGTAATTAATGAATGTATTTTATCGACAGCAATGTCACTTCATAGCCGTTTCTCGCCAATAATGACGATGACAATGTGGATTTGAGAACAGCATTGTCATATAGGCGCCGCTATGTCTGCTTCTCTCTGATCAATGAACACACAGTGCAATCCTTAAAGGGGCATTGCACTCTAAAAATGATGTGGTGTCAAATTGAAAGCAAAACGCCGCAGCCATTTTCTTCAGAACGCCACCGTAATGTAGGCTTACCATATTTTGGAAATCTAAAAAGAGGACACTATTTAGAAATTTGAGACTTACAAAACTGGAGTAGAATTTACAAAAACCGGTGAATTTTTCCCACTTTGTGACCGGTTGACTAAAAAAAATAAAAAAAGTCATCTTTCCGTTCGGAGCTCGATATAGCGTATTTCGCTCCGAAATAGGGGAGATGTGGTACCGATGGATCAAAAATTGCAAAATGATCTCTGGCCCTCAAATCTTCAGCCGATAATAGCAGATCTTTTGCTGTCTCAACACTTCGATACAAGCTCTACCTATCGCGGACATTTAGATGAATATCCACCTTTTCAAAAAATATTTATTATCGTTTAAAATTTGTTGCTCGAACGTGTCATCGGTCCCCACCCGGTGGGTCCAAAGGCACACGACCATGGGACCTATGAGACATACGCTCAAAAACTCAAATTCGTTGGCTTTTTTTGTTGTGTACTATAAGCTAAGTTGCAGCAAGCCAATGAAGAATGTTTGGTCGCGACCTTCAAGAATAAAATGGATTATATCAACTCAAATGTTGGCATAAAATCATGTTTTAATTTACGCTCAAACTTACAAAATTAATGCCACATAATATTACCCGCAAATCGACATTTTGACTTACAAATACCTCGTATTAAAGCGATAAAACACCACAGGTAACTTTGATATACAGCCTCTATATATGTAGGCGTGTTTCTGTTGTTAAGTGATTAGTTCGTCCATCTATTTTGCTTGTTTTGGCTATGGTACCAAAGGTCCCCCACCCTATAAATATTGTAATTGAATTGAAAATAGTCCACTCGAGGATGGTATTGATTCAAAAAAATATGTGCCATTATATACCCTGATACAAGCCCTATATTTCATATCAAAAATTATGGTGGGTTTGTTAGTCTGAAAGGTGATGTAGAAAAATGCAAATGTCGATCCAAATTTACTTTACACCCCCTAAAACGTAAATCATTCGTCACAGACCCCATAACTCACGCAGGTCGATTTTTTTGCATGTGAGGAAAGATTCTATCAGCATGCAATTGTAGACAAATTCACGGAGTGTAATCATGGAATTATCATGGAGACTTTTTCAAGTATTTTCGGTCCCAGTGATCCATCGGTACCACATCTCCACTACCCTCCGGAGCGTCACTTCTGTACTAATTTGCGGCATATCACTCGGAATTTGCTTTAAGTCTGACCCAAATTTTCGAAAAAGAGGACAGAATCTCAAAAAAGAGGACAAAAGGCCGTCCTCCGAGGACACTTTCATAAAAGTCAAAAAAGAGGACAAATCCTCTTAAAAGAGGACGTATGGTAAGCCTACCGTAATGGAGCTGCAATTTATTGAAATTTCCACAGGACCTTCACGCTTCAGCTGTCGCGGCTGCGCGGCATTTCTTAACCCGTTACATGGCTCGATGTCGTCACCGTCGCACTTGCTCGACGCAATTAGGCAGTCCCCAACAATATGTGAACTAGGGTTAGTTCGGATATCAATAATTTTCACTATCCGGATAACGGATTTATCCGGATATTTTGGAATTTATCTAACCGGTTAACCGGATAATAACTGCTAAGTGAGACAATCGATTTCATTAGGTCTGCATGCAAAACGGATCGCAAAATCATTACACAGTGTTATTGTAGAGAACCTACCTACGCGCGCAGTATGAGCGAATACGAGAAAAACCACGCAAATTTAATGTTCACTGCTTCTGCAATGCCGACTCTATAAAGCACAGATGCATCAATTGTGGGATCCTGTAGCCGGGACCGGAATTTTGTAACAAAGAGTCCACGTTCATAGAATGCTTTTTCAGCTTCCACAGAAGTGGGCTGAATAGAAAGCAGCGCTTCGTAGAGAGTCAAAAGGTTGGCAGGTCGTACGCCGGAAACTTCAACGGCTTTACATCCTTTTGACCATCCTTATGTTTAGGTTTGGAGTACTAGAAAGACGACTAGCTGATACTGGAATTGATGCCGACATGATACCTCGCTCTAATTCACGTGATCAGGCACGCAGCCAGCCGAAAATGTAGGGGGATTGAAATAAAATCAGGGGGTTTCGATCTTTTTTTTCAAATTAATCATCAGCGGAAATCAATTACGCTTGCACGCACGCACATTTTTGCGAACATTCGATGTCATTCAGTTTCGCGGTGTCACTCTCAGAATCACTAATTAGAATACACTTAACGGCATATCGTCAACAAGCCATGGAGAGATAGGAGCCAATGCATGCTGGGTCCGAGATGGTTAGGCCAGCGATTATATCGTTCGTAGGCCTATTGCAGATGCGATTGTGTAGGTCAACGATAATATCGTGAGCACCAAGCCAATGAAGATGCGATTGTGCAGGCCAGCGATGGAATAGTGTGTACACTGCACATGGCCTATCGCAGATGCGATTCTTCAATCCAGTGGAACTATCGGCTTGTTGAAGACGCGATAAATCAAGCCAGAGACGATAGCCGAGCGCGCGGCAATCAATGACCTAATTTAACGATCTTCTCAGCAGGAGATCGCGTCACATTACATTGTGCAATGTGTACAGACGCATCTCGCTAATTGGCAACACGCTTCTTGTTAATCGGCCGCGCCAACACTGAATACGACTTATTGAAGCTTACTAAAATGTGTAAAATGCATTAGCATCGATTCTTTTTTATCCGGTTAACCGGCAGAAAAATATCCGGATATCAGATAGTGAAAATACCTGCGGTTAACCGGTTAACCGTTATCCGGATAATCCAACCCTAATGTGAACTTTGATGATAATAAAATAATGATATTTTCGTGTTGACTATGCATCTGTGTCTTGAACAAGTAAACTGGACCGTATCAAAATTGTTGCTATGCCATGGGTAAATGATGCAAAATATCCCGTGCCTGTCTCTTTCGCAAGACCACTACTCTAAAAGTTGTGCACTGTGCAGTCAGTAATACGCTGAAAAATCACAGCTTGAAAATTACAGCTGTATGAATAGCTTTGCATCAACATACAACTGTAATGGCAAATACAACTGACAAATATTATAGAGTCATGACAAGCTTCAGACACAAATCCTCCTGACGTAACATAATACGTTAAGCGCCGGTACCTTACGCCTATACTTAACGTAACTAAACCGCCCTGGCGTGTAAGAAATAATTCCTTCATAATATCGGATGACAACTATCTAAAGTTTGTTGTCTAAGTGATTGCCTGATCGCGTGCAGCAAGTGTGACTGGAAGATACCGCGCCATAAATTTAGTCAACGGGTTAAGAAACGTTAACGCGCAGCCGCGGCAGCTGGAGCGTGAAGGTCCTGTGAAAATTTCAATACGTTGCAGCTCCATTACGGTTGCGTTCTGAAGAAAAAGGTTGCGGCCGATTTTTTTTGCTCTTCAATTTCAGACCACATCATTTTTAGAGTGCAGTGCCCCTTTAATTAAGATTTCAAGGCGTTCGATAAGCCCGGTACCCCAAATTGACCACGATATCAATTCATTAGGGTTGAGTAGGCGGCGAAATATCATGGTGGTGTAATCCACAGCTACAACACCAATGGGTTGAGGGTTCGAGTCCGGCAGGAGTCAACTCAAGAATTCCTGTGTTGGAGGTTTATCTAGGCTCTTCCTCGCCATCTCATTCGCATAAGCGGTGTCTTAGGAAAGCCCAGAATTGTACTGCGCTAACGGGATCAAAAATAAGAAATATAGGCCTGGTGTAAATGACCATTGTAGTCGATAAACACCATGATTACCATAAACAACATTAGGGTTGAGTAAATCGTAAATGCCGATAATGTGAGTCTTCTCGCTTCCACGAACTTACGCATAAGCTCCACTCTCGCTCGCTACGCACACACGTATATAATAACATATAGTCACCAAAATTTGACGTCGTAAGCAGGTAGTGGGGAATCTTGGCAGACTCGGGCCGCAGGTCACAATTTCACGGAAAACTGTGCGCGGCCGGACAAAATTCCGTCGCGGGCCGTATGTTGCCCGTCTGTGGCATATAGGGATACTAAATCGACATGGAAGGCGAAGAAGGCTTTTGTCGATACGAATATTACAGAGTGATTCGCAAATTCAATAAATCAAGAGAATTTTATTGCGTTCGAGGTGGCGTATAGCGAAGCACGAAGAACATTTTTAATGTACAAAAATCTGTTAAACTATACTCAATACTTTTTGTTGATTTAGGAAACAATTTTTGGCTTCTTTCGTGCTTGGTCCCACCAAATTGGGGTTTTCAAAGCTGTTTGTACAACTAAAAATATGTAGCTGTCTAACTGAATGAGGTTTCTTAGACTAAAATTTCATCGCGAGCCAATTCCCTAGTTTTTGATGACGCCGCGGGCCGCAGCATGAATAATAGGGGTATTCCATATCACCAAAATAGTCATACGTGGCTTGCAGCCCATAGGTCGCCGACCCCTGAATATACGGTACTGCCTCGACAGCCTTCACGCAACATTTCAGTCAATAATTAAGTCTATCTTTCTACTAGAATTATACTTCCACAATATTTAGCATGTGAGCAACATTGTCAGCAATGGACCTAAATAAAAAACATATGTCTTATTTCTTCTTAGGATTGCTTAGAAATGGCATGGCACGAAATCATTCAGATGCTGAAGATGCAGAAGAGAAACCGAAACTCAAGATATCAAGGACAATAAAACTGGAATATGGAACAATGTTAACTTGCTCAATCGCACCTGTGAGGGTAACTGCTCTGGATCTGTTATGTGTCAGAAGTCAGCAGTGTGGAGGCACATCACATTTACGCACCCATAATAAAGATAGATGCATTTTCTCCAAAAAGATAGCATCAGGGCAATGTTCGATGTCATGATTTGTGAGAAACACAAATATCTGCTGCTCTGTTGCAAAGTAATGTCAAGATCCAATTACTTGAACCTGTCAAATCATATATTGTGAAGGATTTTATACCATCCAGATAATGCTGTTGGAAGAGGAGTGCTGCTGTAGAGAAGAAAAGAAATTCCAGCAATTTTAAATATGCTATCGATGAATAATGAACAATGAACACCACAAAGATGTGGACTGATATCACTGACTGAAAGGGAAAGAACAAGGGTACACCGGCTTTCTGATCACCTTGCATAAAGAAGCAAGCTCTCAAGATGTGAAAATTGAAGATCGAATACCTTCTCGAAAACAAAGAACTGAAAATATTCCCAACCTGGACAACAAAAGTTGGAACCACCACATTCCTAAATTTTCTGAAATTTGGTACATGCATAGATGAGTTAATTTCGAACATAATAAAGTTTCTTTGAGGAAAATTGATCTCTGGTGTCAAAAGTTACGTCATTTTGAAATATTGATGATTTTCTGCTCATTTCAGATCTGCAACGTTCAGGTTTATCAATGTAAAATTCAAAAAGGTGTAAACAGATGTTGGATTGAAGTTGAGATTTGGCACTCGGTTTTCTGAGTAGCTAGTCTATTGGTCTATATTGCCATGTGGTATTAAATGCCATGCGGTGGGCGAAAAATTCGATGACGTAAATGAACCCCTCCCCTAAAGGTAAGGAGAAAATACGTAAAAGACGATGGTCTTAGGGCCCTTATTGGATGATTAACACATCTGGGGCGATCGTTACACATATATTCCACTCACAGACATAAAGTGCTAGTAATAATATAATGATTGTGGAAAACTCAGGCGTCAACACTTTCGCGCGAAGCGCGAAAATTTTTCATGGTTAATGAATGGAATTGGTTCATTAGATTGTTACTTGCATATTGCAAATACGTTTTCCTTTTCAGATTTACCGGTATGGCTAATAGAAGCGGTGTCATCGAACATTCAGGGGACACTTAATTATATATACATCTTGAACTATGTTCATACCACACGGCAAGACTATTTATGAGTTTCTTTTTTCGACACGCCCCCCTTTATGACAGTGGAAAATTTCGCGTCCCCCTTATCGTCATATCACAAAATGCAACAAGAATGCGAGCAATCCCGACGGATTGTTTGATGGCATGGAAGGTTATATGACTGTTGATGAGAGAATTCATAAATTTGAAATTCGGACTATACACATAGCAATAACCACGAATCGGAGATAAATCGCGCCGAGCGCGAATTTTTTTTTCAGTTGACCGAAGCTTCGTGCCCCCCTTCATTCATCTTATTTTCATTTATTGCTGTTACTTCATGACTTACGGAGAAAGCAGTCATCACTCAAAAGATCGCTCATATGCAAGGTTGTAGCCAGAAAAAACTTTTTTTTTTTGGAGGGGGCAGTTTAGCGAAGCTCTCCTGTGGGAACACCTCGCAGAACTGTATATCCTTGCATGGGCAATTTCATCACTACCCTTTATACATACGATTCTTAGACGAACACACACACACACACACACACACACATACCCTATGGAAGCTCCCTGTTGCCAACTATAGCTTATTGGGCGCTCGTTTCACGGACGAGCCCAAATCGCTGACACTAGGTGACGAACAATCAGTGTGAATTTCGGGCCTAGTCGCGCGGAGCGGAAATTGTTTTCAATAAATGGAAGAATTTGATCAATAATATTGGAGCGTGTATATGAGCAGCAAGTGGCGTCCATCGTTATTACTTTACTTCGTTGAAGCACGGTTATTTAGTAACCCCTGGTAAAGATTGGCGCTACTTTCAAGATTGGAATCGCTGATACATACCAGACCAATTAAAAAAACTCCTTTGATCAGACTCGTGCGATTTCAAATTAGCACTTTTTAACGGGGTGGTGATATTTTCCTGTGCCAGTCGCATTAATGTCGGAGGGGTCTAATTGCAGGGACAGGATGATTAGGCGCCAGCCATTTAAGCACCCGAAAATATATACCTTGGGCTTCTGAATACATGCGTCGGTTTTATGACCGTCACTTTGCGGAAGCGCGTGTGGCCTACTTTACATGTCTTCGTGTGTCCCGGAACGGAAATTGCCGGAACTAACATTCCCCAACTCCCATACTGAACTGACAACCCTGGACTCAATCAACCCAACGACCTCTGGCTACTCTAGTGTATCTGCTTGTACTGTTGTATTCTCATAATTGAAGACAGGGATATCTAGAACTACTAGTTCTAGATATCCCTGATTGAAGATGCAGCTAAATCTAATTATAGGTATTTGGTATTTGCAGAAGAAATTTCTTTCGGGATAACGATAACGCAATCAAGACATATACGGACACTAAATCGCGCGAAGCGCGAAGAAAAATTTTAGGTTGCATTCATCTGCCCAAAATACTCTAATATATCTATTGATTTCACGAAAATTTTCCAAAAATTTGGGGGGGGGGGGGCGATCGCCCCTTTCGCCCATCTCTGGCTACGCCAGTGGTTGAAGGTTAAATTGAGGCGAAACTTGATCGATGGTCTGAAATCGGTCAAGCGTTAAACATTTTAGAATGCGAATTGAGCAATACCTTATAAAAATATTCAAGCAAGTAGGGTATGATATGAAATCTGGTTACTAAGACAATTTTCCATAGCTTTTTCAGTTTGGTTTTTCGACTGTAAAGTGGTGAAATTGCAGTCTCAAGAGTACACTGCATTTGTACATGGATATGCTCAAGTTTGAAATATGGTATACCGATGGTTCCCATACTTTTTTGACTCAAAACACCTTGTTAAGCTCAACTTATATTCATCACTACCCCTGAAGACTAGCCTACATGTCAATTTCCAACAACCTATTTGCAATTAAAAGCTGTTCTTTGGGTAGGCCTATATATTAATGAGAATAGCTACCCATTACTTCCACCGTTTACCCGTCCGTTAATAAATTTTCTAACTTTGACATTTAAAGTTATATTATTTTTTTAAATATAGAGCAGAAACTCTACCGATAGTGCTCTGAATGTCAAAGTAAGGAAATTTATTGGATTAGTCTGGAGTTCACTGGCAATGGGCAATTATCGACATGGACCGTTCAACGTGGGTATTTGGTCGTCAGTTAGTTCGTTACGACTATGCATGAGAAGGCTGCCAGACTATACATAAGTAATTGGAATAGCAAAAAGTTTGGCCATCCATGCTTTAGTTGCTCGACAGTTCTGTCAGGTATCGTGCGCAGCTCATAGTTCAAAATAGAATGAAAGTGATGATCATAATTTTTGTTGTATTGGTATTTCTTCAATAACATATCATTTCGTCTGTCGTGACTATGCCCGTCGCCCATGTTATCACAGCGTTGTACTGACGTAGAGTTATCCAAACACTGTTGTTGAACTGCGTTGCTTATTTTTATCTCGATATTGAAGCCTGCGGCCTCTACGAATTTCGAAAAGTGGCCCGCGACCGGTTTTGAGTTGGCATCTCCGCTGGGTTACCCGTTACTCCCGTCGTTAACCCGCACCGATGTTTAATTTTCTTACTTTGACATTCAGAGTACTATCGGTAATTTCTGCTGAAAAATATAACTCTGAATGTCAAAGTTGAGAAATTTAGGAACGGACGGGTAAACGGCGGGAGATATGGGTAGCTATTCTCAATAATATATACCCAAGGAACAGCTCTTGGTTTCAAATAGGTTGTTGAAACTTGACAATTTTCCTCAAATAAACTTTATTGTGTTCCAAATTTATTTATCTATGCATGTACTAAATTTCAGAAGATTTGGAAATGTGGTGATTTCAACGTTTGTTTTCCAGGTTGGGAATGGTTTCTTAACCAACAGCAGATAATCTGCATAGTTAGGAGAGCCTTCTTGCTATATAATTTTTGTTCTGCAAGTATTACGCTTTCCAAACAAATCACACCCCTGACCAGGATCATCATCCGATTGCCCGCATGCCCATCGCGCATAAACCTGCTATGGAATTGCTAGTCTCTCATTCTTTTCAACCCCACAACATCAGGCCCAACGGCTTAAGATCCAATAATCTGCTTACTGCAGCTGATTACACGCGTCACATTATTCATGAAACCAAATCCATATTCATGAAAACCCCTTCAATACACGTCATCTCCATAATGGTATTGTTTGCGGCACTGATGCAAGTCACTATGTAGCAGTGTTCGGATGATTCGAGTAATTGCACTGAACTGGCTTGAATTCTCTCGGACTCGCCACATGCGAAATGTTGAATGACCCGTGACTAGGGATATTCTTTCAAGTCAACTTTCAAATATTTACATGCTCTAGTCCGCGGAGCAGTCTGAATCTTCAAGTCGCAATAGGTCAATACCAATCCTTTATCTATTTGAAATTTCCTTTTTCTTTCCATTTCTATATGGTTATAATTTCATTAGTTGCGAATGAACAGATAAAACAGCTTGGACATGCCTATGACTGCCGTCCAAATAACATTGTCTATTTATACAACAAATATTGTTAGCGTGTAAATAGGTGGGCGCAGTCACGGATACATAATTTCATCATTGGCTTTGTGCGGGATCGCTATTCGCTAGTAGATATAATTTACTGTCACCAAAACAGGGCGAAAAGTTTGGATTAATGATATACTTTGCGCATAATTTCCTATGTCTACGGCGTTGCATTCTTATCTATCCTCACCGTTTGCATTAATGTTGGCCACAGGGTCCGTACAAGATTAAATGCATAGATGTTCCACATTCAGTTGAAGCGACGCTGATTGAAAAGATGATATACTAAGAACTGCAGTTGGCTTGAGATGTACGTACCATGTCGTGCCCAAATTGTCGGTGTCATCATATCCATTATTTCTACCAGTAAATCTGATCATGTAGGCCAGGAGTCTTAAACTGAAAAATGTGCCTACGAGTCAATCTCCTAGTTTGGATGTCGCCCTAGCAGCAACATCAAATAAAGGTATTCAATGTATTTCAGAGTATGTTTTATTCAAAAGGATCGAATTGTCCGTTTGAAGGTGCCTAGATCTTTTTAGCAACTTGCATAGATTTCCAAAAAAATACGCTGTAATTGATGCTAATTCACGAATTAACTTTGAACCCCCTTGAAGCTCGCCCCTCCAATTTTGCGTTTGGGGTGCGGCTGATACGTTCCTACTGATATGATATGTTCATCTCATCCGCCCTGGTATCTTTCTCTTGTTGTTTTGATGTCTTTGAGGAACCATTCTTTACTCTAATTATCAAGATGGCCAAGATATACATCACGATGACTGAACAGGAGGTGAACTCTGATGCTCATGTTTGCTGCAAGTTTTCCATATGCAGATACCAATTTCCAAAATAACTGTTTGTAGTTGGGTGCTTTGTTTTTGCAACACGTATATAGGGGTTTAAAGAGATTTAACAATGTATCACGCGCGTTTAACATTGTTTCATATTATGTCTGCAAATAGATAATATTTTTGCTCATTTACCGTCATCTTCTCATTGCCTAATATCAACACATCCACTTAGCTGCAATTCACGGCTTTCAATTTAAAAATTAAGTTAATATGCCGGAGATTATGGCTAAAATGTATGCTCAAGGAAATGTGGCTCTCAAAATGTAGTAAGCTATTAATTTTCGTAACGAAGTAAAATTTATTTATTGCCGTTTGTAACGAATTCTAAGCTTATGCAGGTGCGCGCGTCCTACGTAATCCCTACAAATAGCGTATACCATCGCTATTGGACGACCTGACGATGTGCGAGCCCATCTACGTGCATGAATTTGCCAACGTTTTTTGTTTTTGTTATCGCTTTGTCCATGTCGTCTCCTCCAGAGGTGGTCAAAGTAGTCAAGAAATCTACTCAAGTAGAAGTAGAAGTAGCGACGAAAAAAATCTACCAAGTACGAGTAGAAGTACTTCTTCCATAAGCAACCTAAAACTACTTGAAGTAGAAGTAAAATTGACTGACATGAAAAGTACTCAAGTAAGTAAGTAGTTATGAAAACGATCATAATTCGTTCACATGGATTGTAAAAAGGTGCAAATTGAGCTATGCGATAGGTGACGAGCTTGATTCATATTGATGCATACCAGCAGGTATCCAATTCTCGATAGCATATGTATTCGTCCACATCATGGGATGAAAATGATAGTATTGATATGGAAATGCGATGCTAATCCTCTGTGTTCTCGAACAGCTCGTTTTACAAAATAGCATGATATGACGCCATTCCCCATATTATAAGGCCCGTAGTTTAGTCGAAGAGCAATACGGAGAAGTTGTATAGGATACGGTGTAAACACTTTGCGCGATTAGTAAACGTTAATAAAAAATATGGTGGACCGTAAAAATGCCATATTGCGTAGCTTTATTTCTAAAAATTAAAGGCATTACTACACTTGCTTTTATACTTCAACATGTATGTTATCCAGACAAAAGAACTGATAATAATTATAACTTAAAGTATATGATACTTGGAATTGAAAGTGAAATATAAATGCTACTTCTAAAAGCAGAACATGTACTTCATGTTTTTAGTCCAGAAAGTTTCAAAGGTGGTATGCTAAAACAGCTCTAAAACTAAAAAAAAGTCAGAGTCCACTTTTCCAGATTTGGATACGCCATGAACATGCTAGATAACGATATGACAAGTAAATGCTAGATTGCGAAACATCAGTTTCAAACGTTATGATGAGCCATGTATACTGTGACGATTTATTTGATATGGGTGAATGGCGAGAATATGGTGTGAACGGAACAACGCCAACCCTCTACCAGAATCATATTCACCGATACTTTCGTGAAATCATATTGGTCACTCCATCCACTGCGCGCGAAGCGCGACGAAAATCCTAGGCTTTACTAAACTTTAATGAAAATTAAATGTTGATACTCCGTTAAAACAGCCCCGAAATTCCTCAGGCTATCTTCCTGATTAGAAGATTGAACTACTTCTACTTAAAAAACTGAAAATAGCGAAAAGTAAGTAAGTAGATCACAAAATATTACGAAGTAGAAGTAGAGGTAGCTTAAATCAGATCTACTTGAGTAAGTACCAGAAGTAGAGGAAAACTACTTGAGTACTTCGAAAAAGTAGAAGTACTTCGTTACTGACCACCTCTGGTATCCACCCATGATAAATTATTAGTAAGCCACATTTCGATTCCATATATAGCATACGGCCGAATTCCAGCAGAGAGTCGTCATGGCCCATCTGGACGATAAATACTCTTGTAGGCCTATGTGAAATTGGCTATACTGGCAACTTTTGGCAGTGGAGAGCCCGTGTGATATTTCCTGTCATCACTGATTTCTTGAGATATATCTTGCGTATAAAACTTTGTAATTGCAGAAGCAGAACACCCAAGCAGACTTACTCTATGTGCACCAAAGTCGACAGCATAAATGTTAGAAAACGGTATTGGGATTAGCTGTCTAGCTAGTCGAACCAACCTCTTGAATGAATTTCGTGAATTTTGTGATTTCACCGACGTGATCAGATTTACCGTTTGAGATGATGCGGGGACCGTCTTCGGATAATTTTGGCTCAGAATTAATGATGATGCACCTTCCGTTTTATTGATCAGTTTGTGGCATGTTGGTCTTTCTTAACGTCCCATCAGGATTGTAGGTAGAGTCGAAATATATTGGAACCGCCCAAACGAACCAGAAAAACCTTTATTCGTGAGACGCGCACGATTCCAACTTGGTAATTCCTTGAGAATCGGTATAGACATATATCGCAACCTTAAAACATGCCAACTACACCCTGTTCTGCTCCAAAAGAAACCAATAAGAAGGGATAGTGTGAACGTGAGGTTCACGTTCGCGTTCTGCGTGTGAACCTCAGAAATTTAGAGGTTCACGTTCACAAAGAATCTTGGTAGGTTCTGCACTGTGAACCTTTTTCATATATTACAATTTTCACTTCATTTTAACTTCTTTGGTTGGAATGTATTGCATTTGAACTGCTGGCCACCCAATGCACAGCGCTGGCAGATAAAAAAAATACTAAACGAGCATGCACCTTGACAGTCTCGAAAATGTTACTTGCTTTATTACAAAATTTTGCTCCAAATATCCTGCTTTCCGTTTGTAAATATGTAGTGACTCTCCGCTGAGAGCTTGACCCACAATCACACAACATCAAGAACGAAATACACTACATGTAGTCAGAGAATGTTGGTTGTTCAACCGATCAATGAGATTGACCTCGTTGTTTGATGTAAAAAATGTAGCAGGCGTACGAGGCCAATCTTGACTTCATATTTTCGCTGTATCATAAAAACCAAATCCGTGCCTTTTGGGTGTTTGCTACTACTGTATAACTTGCTAACGGGGTAATATCGATCGGTAGCAAGTATAGAAACCCGTTTCTACACTCTGCTAAATATCAACGCAGCAATACTCAGACGCCGAATACATTGTCCGGTCTGGCGTAGACCGTCAAGGCGTAAACTCATATTCCCTTACAAGTCCCCGTCGAAATTTTTGGTAAAGTGACGGGAGATATGGATTCTATGAGATTATTATATCATTTTATTGCCCGAGTAGATACATTTGGTGACGTTTAAAACGTCAATATGTACTTCAGCATTGTGGCATTATGATAGGCTTACCATACGTCCTCTTTTAAGAGGATTTGTCCTCTTTTTTGACTTTTTTGAAAGTGTCCTCGGAGGACGGCCTTTTGTCCTCTTTTTTGAGATTTTGTCCTCTTTTTTAGGATTTAGAGCAGATTTAGAGCAAATTGCGAGTGATATGCCACATATTAGCACAGACGTGAAGCTCCGACGGGTGAAAAACGGTGATTTTAGCTCTGAGCGAAAAGATGACCTTTTTTTTTTTTTTTTTTTTAGTCATCCACCTGGCGATGTGGAGTAAAAAACGTTATTTTGAGATCTGAGCGGAAAAGATGACCTTTTTTTTTCAGTCATCCACCTGGCAATGTGGGGAGAAAAACGGTATTTTGAGTTCTGAGCGGAAGAGATGACCTTTTTTTTTTTTTTTTTTTTTTAGTTAACCAGTCACAAAGTGGGAAAAATTAACCGTTTTTTGAGAATTCTACTCCGATTTTGAAAGTTGGAAATTTATGAAAAAGTGTCCTCTTTTTAGATTTCCAAAATATGGTAAGCCTACATTATGAGGCCCGAGTCGTCGCAAGGTATCGTGTGCATTATTATAGGCTATCACTTCACCGAAATGTAGGGTTGGAATTAGCAGTATGACGTCATGAGGTTCACGTTCGCGTTCATACAGAACCTTTCAAAAAGGTTCACGTTCACACGAACCTGAATCTTTCAAAGGTTCACACCATCTCTACCAATAAGTCCATTACCGACGGCTTAATCATGACATCAGAAATGGAATGGAATGTAATTTACAAGCTGTATACATTCCATATGAACATTGTACAGTATTGCACACCCGGTTGACCTGTTCTGAAGCATAAATTTGCCTATTTATTGTGATAGCAAGTCATCGGTCCATTGTAATGCGGATCTGGTACACCCCAGTACACCCTTTAAAAATTATGGTACAACCTAGCTAGGGTGTACGATACATCCGGTTGAAGAGCCCTGCGTTAGATCATATTCTTACGATACATGAGCTATTAACCCCAGTTGCCGAGTTCGTGAAATTATGTCATGTAGATTGCTTTAATTTTGATTCTTTTTATCCGAAAAAAGATCAACAGAAAGTAATTAGAGACCGTGACCGACCATTCCTTTATGCTGGGTAAAAATTATAAGGCAAGTTTTTGCCACTTCTGCAACTTTTTTACGGCTTCCGGCAGCTTCATAGATACTCATAATTTAGGTACTAAGATGTTTTAAGCTGTTTGTAGGAAATTTATAGTGCAGATTTTTTCTATTTATCAAGCAAATTTTCACTGCAGCTTTTCTAAAATATTGCGCAAAATGTAGAGGAGTGATTGAAAAAACATGCTATAAACCATTTCTAGTATTGTTCTATTCTCTTAGATTCGCATAACAAAGAGCTATAGATATGATGGATTAGCGGCATTTTCAATGTTAACTATGATGGAATGGCTTGCCAGCTAGAACGTCAAGCACGGCCGTTCACGAACAAAATGTAAAATGTAAATAGATCGCTTTGATAATTCTGTCGTATAAATTCGAGGTAGTTTGCCATTTCACGGACGCCCAGGCGAATCTGCCGAAAGTCCCATTTTAATAGATTTTGTTAAAATCACTTTTTACTGCAACTTTTGTGTTAAAATTAAATGCAGCTGTCTCACAAAAACTTACCACAGTAATAAGCGTCACTACTACTTTTACAATCCTACTATTACTAATAATAATCTTCTTCTTCTATATTAGTCCTTTAGGTTGATTCTTTGCTAGTTCGTTGGCTAGTTTAGCACCGCCGTTGCGCACAATCTCCGTTGGTTGTTCTACTGCAGACATCGCTGTTCGTAAGGAAAATGCACTCTGGACGTGCGATAGTCTCTCCCTTCTCTGTTGTGAGCAGCATGCCCAGGGTGCAAGCCTGAATTTCCAATCGCTCGAGATTAAATTCACACAAATCAGATAGACGATCAGATTCAAATGGAAGGCGAGGGGCCAAAATTCCGGAGAGCTGAAGCGTTCCATATATATCGCCACCGCTGTATCTGACAACAAGCATATCGCAGTCACGATGGTGATTCTTTTTATAAGTCGAACGTATTTGAGATTGGTTCTCAAGTTCAATGTCCGGTTGATACAGGTTGCCTTACCCAATGGATAGATGGCCAGAATAAACAGCGGACACTGAATCGCCCATGCAGGTAACATGATCGGCACAAGTCTGTTACTGCAGTGAATGAGCGATAACGCAACGACGAGTATCACCAAAATGTAAATAAACAAGTATTTACTGACGAATCTCGAAATGTGATTTGACAGATGAGACAAGAACGAATTCCGATAGATTTCCCTCTGCCTTATCCACGTAACGATGTGTAACAAAATTGGTACCGTTGCAAAAACAACTATGATACACGACGATAAGATTGGCTCAATATTCCGGGCGAAACAACAGTCATACGGTTCTTCACTGCTGTTGCTAAAATTCGACGAAATATGCGGCTGCTCGTATCGGAAGCACTTTCTCCAATATACCATAACAATAATATCTAAAATCAACGAGGCAACAATGAATGTGCAGCTGACCGCGAGGAGAATACTTTGTGTGAGCTTTCGCGAAATCGCACAGCAGTCCTGGTGGTCGCGTTTGCGATGAATATAAATCCAGTGAACGGAAGAGAGATAGACGGTGATTGGAAGCAGTGCACAGTCGCATCCGATGGCAATGTTTGTATGTTTAGGACGGAATTCCGCTTTCCATAAATCCATTGGATGAGCTGTGTTCGCGAAAATATCGTGAAATCTAAATCGGAATCAAAGGATGTTTTGTTCAATAAGGATGGTGCGAGCCACTAAAATGATCTGGCTCTTGTAAGCACGAACTTGTATATAAGCTTCACTAAAATATTACTATAATAGTTTCGGGACTACATTGTAGTATAATTTATTAACTAGAAGACTTCTAGTCCACTCATTATCGAGAGTTAACGGTACAATAACACGCATATAAGCTACCGATACAACCGTTACTAAACTGGCAAACCGTATCTGCAAGCCTTTGGTGAAGGACAAATTCCCCCCTAGTCATAAAACATAATTCTGATATACCTAATACATTACAAACTGAAGTTTGCCCCGCGCGCCAATTTCACAGTTTTTGATGGCGTTGTGGGCGGGAGCATCAATAAAATGGTTTGTCCATGTCTTTCAAAGTAGGCAAGTAAGCCTCAATTGACGGGATCTTGCAGAATGAAATTCCACAACCATCGTGAAAATGTGATTTACTATTCAGCAATTACCGCTTGGCCGCTTGTTTGAGGCCCCCGCGATAGATATATCGGTCCACAAAATGAACTGTCCAACTACAACAGTGTTGAAGCAATAAAACTACAAAATTTTAAATATTATAATGAATGTTTACTGAAATCAGTGTGACTTCTCCTGCATGAGTGATGTAGGTGTCCTGAACCGCTGCGAGCCCTTGTGGTTCGTGTCGATAAACACTGATATAAATAGAGATTCAATCGAAAACCAATTGAGCAACGTATATGACGTAACGTTTTAATTTTTAAAAGATCACGTTAGACCAGTGGTTTTTAAGTTTGTATATCGCAAAAATTTCAGGATTATATATTAATAAAAAATTTAAATATTGCAAAGGAACTCCATCCGTCGTTGCAAATTTGGATTGCTGAATATATTTATCGTTGACTCAAATACAGAACTGTTAAATGCAGTTCTTCGATTGAAAATCACAGTGAAGAATCGAATTCTGTGATTATAGTTATTGAAATCAGACTCGGCCACTTCCCTAGACCAGGGTTGTGATGAATCCAGTGGACCACGACCTGTCATATCGATCTCGAGTCTCCACACTACGACTCGGACTCGACCCTTTGCTCCATGACTTGGACCGGAAATTGACTTGGTGGTGGGTTGAAAATCACTGGACTGGACTCGAGTGAAAACTATAAAAGAATGATTGACTTGTGACTTGGTTTTGACCCTGGTCTACGCGGGCGAATGAACGATCGATAGTGGCTGATGCTGATGCTGGTTAATCCATTCAGACAACTGCAAAGATGTGCGTCCTAACTACAGACTATCACTGTGGCATCGGAAATCATACATCACATCATATCATATCATATGATTACAAATTACTGGAATAAATCAATCGACAATATTTGTTTATTGAAAGCAGCAAAACCCTGGCATTATCTAATAACATATCACTTATATGGAAGCAAGCAATCCGTATCCAATGCTGGTCTACTACAAGAAACATATGCAGTAGGAAGTGGAATCATAGCGCGATGACCAACGCAAAGTTCATGGAAAAGGTACAAACTGCTAATGCATTCGAACTTAGCATGGGTTTATCCCTCATTAAAAGGCTTGCGTAAATATATTAAGCGGAATTCGCTGGTTACCTCCATCAAAATTCAACCGCTCGATTAGCATGCATCATCCGCTTACGAATATTTTAATGCGTAGTCGCATTCAAGGCCTATGGTTGTATATGTTTAGGACATGATTCCGCTTACTATTCATCCAATGGCTTAGCTGCGGTAGCGAAAATATCGTGATGTGTAATTCAGAATCAAACGATGTTTAACAAGGATGATGCGATGGCGCTCGTTCTACGAAGCAATCGTGTCCACTCCTGTCATGGTGAAAAGGACCTTTGCAGTTTGTTTGTCGTTGTGGTATTCATGGTGTTTGTCGTCTACTGTGGTCATTTACACCAGGCCGATATTCTCCATTTTTTCCGTAACTGCCGACATATAGCACGGCCCACTTCTAGGCGTGTAAGATACCGCTTACGCGGATGAGGTGACGAGGAGGAGCCTAAGTAAACGTCCAACACTCAGATAGGAATTCTGAAGTCTACCTCGGTCGGACTTTGCAGTTGAAAAACACCACGAATGTACCACAAACGGTAACAACAACACTATCCGCAAGGCTGATAAAGATGTAATTCGCGAGTGATCAGAGCCTGATCGAGTATTTTGCATCGAGTAGAATGTAGTAACACCCATGATTGAGGATGTCGTAGAAGCAGTTCTGATTACTTGTAACATTCAGACAATGTACGTTTTATGTGAGCTCAAAGAAAACATTGCCAGTTATATCACTTCATAAATGGTTTGGTATTTTGTTAATAACTCACTATTTCTCCATCGGGGTGCCGCCACCTTTGGGAGCCAATTATACTTATCAACGCTGCCGCGAGTAACTGATGTAAAGAGAGCTGCCGTCGTCATAGAAAAAAACTTGAAGGTGCACGGTGCTCTAAATATGATGTGGTTTCAAATTAAAACCGGAAGCGTCAAATACCTTTTGTTCTGGTTGCAGCCACTTTTATCGCATTGTAAAAATGTGGCGCGTCACCTCGTTATCACAGATATCGATGGACTGTTATGATACTTTTCTTGAAATCATTCTACTCCCGTTCTGGATAGTATTTGAGAATATGCTGAGTACAAAAAGTCATCACTGGTAGCGAGGCAGTGAAATTTAGGCTTGGGCGAAAGTGGTGGCATTTACTGAGCACCACCATCAGAAACTTGAATTTCGTGTGTTTTTCACGTCAGCTCAGATGTTGGCTGGGGTAATTATTTTCACGAGCTGCCTAGTGCTGCATTCCGCATGACTATTCCCTGCTAGGTCGCAATTTGGTCTAACTTGAGGCTGCCGCGTAACCAACAAATTGTCTTCGGAAAGCATTCGAACTCATCTATAAAAATCCGGTAAAAGAAACATACAATTGTAAAGAACTAGTTCCATACTTAACAGTTCTGCCATAAAAATCTGAAGACACTGTGAACCGTATGTGATTCCTATACAAAGTACAAACCTTTAGACAGATTCCACCAAAATATTTCAAAATTATTCCTTAGGGCGAATTCCCCCTGGTTGGAAACCGCTGATACAGCAAAAATATCAATCATTAATAAAGTATAACAAAACGATATGGGAGCATGGGCCTTATATTCGAACGAACATTTCTTTGCCATTCACCCGAATAATTGATGTTCGATTCGAGTACTCAAATTGCTCTGTCAGCCCTACGTTTGGGGTAATATTACCAACAGGTGTGACAGACAAGCGTTATTAATCAACACGAAACACGAAGTGACGCTGTATAATTCTACTAAGAAAGAACTCAGTCACCATTTCAAGGCAAACAATATGCATTTTGCAATGGGGTTTAGAGAACCATGTAGCTTGAAAATCAAGTCAGAGTCAAGCCATCATTTGTGAAATGACTTCGCATGGATGAGGTTGAAACAAAAACTGATTTTGACTTGAAAAAATGGATTCAATCACAAGACGTCCACTGTGCTTGTTTGCGTAGACTTCTGTATATCTCTCATGCAGTGGCCGTATAGATCATCACAAATGTGTCACTTCATCCGTTAATCAAGTGTAACAGGTTGTTCAATCGTATAAGGCTGTAAAGTCAAATATGAACAATAATATATATCCACACGGTGGGCCCTGAGCCATGATATACGCGATTCACTGTACAGCGGTGTGTCTTATTTCGTCGGGCAACACGTGCGCAACCATATCGTTTATTTCAGTGGATCTTAGCCTTGTCTCCAACGCCCCCAGAGTGGGATCTGGATTTTGAAGAGGGCGGAAACACCCAGGGGCGAAATGGGGCGCGCTGGGCTCAGGAGGTGGTATGGGGGGCGCTGAAGAAAAGGGCCTAGCAGTAGAAGCTGTAGTAAGGACATAATAATGACTATATAGTAGAGCAATAGTTTTATATATCCCTGAGTTCTCATTGCAAACTAACATTCCACAAAACCTGTCAAATCAAAACGTTTTTCGTTGCGCTCATCGCGAAATATCCACTGACAATATTTATATGAATGCTGTGGTTTATTTACATTCAAGTATAATGAATTTGGCCCACTTTCGGATTGCCAATTCCCCATTAAAACACTCCCGTCACGCTAGCCACTCCAAGTCGTTTCGACACCTTCCTTCCTTTTCATTGTATCGCAGTTTTGTGGTGTTTTGAAATGATGAAAATATTATTAAACTGATACTTATGCTGATAACACGGATTATTTTCCACAGCAGGTTTTGAACTAGATGTTGTATCCCACAGCCCATTGCGTGTCGATATCGAGAAAGCAGCGTAATGTACAACTTTTGACAGTGATGCCCTTCGTACATTGAAGATGTTTTGAAGCTTTTTGACCAAAATGATTAACTAAATATACTTGTATTGGAGAGCTACAAAATTAAAGCCTCAGTATCTTTCTTCGTCGTGTCATCAAGGATAATACTGCTTAGTGCTGTTACCCCTATTCATGTTAAAGTTAAGAGCTTGGTGCAGGACTAAATTTAATTTGAGCAAATCTCTATCTCATTCTCAGTTGATTTAGTAGTCACACAAAGCAACAAAACAAAACTCAATACAAATAACGTTCCCATATTGCCAATTGCAGAGAATTCGAGATCTGTGCATCGATATCGAACCAAATGTTGTGAGCCCGTTGGCCTTAACCGACGGTTGTTATAACAACCTGGATTAGGCTAGATATCGAAAATAGCACATACAAATTTACCATTATTAGTCGAGTGGTCTAATATATGAAATCCCAACCCGAAACCGGACTTTGACCACTTACCCATTATTTTTTTTACTTATACAGTCCGTAAAATAGTGGGGCGACTAGCCCAGGAAAATTTTGAAAGGGGGCGCTGGAGAAAAACAGGTTAGGAACCACTGATCTATTCTACTCCTGCTGCTTAGCTTTCTCGCGACATGAACGACAACCACCAGTGTTGCGATTGACTTTCCAACCGGAGATAAATTGCTTTATCTACATCAGTGCTTCCCAACAGGTTGATCGCAAAGATTTTCTAATCGTTACAGTTCTATTTCAATATGCCAAGCAACTTATCTTCTCGCGATCAGACGAGCAAATACACGTTCTCGTCCTATAGAGTCTAAATCGAATTGCTTTCAAGCCTATAATTGCCGCTGGGCACATTTCCGTGCTCACAATAATTTTTGGGACATTCAAGCGTGAAGTTAGATTGTGTGTTATTATGTATGCCTAAGAATTGGAATTAGTTTCTTCATACAAAGGCTTTGTGACCGTTGTTAAAAAATGCAGCAATACAGTCTGATTTGGCGTTACAATGAGCATACAATTGGCTTCACGCAAGCTATATTAGAACCTCATTATGTTCAACGTAAAATAGACGCGCTTTCTAGTTTGTAATCATATGTAACGCGTATTAATTCTTGCCTGCATTATGTGAGGCGAGAAAGCGTGGTGTTCCACAGCTGCAACACGAATGGGTTACTGGTTCGAGTAGGAACGAGCTCGACTCAAGTGTTGGAGATTTAGGCTCTTCCTCGTCATCTGATCCGCGTAAACGGTGTCTTAAATAAGTCTAGAAGCCTGCCGTCGGCAGCTACGGAATCACATTAAAGAATATAAGCCTGATGCAAATGACCATCACATTCGGAAAATACCTCAAAACAACGAACACGACGCCCCGTCAGTTGATTTACGTTTTCATTAGTTGTCATGCATGCATACAAATCGTTTTTGCACAGGATTTAAACCCTGCAAAATCGAGCGATACGGTTGTTCTCATCTGTACCTTTACGTGCCAAATCATCGCCTTACTACCGTAAGCCACGAATTTTGCGAGTTGAAAAACTATATCGCTTCGAAGTATCAAAAGTTAAATTCAAATATTTTTCCAATAGTTTGCCTCATGTGTTTGATGACTTTTTCATACCTGCTAAAAATGTCCATTCCCATTACACGAGATCCTCATCAAAGGGCAATATTAACTTGCCCCAACCCAATAGCAATCTAACCAAGAGATCTATCGACTACTCAGGATCTGTCATCTGGAATGAACTACCACAAGATATCCGTGAATTGCCTTATAATAGATTCAAAAAAGACTTACTTCATCACCTCTTATCGTTGTATTAACACTGTTGCCCGACCTTTCCCCGATATTGCTTCATTGATAATTTGCTACCATCGTTTTTCCTCATCATTTTCCTTTTTTTAAACTAACATTTTTTACAGCCAGACTGTAGAGTCACGTGTACCTGTTTGATGCGGGTGCGATAAGACTAGTTGACCTTCACGATCGTATCGATCACTCCTATCTGATACCGAATACTGTGCATGCTTATCTTCTGTATCACCATCATTGACGTTTTTGTTATTGTATTCTGGTTGGATGACAATGAAGACTCTCTCTTTCTCATGTGTCATGGTGGGTCGCACAGTAAAATTTGGATGTATAGGGGGTCGCGAGCTGACAAAGGTTGGGAAGCACTGTATATCACTCACGCGTGTCTCTCTCAGCGACGAATCGTCTCTTACGTGGTCAAGAGTGCGATTGGGGTGTTGGCTACTATTGTATAAGTTGGTAATGGGGTAATATCGGTAGCAAGTATAGAAATCCGTTTTACATTCTAAACGTAGCATACTCAGACGTCGAATACATTGTCCGGTCTGGCCTAGACCGTTAAGGTGTAAGCATATATTCCCTTGCCAGTCGTCGTCCACATTGCTGGCAAAGCGGCGGAAGAGATTGATTTCATGGGACTACTATATCATTTGATTGCCCAGTTGATACATTTGGCGACGCTTAAAACGTCAATATGTAGGCTGGCTGCTCAAGCATTGTGGCTTTATGTGGCCCGAGTTGTCGCCAGGTATCGTGCACATTAATATAGGCTATCACTTCACTGAAATGTAGGGTTAGAATTAGTAATATGACGCCACGTAACGCCACGAGGTTCACGTTCGTCGTTCGCGTTCATACAGAACCTTTCAAAAAGGCTCACGTTCACACGAACCTGTATCTTTCAGAGGTTCACACCATCCCTACTTTCACGGTTACGGTATGTGTCTGATACAAATATTTTTGAAGTGCTTATCTTCTCGTGTTTTGGAATCTGTGATACCAGCAATAACGGTTCAAGGGCTCCTAAGTTGTGAAATAAACATCGACAGTATAATATTGTTGATCATGATCATATAACTATTACTAGAAAGGGACGTATCATTTCGGTAGTAGGAGGAAGAAGGCTACTGTCTCTCAATATTGGACTCGAATCATTGTTTACAGCCATACCTGTGTTACATAGTGTCGTCGGTTGAGGCAATATTTCTAATCGATTGCATCCCAGTTTCTTGCAATGTCGAAACGACTCCGACAGTCATACTATAATGGTTTCAACCAGATAGCGATCTGCTTGGTGGCTATGCATTATTTATCAGCATGCTCATTTCCTCTCTTATTATGGTCGAGTCATATTTCCGATGTCCGTGACACCAATATTGTGCTCTGCTCATATTCGGGATAATGGATCGATTTCTCTGTTATGGAACGCAGCGCTTCTATCACGAAATCAATGCTTCTTCGTATGCAAGGCGATATACTTCACAATAGTTGCAACATCAGCGATAAATACTAATAATCATGTCAGGAGTGAGGTAATGCCGTTGTTTACTAGCGTTGAAGCATCCCAAAATTGATAGAAAGGTCCAGTTAATTAAGTGAATAAGTGAAATAACTAATAGCATCCGCATTTGCTTCACGTACATTACTAGTCAGCCTTCAACATAACGGGACCACAATATCACATATCGACCGCGCACACTGACACATGCAGCATTCAGTTTTGTCGCTTCCATTTATGTTATTCTTTCCTAAATCCAATGTGTACGCCTCTTATTTAAATGCTGTAGGCCAAGGTGAGTTTCTGATTAAAAAGTCTCTTCGGGAAGTCGTTTCGGCACCCTATTTCTTCTTTTTATCGCAATCTTGTGGTGGATTGATTTTATAAAAATAGTAATAAAATGGTGATGATCTGTTTGTATCGGAGCACGTCACGTGTTATATCTACATATGACTTAATATTGCTGTATTTTGGTTTTCATAGTGTTTCTACGATTTCGATTGCCATTTTACACAGGCATCCGTCATTGTGATGTCTGAGTTGCCGGCTTTTATCACGTCCCAAATTCTTCTGGACTTTTTTCAGACACCATCATATACGCTGAGCACATGTCGAGGAGGAGCTTATATATAAATCGCAAGCTCTTCAGTAGGAATCCTGTAGCTGACCTAGGCCAGAATAGCCGTAGCTGACTACTGTTGCAGCGAGACCTTGATATTAGGGCGGAGCGGGTCGATAAATTATCTAGTCCTACTAAGATCCTGTTTTTAAAACCTTTGGTCGACTTTGGTCAGACCCCTAGGTTGGATTCTAGAAATGACTGTGTTCCGGTCCGAAAAAAATCCGATAATAATTATCTACTCTCCGGATGTCATCGAATATTGATTGCAAAATTGCAAACAGGAAATTAAAAACTCAAATATCACACCCAACCCTTATCTGAAGTAGCCTAATTATGTCAACTTGGACTTAGCATGTGGTTTACTGCTGTGAACGTTTCACTTTAACTATTGATTCGAGGGTGGAACAGAGTAATGCTGTCATATTTTTAGTAGGAAGTACTGAACTGGCTCCGATCCAACTCCGGCCGTATTAGAAAAAGCATTGATCCGGCTCCGAACTGACTCCGGCGAAAAATGAGAAAATCCGGTCGGATATCCAATCCGGCTCCGGTCCATGCTCCACCCTACTTGATATACAATAATTGCGTCAGGCAAAGTTGACAGCACCAGCTGTGGTTCCTCGAATGCGTTGCTGTGTTCTCGAATTTTAGTGACTGCTAGCTAACTGGAATCGTTCAAGTTATTTTACAAAGATGAAATATTTAGTTAGCACCCAACTATGCGTTGTTGCCACAATTATCTTTAAAAAGTAAAAGTAAACATTAGATTATAAGTAGCAGCAAAAAATCAATGGTTTGAAAAGTAGGCTACTCAAGTAAGTAGTTTGAAGAAGTAGATATGGCCGAGGTTTCGCATATTTTAAGCTAGTAGTGCGAATATCGATTTGGGTCGCTGGTCGCATTCAATTCTCGTGATCGCTTGCACATGAACCGGACTAGTAAAATTATGCCAAATCGTTAATTCAAAATCCAGGGTGGGAAATCAAGTCACTAGGTTTCGAGTCACCAGAAAATCGCCTTTTCGATTGATCACCGACTCAAGTCCGAGTCCAAGTCAGGGTGAAAGGGTACGAGCCATAGTGTTCCCCGTTCAGTCCCGAGTGCAGTTCAAGTTCAACTCACCTCTTCCTACTGAAAAATAGAGTACAGATTCGGAGGTAGCATTTGGTGAGGATATGACTTGTTCGGACATCAAGCAAAAAGATATTTGAATCTGGCCTACGAACACAATTCAGTTTGAAATTCCAGATTTACGTATTCATTGGCCGTTTATGTAGCAGCCGTGCTCTTTACTTCCCCGCATGGCGGTTGTTGTAGGGAAATCTCGTGTTATAACCGCCTGTTTGGCATCCATCCGCCCCGGCGGTCGGACGCTTAATAATGTGTCTATTACAGCGGTTGTTACTTGTTGCATCGTGAGTGATCAAATATATACTTCAACATATAGACATTAGGAATAACTATAATATCTTGAATGTAATTATCAATTTCAGTACGGTATTCGACCACTGAAATTAAATAATTTTAGAGCCAATATGTTTATTGGACTCGATATTATACTGTGCGGAATCTCCATCTACATATGTTTGGTTCAATGGAATTATTGCTTTCATGATCATGTGTGCTGCAGCTGTAATATTTCAAGAAATCAAATCCAGAGCATCCTCCTCGCGGTCAGCAGCACGTTGATTGCTATTTCGACGGTTGCAGGAATCGTCTTGGCGATATATCTTAAAAAGTGGCAGACAACTTATCAACAAGTCATCATGGCGGAAAAGTCTTTCGCAGCACCGAACTCAACAACATATAATGGGTCTGATGTCGGATCATCTATCCCGAGAGAACAGAATACCTTGTCGCACGACACTAAATTCCTGCTTCCAACAGTTTCTATTCTTGTGACTATTTGCATGATTGCGCTGTTTATCATATATGGTGTAATATGGCAGAGGCAGAGAGCTATCTACTGCAAATCGTTCTTAGCTCATTTGTCGAATAAGGTTACAAGGTTCCTTAGTAAAAACTTTCCAGTGTTCATGGCAGCGGTCGCGATTTTTCTAGTAGGTTTCCTGCTTTACGGCTACTTCAATCGGTTTACCGGATTTTTGACGGTGGTGATCATGCCGACAACTTGGTCAATTCAGATCCCGATATTGATTCTGTTCATCTACCCTTTGATTAAGGCTACATATTATAATCGCATATCAAACATCTCTACTGATCGAAGATATGTTCGATTGAGACAAAGAGTTACTATTCTGACAGCAATGTGCTTAGCATCAGACACCGTTATGGCTATGTTGTTTTGGTTTTTTAGTGATATGGATCTGAACCTAAAATTATCCTGGTTTCATTTGAACATGATCATCAATCTGATTTGCGTCAATTTAATCCCAAACGATTGGATATTGAGGCTATTTCCATGTGTCATTTTATGTCGCCGTGATCGACAGGTAGCCTAATCGTCGAAACAATGTACGTGGATGATGATGAAGATACGAATGTTGGATTACAGACGGCATCTGTAATAACGCACTGTCATGTTGCGAAACGTTAAGGAGATATGAGACTCAAATATAAGTGATTACTAATTATTTTGCCGGAATCCCAGGCTTCTATAATATGCGCGGTGTGCCGACGAATAGAACCATGTAATAGCAATATTCAGTGCCCGATTTCTGTAACTTTATAATTCCTCTTTGCACTTTTTGGAGGACCTGTTGGAACAGATGTTTACGATTAGAATATTTATTTTCAAAATCACTGCATTTCGTTATAAAAGTTGATTATTTCAACGTCGCGGACTGGGAGGTTCCAGTATGAACACCTCTACGGTATAGGCTCTTGCGATGCGAATTATTCATTTTAAACGTTCTATATGCACATTCGATCATCACAAAACTATCAAAATAAAATCATATCTTGACTAATTGTGGGCTACATACATATACTCTATGACAGCGGTGTTCAACCGTTTTGCTATTCATCGCCGTATTTCGATTACATGTATGGCGTACGGCCGCATTCCTATGAATATTCGTAATGGACCAACTATAGACAGGAAATAGCCATGTTAAATTGGATATAGGAGGGACAGCCATTGCTGTGTTCTGAGTTATTAATCTTTCCGTGTGTAATATGTCGCGAACGAACGTTTTTAATTGTAGAATTAGAACGCCCAGGCAGGCTTTCCGTACCCACCGACATCGCAATTATTAATGCTATTAAGAGATATTGAGAATCGCTGACAAGTCGCGCATGGGGCGAAAAGACTAACTTTCTCATGAATGAATTTCATTAATAATATTGGTGGTTGCACAATGCACATGTTACTATCAAATATTTATCCTTTCTCCGCCCGTGTCATCAGATTTACCGGTAGAGCTGATGAAAGGGGTGTTTTCGACAATTTAGGGCTCATAATTATTGATGAATTGATGACGAATCTTTGGGTAGGCCAAGCATTGGTTCCTTTGTTACGTATTGTTATTCCTCGACCTCCCATTAGGATTGTCTGTAGCCTATACTCAAAATATATCGGAATGGGCGAAAGTACAAGAAAAAACTTCTGTGAGAGGAATGGGATTACAAATTGGTATATTTTTATGAGTCTTCTTATTTTCCTCTACGGTTCTCATATGTACGGGGGTCAGAATGCTAAAACCCTACTATATCTAAATCGAAAATTCATGACTCCCTGAATCGCGCAAAGCGCAAAGAATTTTTTTGATAAAAAATGAAAAGTTTTAATTCATTTGGCAGCTTATAATTCGTAAATTCAAATTGCACATTGACGACCGCCCGCACACGCTAATTGAATTAGGCTACTTGTACACCGTCGCATATTTATGCTTCTATGCGGCCACAGGTTGACCAACTTTACTCTATAACATTGTCCTTACTGACGACAGTAATATTTTTCATTTCCTCAGGGCTTAGACCGGAGACTCTCAACAGTAGTATTTTGAAGTAGGCCACAGAGCTATTTGGAAAATTTTACAATTAGTGAAATTTCAGTAATGTTTGCTATTTCATTCGCTCAAAATATTTACAAATTTTCTAATTATACCTAAGCTACAAAGCTCATGTGTCGTATGCCGTTAAAAAGGGGTGTGTATTAAACTTGGACTGAAGTGTATTTGAGGTAGATGTACGGTTCTTCGGCTGGTCGTACTATTGCAACATAGAAATAGCCATAACAGAAATTTGTTATCAATTACTTTCAACTTCCTCTGGAAGTATACGGCAACGAATCGTATGGATTAAGGATAGCACAGAACATTATTTGTTTGGTGTTGGTTCAATATGTCCGTGTTGTAATCACTGTACTTGATGTAAGTGACACATGAATTGATTGTATCATTGGATTGAATGTTCTGATATCGCAACATCAATATGCGTACATTGGACAGCTTGCATACTAGAAAATAATTTTCCCACTCTTCTGTAGTATCCGATTCACCAAAAATTGTTTGAAGCTGGCACAGAATGGTTTTATTATTACCCACCATAGTTAAGCTAAACCCCTAATCACTGAGAGGATGCGGGAATAGATCATTTCGTTTCGCGACGAGGGTTGTACAGCGCAGAGCCATAATGTACACAGGAGTTATATGATATATACTAGGGCAGTAACTGCCGCACCCAAACCCCCAATCCGGGAGCACGACGGGTACGGAAATTATTTCATTGGTCGTTCGTTGTAGAAGATTAATTCAACTTAAAAACTTTCTCGCGTTTGGCGCAATTTCATGTCGCTGGAGCTCCAGATTTAAATATGATTACTGAGATAAAATCGTACATATTTTAACGAAATAAGCATTTCCCGGTACAAAGGCCAATGGCTATAGGATAAGAGGTGGGGCTTCAGAGTATTTTCAAACCGGAAAATTGGCCCCAGTCAAACATCGGTTGAGAACCCTGGCTTATACCATTCACAGTTACTAATCCTGATCATATCCATCTATCCATTGATCAATGCCATTTACCACGGAAAACAACTATTTATCGCAAATAGTAGGGTGCCAAAGTTTATTAATTTTTTAGATCGTTATAGTTCTCACCAATTAATTTGCGAAATTACATATGTAATACCATTGTGCAAAAGGAAACACTGATTTTGAGGGGTACCAGGACCACAGGCAGAATAAAATAATAAAATTTATATTATCTTAATCAGTACTTTAGTAGCTTTTTAATTGATACCAATTTTAACAAATTTTGCGCCCGGCAAGCCGATCAAAAATTACCGTCTAATTGCCTTTAGCCAAATGGAAAGTGTGACGTAAACCAATCGCAGTGAGCCGTGACATTGCTGGTGTCCACACTATTGAAAGCAGCCGTGCAATTAGAGTATTTAGTAACCGTAATCGATTACGACGATTACAGCATTTCCAAGTAATCGTGTTCGCAATCGATTGCATTAAAAAAAATCCGAAGTAATCGTAATCGACTACTTCACATATATAACCGATTTCTTTGTGAAAGAACGATTACTTTTCATTTGTGCAATGCCCATGTCATAAACTGATCATTCGTGAACAATGAAGAGTGCGATTTAAAACAGGTTTTGGATAGCACAAAAGTCGGATTTTCAAACGCCTCTGCTCATTATTGCGTCACAAATATTAGCTTGGCTCTTTGCGTAACGAATTATCCGAACGTAGTAAATAGATTTCCGATGTACAATTGTACATGTAGTACTGTGATTGTAAGAACACCCGCTCTGCATTATGTCAGGTTATTAATACACTGCAGACGCCACTACCTCGCAACAGGATAATAATCACCACTCTATGCCTAGTTTCGAATAGTAACGTATGTACTATGTATTGATGTGTTGTTATGCTGAGGTAAACGCAGTTTGATCGTTGCTGATTGGCAAGCGGTAGGCCTATTTACGTATACACTGGACAAAGATGTGTCATTTTGTACTCGTCAAATAAAACATGACAAATTCTACATCGAAGCATCATAATCCAACGGCTGCTGATAAAAAATCATAACCGAGCCGATATGTTCATTTACTCGTATAATAGCAGCTCAGAATATCTGCGTATCAAGTGGATTGTAGGCAGAAGTTTATGTTTACCTCATCGTATTCTCATAAGGCCCTTGTTGAAACGGGCAACAATTTCTATTTCGCAATTTTATACTCAACATTTGGATCTGCCACTATAGCCATCCGGTACACACCATGTTAGCGTGGATTGCAGCTAGAATCAGTACCGAAACAGCATTTCGCCACCCTCTTCTCACGAATGGTTGTCTTGCCCACCCCCTCCCACCCCATAAGGCGATTAATAGAAATTCTGTCGGGCGAAGTCCCCCAGACCCCCCTTCAACGACCGGGCTTTTCACAAGAACCGGAAACACGATTTGATGCGATATGGATTGGCTGTGAATTTGCTGTCAAGTCGCGCCAAGCGCGAATATTTAGGCACGTAATTTACAACTATAACTTTATTTCATGTTGTTATTTCGTGACCTCCTGTCTTTTACATAGTCGAAAAATATTGGAGTCGCCGAAACGTTGCAGACGATAACAAAAGTAAACGAAAAACTTTCGTGAGACGCACCCAGAAATTGTAATTTCTGCACGGGGTTCATCATTTCCCTCAGTGGGTGCCCCGGGTGGAATTTGTATTGTGGGGCTGACATTGAGAAGACTATTCGTCGCGAACAGCCAGCGCGGCTATGGACAATGGAAAAATACAGAATGTTTCGGTCAAGGTAGCATGTCTTGGTTTCTCGCGGGCTCGCGGCGCGGTATTAGCCGACACCGAAATGCATATTTCTGTAAATCATGCAATGGTATGTTATGTCATATACAGGAAATGACGTCATGACGTCATGAGGCCTTTTCATCGCATTGTTGTCTTCCAAAGAAAACTTCGAAGAAGAAAAATAAATAAATGTAGTCGTGAGTAATCGTGATTACTTTTGTAAAGTAATCGTAATCGACTACTTGCGGATTTTGCTGTAATCATAATCGCGTGATTCAGAAGTAATCGTAATCGCAATCGATTACATTCATGAAGTAATCACCCAATGTCTGATTGTAGGACACTATGGTTATATCATATCTGTATTCTGTATATCATCGCCACATAGAAAATCCGGTTATGGAATCGGTTGGCAAAGGCAATAATCGAAATATTTTCATTGTTTCGGTATTCACAGCTAATGGGAAAATTTGCATATTTTTTATTTCGTGCATGTTCTCTATATCTTAGTTCCTAACCCGAAGTACATGATTGTAATAGAAAACGGATTTAAATTACCATTTCTGTCTAGCTGGATTTGGATTTCCTAACTACTGTGCACCGCGGTCAGATTTCCTGTTCCCATCGACCCATTAGTCGGAACTGTTGAACATAGAACACAATTATAGACCTTCACACTCATGTAACGCCAGGCTTAAGATAACTTTCGTCTAAATTCCTTGTTGCCCAAACTCTAAAATATCGAAAGGTGAAACATGGAAATAAACTGAACATCAACCAGTGTTGTATAACCGTACTAGCATTATTAGTACATAATAATCAATGCCATTACTTACAGTGGAGCAGACTTACAGGTGATAATTTAATCATGGCGCCCTGTAAAGGGTTGATGGCCCCTAAGGGAGGTGAGGGTAACAGACAGATTGGTAACCCCTGGTATGTAGTATTAGTTTTCTTAACTTGCGGACGGTCTCAATTCTGACGCAATGCCAATATTCAGTCAGTCTCTCTTCGTACGACCACTTACGGGTATCCGGTAAATCGAGAACTGTCGGAAATTAATGAGAATATTTGAATCAATATAAAACAGGTAGCGCCGTATCGGTTGCTGGTCTAAACGGTCATTCTTTTAATTAGTATGATATACTTGCGAATGGTGGTGATGATTGCATGGAGTCATAGTAATTTTTGCTACGCACACATCGTACACATTCAATAGGCTATTTCCTCCGTGATGAAGCGCAGCGCTAATGCCACTTTACGCGCGCTACCATATGGAATTCTAATTGGTTCACAAAAAATGCCACAGCAGCATCAACTGTCGTAGGCCTACTTGTCAGCAAAGAGATGGTGCTTGAAGTGTATTGGTGATACTAAATCCTTAAAACTTCAGGAAGTTTTTGATTATCTATTAACTAACTGATCTCTACCTGCTTTCATGACAATATAAGTTACATATTATGATCAGTGTATGTCATTTGACTTATTTTGTATTAGTTATGGTCACCGGTATAGCAAAATATGTGATCACGTCCAACCAAGTCTAATGCTGCGCCAGGTATCCTTTTAGAATTTATGAAAAAAAGAAGGTGTCGATTATACAATAATTTACTTGAAAGCTAACAAGTGAGGAAGGTTTCAAACAAAAACTTAGAATGAATGTGGGTTGTGCCAGAAGTCGGAGCTCTTTTAGTGCCGGGCTTGACTTTGCATAAGCGTATCCCGATGCTCTACTTCCAACAGATGCCTATGTCTCGATTTTGATATAGTCTACTCCAGGGGTGGGCAAACTACGGCCCACGGGCCGCATGCGGCCCTCCACACCGTTCTGTGCGGCCCGCGAGAGTCTAAAGAAACTTATTAAAAATATTGATAATATGCGTACTAAAACGTGAATTAATGCAGAGACTTGATTAAACTTTTTCTTAGTGTATTTCTGCATGATAATTGCAAGGCATTGGTTCTCAAATTGGGAGGCGCACCCCTTTGGAGGCATGAAAGCATCGGAAAGGGGGCAAGAAGCTGAGCTCAACTGAATATCGCTCCGCGCGATTTACATCCGGTTCATAATGAATGCTCTGTATTTAGTCTGAATTTCATATTGAAAAATCTCTCATCCACAGTCATAACCTTCCATGCCATCAAACTGTCCGTTAGGTTTGCTAGCATCCTGGTTGCGTTTTGTGATATGAGGATAAGGGGGTGGGGGTAGGGGCAAATCTTTTACCATCATAAGTGGGGGGGGGTCGTGTTTTAAAAATTTTGAGAACCACCGCTCAAAGGTAATTACTTATACTATTTTTTATGTTCAATTTCTGGCGCGGCAGCCCGATTTCCAGGCCCACGCAGTTTGAAAGGTTCCAACTGCTATACGTCACAAAAATCCTAAACGTGATTGACATAATTCGGATCACGAGTGTGATTTCTGACTTGCCACTCCAGTTTTAATTATTTCAGTATTGTGCTTATAAAAAACGATTCGCTCGTGTCTAAGGTACATTCGTTCTCTGTATGCGTAGAATTGGGTTATTAATATTTTATCTACACATAGTAGAAGCGTGTTTGAATCTAACATGGTTATGATGCTGTCAGCATTGTGTGTCCTGAAACTGAACCAAAAGTGGAATTATTAAATCTATGAACAGATCGCTGCTCACACATTTAAATTTCAATCCAGTTCTAAGAATCGGGACAACCGACTTTCATCTCTATAGTTTTGACAAATTGGTAATTCAGATCAACCAGCCTATAAAATTCTCGCCAATGCTTCTGTAGCGTGTACGATATCATCAAAGCAATGTTTGGATTGTTTTAAATAAGCATATATATTATCTCCATGTCCTCACTATATAATCAAACACCAATATTGCGTTTTGATCTATAATCCCAATTTCATATAGTGCGGCCCGCGAATGGATTCATATGTTGAATGCGGCCCGCGAGCTCAAAAGTTTGCCCACCCCTGGTCTACTCATTCTCACTGCACTCCATGCGATTTCACACAAGTTGTTAGGTACAGTACTAGCGCTGTGAGGCAGTAAAAGGTGAGGAATATAATAATCTGCTCCGAGATGCAGCGCGGTACAACAACGCGTTTACCGAATTCAAAAGCCGCGACAGTAGTATGAATTGTGAAGTGAAGACGGTCGACGTGCTGTGCTGAGCAAATACCTATATAGTCTTACTCAGGTGGCTGTTATGTATTTTCCATAGCTTCGATAATAGTTGATGCGTAGTAGCTATATCTTATTACGTATCCTGCGTGTGAAGAATGTTAATGTGGCAAGAAACAAGTCGTCAACTGAATCAGCTAACCTTTTGGACTTCGCATAACCTCCAATCTGATTCTACGGTAATCCGCCTCTGCCATCAAAACCATCACCGTATGTCACTATCTTGAATACTATAAAATTAAATGAATGAGGCGCGCTGAAAATATGGCTAAATAATGGCTTAATAACGAAAAATGCATACCTCAACACGTATCACATAGTAGGTTTTACGTCATAGTAAGACTAACTTGCGTGGGTAATAGGCGATCAGAGAGAAAGAAAGAAAAAAAGAGAGATAGAAAGGGAGATGGATAGAAAGGGAGAGAGAGTGAGAGAGAGAGAGAGAGAGAGAGAGAGAGATTTGATTCGCGAGTTACTGATATTGAACCACTGACATCACAGTGGCGCTTTCCAACAGGCTTGAATGCGTGGTTGAAAATAAATCATGGATTTTCCGATCTAAATATTGAAATATAACATGTTAAGGTCTGACCAGTTTTTCAGCGCTTGGTTTTGTGAAATCAGTCGCCAATTCGAATAATTCAGTAGCCATGACCTTCCATGTCATTCATGGCCGTATCAGCGCGGCTTGCTGACAATAGAAATATATTTCTTTCGATGTGAGAGGCCTGCTTGGCGCTCCGAGGATTACGGTCGCGTTTACTGGAATAAAAACCAGGGTTGTAACTCGGTCACAAGTTGCCGAGTCACAAGTCTCACTTTTATTGTTTTGACTCGAGTCAATTCGAGTCGTTTTCAATCCACCACCGAGTCAAGTCGGAGTCAGTCTGTAGAGGGTCGAGTCCGTGTTATAGAATTGTAACTCGAGTCCAAGTCACAGTTCACTGTGTAGTTTTGACTTCCATCTGGTTCAACCCCCTGTTTTCCACTGTGCTCGAGAGCTCAGTCCTAACAGTTTCTGGCCCTATTTACGAAGTATCAGGACTGTTAGATGAAATATCATTAATGTGGTGATTTACTATTCTTCGAAGTTACAAGGAAATGTCTGTCTTGGCCGTCCTATAGTCTCTTGTTCGAGTCATGTACAAGGACTTGAGTACAAGTCGAGTCAATACAAAATTTTCTCGAGTCGAGTCGGTTTACGCATTTAAAAAAATATGACTCGAGTCCAGTCGAGTCACCAAACAATCGTGACTCGAGTCATTACAACCCTGATAAAAACACGCCCACGGAAGGGCTGTTTTCTTGTGAAAGCTTTCAGGTAGAGGTGACATGGCACCTTGTGCATCTTGGGCAGGAATCAGAATCAAACCTGTCTGGCTCGGGTCTGATTCCATACCCAGCAGGAACGTTGATATTTGAGCCTCCTGTGAGCACGAAAATTTTAGTCCCTGGTTAAGTCCCTGTGTAACTGTCCCAAATAGTGCCAATAATCGTGTCACCCACCCCTGTACCTAACCTCAATCCCCATCCATTCAGTCTGCAATGCATATTCTATGTGAACTCGTCAAGTGTAGCGGACGTGCTCGCGCTTCAGTCGCAGGGTGATGAGATAATATTATATACCTTATATATTCTATTTATTGTTACACTGCTGCATGATTCATTCTGTTTATTTTTAAATCATCGCATGATTAGAACTAGGAACAAAAGGCACGAGTCAATTTCAATTCATCAAGTAATCGGTGGCGACTAAATCGCTGTACTTTATATAAGGTCAGATTGTTGGTGATACGCTGTCGCTGGTGTAACCTGTACGAGCAAGCAGTCATTCAATAATTACGCCTGACTAGTTTGTTTATTTTGTGGCTTCACGCTGTTTGTCGACTGCTATAGTCATTCCCACCATGTCCTGGTAGTGTATCATACTGTTTCTCATTCTATCCTCCATTTGTCTGATAATTATAAACTGAAGCTACGCAGTTACTTACCAGAGATGAGCGGATTTGAAATTTCTATGTCCTAATCCAATCCGAATCCGAACCTTCAAATCCAAATCCAAATCCTAATCCATAACTTATTCATATTCAAGTCCATGTCCAATCCTAATCCGATTCCTACTGGAAATTCAGAAAAAATACTAATTTATGCAATGGAGGGATTCGAAAATTTTCTTTCACAATCAACGATTCACTTGATTCAAGATAACTTAGTAACCATATATACATTAATAACTGATCCGAATAAAGTTTGTCGCCATTCGCCACACGACATCTCAATCTCCCAGAAAATAGGTAAATCCAATCCAAATCCTAATCCGTTCTGAAAAAAATGTCTAATCCAAATCCAATCCAAATCCGACAAAATTTCACTAATCCTGTTTTTTCAAAACCTAATCCTAATCCATGCTCATCTCTGCTACTTACTTTACCAGTACCACGTATGTCTGAGCGATACTGGAAAAATGCAATGACTTTAAACCAGGGGTATCAAACTCAAATGTGCTCGCGGGCCAATTTATTAGTGTTTCAGGACGCCGCGGGCATAATTTTTTTAATTAGTGAGTTATAAACATCATGCGAGAGGATGCATCAGGACATCATAAAACTGTCGGGTTATAATATTGCAACTAGTGAACCTTTGACGAGTCACAATTTTATGAAGAATATTAGGAAATCTACTGAAGATTGATTTGATATCAGAGCATTTGAGCGGTGTAGCCTATAATCCTGGTTTTGATATCGTCGTGATAAGCATCGACTATTGTTACTGCCATTGCCAAAGGCGAATTAAATCAGCGTTCGATTTTGCCTTCGATTATTATTGTAACATATCAATAACATTTTAAATATAATAATTATTGAGCCATAGTAATACCATTGCTTCCTAACCTTTTTAGCGATCGTACCCGTTGTGCTTCCAATAAGATTTCTCGTAGCCCCGTGTTCATTTTCAACACAATTGCTTATGGCACCTATATTAAAATCAGATCGCCCACTCACATAAAATTGCGCGTAGCGCGAAGACTACTATCAAGTTGCATATATTGGCCAAGAAAATATTCCACAGCATTTAAGCCTAATTCCACAATGCATCTCGTACACCCTTAAGTGGTGCTTCGTACCCCGATGGTGTCTACGGGTCTTGGTTAAGAACCCCTGGAATAGAAATGTTCAATCGGCTCAGAATTCATTGGTGTTACGGCTGTAGACCGTACTAATACCTTACTCGCCACAGATAATAACATGGATAAAGAGAACAAACAACATCCAACATGTAATCAACTATACGTCAGGGGGGTCACATAATACCAATGGTTGCCATACTGACCTGATTAGATAGCTATTTACCACACCCAACGCAATCTATGACCTTTTGATATATTACTACTCCCCATGACAGTTTCATAGATCGTTGCGTCCGTAGAATTACCAAGTCACCGTTCCGAGTCGCAAGTCCTTCTCTTATTTCAACGTTTGATCGGACTGCACTTAAGTCATTTTTATTTAGTCATCCAGTCAATCCGAAATCGAGTAATTTTACACAATTTTACACAATTTTCGGTCACGAATCATCAACTGGTATTGTTTTATCATCATGACCTAGAAATGTGATGTAATAGCTGATCTTTTACCGCACGGTAGCTTTTAAAAGTGACGTGATAGTGACGTTCCTTGAGATTTCATTGATTTTATAGTAGTTTTAGCGTGAACTTCAAGTTCTTATATCTAAAAAAGATATGCGGCACTTGAATATATGGTTAAATACTTGAAATTCCAAAATGCCGTCGCGGGCCGCACAAAATGCTCTCGCGGGCCGCGTGTTTGAGACCTCTGCTTTAAACCATGCCCCCAATTTGAAAATTCAGCTTGACTCGAGTCATCTTCGAAAATCGACTGACTTGATTGGAGTCAAAATTTGCAATAACTCAAGATGACTTGTGGCTCGGCGGTAGCGGCTGATTCCCAACACTGCCGTATGTAATTGCATAAGAAGTATTTCTTATATTTTAGAGATCTTGTACTGAAGTACTTTCCACCTATTAACAGTACTTATTCGAGCAGGCTCGTATGGCCGATATAGATGTTATCATCGGTTGTGAATCGGTACTGTTCGCAGTTTCGGTTTACCTCTGTTGCGCTCAATGGATTTACGTGATTCGGAAAAATGTCTGCCGCAATTGCGGGTGCAAGAGCAGATTCATTCAAAATATTCTTATGACGGTCAGCTGCACGTTACTTTTTGCTACCGTGACGACGGAAATGGCGGTCCTGGTAGGCATCAACAATTGCGTCATCGCCTGGGACGTATCGAATGAATCGGCGAGTATACCAGAAGAATGCAATGCCATCTGGGAAGTCGAACATGTCTTGATGAGCGTGACTTTCCTTGTTGGTGGATTTGTGTTCTTCACGGTTTACGCGGTTATATGGATACGGCAGAAAACTATTTATGAGACAGAATTCTTGGCTCATCTTTCAAATATGATTATGAGATTCGTCAGCAAATACTTCATTATTTACGAAGCGGCAATGGTGTTGCTAATGGTATGTTGGGTGTTTGTGGGCGTGCAAGACATACCGCTAGCTGTCGTCTTGATGTTATTTCCTTTGTCGATTCAGTTGCCGCTGCTGATTCTATCTGTCTATCCGTTAATAAAAGCCATACATTTTAATCGCTCGTCGAGCATCCAGACCCATCCTAAATACGTTACACTAATGAAAAGAGTCACCATCCTTTCAGTGTTATGCATAGCATCAGATATGGCCATGGCGATATCGTTTGTGGACATGTCTAGCGCTACTAGATTTGTTCTATTTCATTTGGATATGATCATCAATCTGATCTGCATCAATCTAATCTCGGGCGATTGGAAATCGCGGCTTGTTCCGTGGGAACGGTTGCGGCACAGCAGCCGGAGCGCAAGGAATAGAATGTTGAGTTCGGAACGAGCCACATCTGTATCAGCAGGGGCTCATGGAACGCAAGAGACGAATGCGATTGGAAAAAGCCAGGTTGTGACAGCCCGAAAATCCGTTGGGTAAACGTAGCGTCTACTGCGGTTGACAGAACATGTTTAGGCACTTGCTATGATAACCAAGAACCCGAAGAGCGAACAGCGAAAAACGTCCTTGTGTCTCGTTCAAGTTATAGTTCGGCTGTTCGCTCCAGTTGCTTCGTGCAGGATTTAACCATGTCATTTGCGCATATATAGCAGAATATTCTGCTGATTTTAGCGTGCAACCAGGCCATGGCATGTGTCATTTAAAAATCGCACAATAGAGCTTGTTCTATTCGCATCTGTGGTAAAGCACTTTTGTCTTTTATATTTTATTTCACAATGTGTCATGTTATATTTAGAAATACCGATTGTTGTTAAAATAAGTTTTGAATGTTCACATTAGAGCTGACTATAAGTTATTCAAATGTATTATGAAGCCCTAGACTCCTGAGCGTTACAAATATATACATAAAAACATTAGCCCTAAGCGACGACTCGATCTTCTTGGTATTTCACTATATCCTGACTACGTCTCGTACTGCTGCCACGCGTATTGATTATTACTTTCTATGTATGCGATCTGATTTATGTTCCGTCAATATTACAATTTCCAGCCTGAAGGCCTGTTTACACGATGAAATCGTCTCGTCAATGAGTCTTCTCGAAGTTACGTTACGAGACGGCTTGCGAAAGGGTCGAATATGCGTTACATACATATTGCATATGGTCATATTTGTGTGATAGGTCGGGAGATAACGCAGTTCACGATAGAGCTGTGAAAACTTGAAATACATTTACGCCATTCCGAAAAGGCGAACACACCTTGCGCATTAATCCCGGCCCGGGAATTGAACAAGTCATTTCATTGCATATATTCGCTTCATAATTCGTGGTCGCTAATTACCAAAACTAGAGATCACTTGGATATTGTTGACAGGAAATGCACGCATGAGAGCCTCTGTTAGCCTAGGTTGAAATACGTGTCAAAATTGGCCGAAATAGTAGTAGGGATTCCTTTCCAAGTGCATGTACTTCTCCAACCGTCTCAAAGCAGGAGTATTTAGCGGGTTGAACCTCAAGACGACCTGAAGTCGATTGCCTTTTTCTCGAAGCAGATACAATTTCGAAGCCGTCCCAAGCCGCAAGTTTCAGTAGTCTAAATGTACTAAGTGAATTGTTTGGTAGCCGGTCAGAATCGGAATTGAAGTTGCTCAGCCCAACGAAATAGCGATGATTGCCGTCGTAAACAACCAGCTCAACCACAACAAGCTACAGTTGAACACCAGCTAAAACGAATGAACGGTCGATCATTCCGTTACCTATACACGAATCCATTGTTTGTTCGTGGTATTCATGGTGTTTGTCGACTACTATGGTCCTTTATTTCCAGCCGGTTTTCTTCAGCCGCAGCTGCCGACTTGTATTGCACGGCCAGTTCTACGCTCTTTATAAGACACCACTTACCCTTACACGGATGAGATGGCGAGTAGGAGCATTGCTTAAACCCTTGATAAATCCTAGGTTTGCGTTCACACTGTGAACGAGGGTTACAGGCCTATAACCAAGTAACACGATTATGAGTCATATAAGGTAACCTTACTTTGGCAGTTTTGACTGGCGAGTCATGTCGAGTAATTTTGAATTCGCCACCAAATCAAGTCCGAGCCCAAGTCGGGGAGCAGCGGCTCGAGTACGAGTCACAGTGATGAGTCTAGAGTCCGATTCCAAGTAATTGAGTTTGCTGTTCAGCAGACTTGTCAAAGTGCTGTTCGCAACGCGATTCTGACTGGCCTGCGAAAAGTAGCCTGGAATTTAGAACAGAGAACCTACTTTTGAATATTAAGTGTAAACTATAACCATGGGATTTCTAAACTGAACCGGAAATGCGTTAAGCCTGTAGTTTAAGCCTGCTTGTTCATATCTGTACAATAACAGTGATTACGCAGCCCACTTATAGGTTGTATATAATGTATTACTTGGATCCAAAATAATGCCAATATAGCAAAGTATGACTTAACAATTAAAGTCAAAAGTAATGGTTTTCAGATAGTTCAAAACTTGTTTGTTGCCATTGGTACATTGCAAATTGCACAGTGTGTGCTTTAAATTGTCAGGACATACGTCTTCAATTGATAATCCGTAAAACAAGTCCTGTGCGCGTGAGTTCCCCGTGAGGCACCCAAAAACGATGAACACTGAACAGGCCTGTTACAATAGTGTTGGGGGCTTAAGGCCGACATTATTGAAGCTTTGGAGCAATAAATATTTTTTTCTTGAGTCCGAGGAAAACCCGTCATTTTAGTTTGTGGTGAGCAAGTCGCCGTGTTTAGAGATATATTTCGAATTAGCATTATGAGAACAAACGCAGTGAAATACAGACACTCTTCTGGCTGAGGTCGGGAGTTCGGGGATGTCAGGGCCTCTGTCAGCGAAGCTCTCAAAACAACAACGCTAAATAACAAGCGATCGGGTGCAAGACTAGCTTTGTAATATCCCTGGTACATTAGTCCGTCTACATAGGAAAAAGGACATGGGGTTAATGGAAGTTAAATGAGTTGAGAATGTTGCATGTTTCGCATTGGTTTGAATAATTACTCGTAATGACTAAATAGTATATTTTTGTAAATTAACCCTTACCTTCTCATAGCCTAATTTTAACTCACCCACTTAGCAGCTTGCGTTATCTATGTGATTCTCTGTTGTTCATTTACAAATATAATACGCCACGAAATATAGTTTGAACTTTCGGATGGGCCCGCCAACCTATTTTGCTTCATATTTGGCCTGCCTTGGAAGTAATTGCCACCCTTGCTGGTCAGTATCGAGTTCAAGTCATGTCAAGTCAACACAGTTTTTTATAACTCCGCTTGGATGTTATAGAATAGCTCTCATTGATAATATAGAGTAATTTCTCTCACATTTGAGAGTTTCCGGCCGTATTCCGCATATACTGGTATACTGATAGACGAAATAAAAAAAATGTGTTTATTTTATCATTGTTTGAAGTCACAATGAAATACCTGACTTGGTTATCTGAGTCTAGAGTCATGCGAAATGATTCGAGTTCGAGTCGAGTCGATACGCAAATTGACTTAATTCGAGTCGAGTCATTTTCCATATTTAGGAAAATCACTAACAAATCGCGACTCGAGTCGGACTTAGTCGAGTCATAACTCAAGTCATCAAATGGAAATAAACTTTGGTAACCAAACATTCTTGCGATTTCCGAGAATTCTCACTGAAATTTCTTCCGATGCCGGTAGTAAATTGAGTAATTACCGTCCCTGCTAACTGACTGACCCGGAAACGGTTTGAACGAGATAATGATCCTATCTCCCCGTGAGGTAGCACGGCGAGCTATATCTGATTCAATCCTAAATGATGTTTTAGTGCAGTAGTGCAAAATTGATCCCAGACAACAAGGGTGGACTGAGCACTAAACAGGCAAACAATAGAAAGGATGCAAATTTATCAGAATGTAACCACTACGTTGTTATAAGATCATGATAGGACAATTTGTTCCAGTCACCAGGAGAGACATCTGTAGGCTGAAGCAAAGTCTACCAGACCTATAACTAAGAAAATATTTTGTATCGACAAGGGCTTAGACAGCAAGGCAAAAGTGATTAAGGTTTGAATTATCATTATGAAATCGTATATATACTCGCTCGTGTTCGCAGAGAAGCTTTTATTTTTACAAAAGTGCGTACCTTTTAAGGAATTCTGTTTGTGATGAGCTCATATAGTAGGTCTAGTGCATCCGTTGAGATGTTTCAAATCGACTGTAGCTGAGTTACTTTACTAGCACGATCAGAACGACTCGCTCCGGCGGTCACATGCCCTAATCGATCGCCAAAAGAGCGATTATGTGAATTTCCTACTTATAAGATATGTATAGGAATGGATGTGACCTCTCAGATTACAGTGGGTTACACGCGATGGAGTCATACTTCCTGGGGTCGTGACACTAATTTTTTGATATGCTCACTGATTCTATTCGGGCTAATGGATACTTCATCTCAGATAAACTGTCACGCTTCACCCATTAAAACATTGGCGTAGATCAGTGGTTCCCAACCGGGGGTCCGCGAAGCCTTTTCAGGGGTGCGCGAAACCTCCAAATTTGCACAACGGTTGATAACTTAGTTGGTTTGTTTTTTTAAATTAGAGAATTTGTGAGGAAGTTTTGCTTCATACCTGCTAAAACTTTATACGTTATGCGTCCGGCCTCCTCCTCGAGCGGTAGGTCGTGGGTTCGATCCCCGGCCGGGTCATACCAAAGACTCGAAAAATGGTATCCGCAGCTATCCTGCTAGGCGCTCAGCAATCACGGATAGCATGGAGGAGAAAAAAACGGGGGCGCAGACTAGATGACCTCATGGGGCCGTATCGCAACTCCGTCACCAAAGCATCTCGATGGTGCAGGCGAGAAAGAATATCATATCTCTTTAGGACTCACACAAAGAGAATGGCCGTCTGAAATGAAGTATTCCACTGTGCAAACTCGTTTTAATTACCTAGCTGCCAATAGCCCACTGATACAAACATATTACTGTTTAGAGATGTTTACCTCCAAGTTGAGCTGCTCGATAGAACTGACTAGAGTTTGGACGGTATATGTTCATTAAAATGTTACTCTATATTGGTGCTATAGCTGTTGCGATCATACCCAAGGGTGTCGGAGGAAGCGCCAATCGTAATTATTACATTCGCCACCACATATCTATGCGGAAATGTATTTTCCGTATTCGTTCATATCAAATCGACGGCGCGGATTTTCAAGACGCGACCATGCATTTTAAGAAATGCAGCTATACAGAACTCGCTTTGAAATAATTAAAGCCTTTCAAATTTATATATAAATAGTATGATGTTATTTTTTTTTAATCCGTTTTGTTGTTGTTTGTCACTAGCTCAAAGTTAATAGTTGCAAAAAATATGACAGCTGCAGGATAATTTGGATATAATTTTGAACTACATTTTGAAAGGAGGTCCGTGACGTTCCAAAGGTGGACCGCGAAGACCACAATGTTGAGAACCACTGGCGGAGATATTGCATATATCAACGATGAGAGTATACCGAAGGGTAGGGGGTGCCGTACCCAAACATCTCGACAGGGGTCAAGATTATTTATCAGTCAACTAACTCAGTAGGCGTAAACGACACTGTGACTTCGTTCATAGCAAAGTGAAGTAACCATTGGTATCGGAGCATTTCATGGGACTGCCTCTATTATATTTAGATATGGAAACTGCTGTAGAAAGAACTTAATATACATAGGCCGGTGAAAACGGGAAAAATTTCAAAATTGAAACAACGAAGTTTGATTTGATATAAAATGCACTTAAACAGCTCTTTGTTTACATACGTTTTCCGACTCCGTGACTCTGCAATAGCCATATGCGTTGTATATCCTGGCAAAATCTCTGATTTCTGCAATGCACCTATTTATGTGACAGTCACCCGAATTAAACTGTCCTAAAAGCGATTTAGCATATTTTACGCAATGATATGGTCGAATTGGCTCACTGCGGTACCTCCAGTAACTGTGACTCGATTGCATTTATTCATCCCAAAGCCCTAAATCAGGGGTGTCAAACTCAACTGACCTCGCGGGCCGGATTCAAACCTTCAGATCGCTCGCGGGCTAGACCAGTCAAATGATTCCAAAATAATGTTTCAAAATTCACGCTCCTGTTTTTTACCAGTAGCCTATTTTATCAAGCCTATATATACAGTTGTATATTTCATGATATTGCGGATCACAGAGATTCTATTCTAGCAACACCTTTATGCGCAAACAATGGAATTGGTAAAAATTTAATGCGGTATTTTATAGGGTGTGAATACGGTAATTAACGATTAAAAAGTGGCTCTAACGACCATATAAGCTGGCATATTTCTATGCTTCCTTTGTTTTAGTCGTACTCTGGCGGTATCCCTGCGTATGCTTTGAGTTTGAAAGTTTATATAGTTTGAAATTTAACCCTATGTCCCAGAGCACGAAAACTCGATCCTTGATTACATATTTTGTCCGTGGTGCACAAGGCCGGAAACGGCGACACGCGCCACTTAAAACTCCTCATTAATAATAATAATAATAATAATGCTTTGAGATGAATGCAAGATAATTCACTGTAATTGCGGACGTAGGAATTGCTTCTGTATTATTTATTGGGATTCAGGTTTCTCTGGCGGTCAAGAATCTTTGTCAGAAGTCAGAAGTGATACATCAGTGCAACCATAGATATTTCAAAGATATATTTTGTGTAACTATTACATCCCCATGTAACCTGCATGATGCATATGCAACGGTTTCGCATTGGCGTTTTCGCTTCTGTGAATAACTACTTTTTGATCAATTTTTCCATAAAAATCTGAACTCAGTGTGCACTTTTGGGCTTTCCTGCAATTGAGTGTCAATGTCAGCGACTTGTTCCTAATGGCGAACAGAATTACATTTGAACACTGCTGTCGGATGGTTATGATACGGCCTATGAACATAATCGACCTTTGCTGTCTTGAAGGATTATTCAATGGATGTATTTCTTACTAAACCTCTAGACAATTACTACTGCTGGATAATACAGGCATTTTCTCAATTTACTCAAAATTACTTCGCGGGCCGGATGAAATCGTCTGGCGGGCCGGATGCAGCCCGCGGGCCGTATGTTTGACACCCCTGCCCTAAATCGATACATCTTACATGTAGCGGTTATTAGCTGTTGAATAGACAGCATGTTTATTATGCGATTTTGTAATTTCATATATGATGCTTGGTTATGTGACGGTCTAATTTTTGTCTTTAAATATATATGATATATATTTTCTAAATTTCAATCAGAATTTACTGCGAGAGAGAAAGATAGATAGAGAGAGTGACAAAGAAAGGATGTCTTATCCAAATTTCTACATCAGAGAACAGAACTATTCAGAATATTTATATATGGACAACGAAGACAAGGCAAATCGTTCAGAGAACTGGCTTTGTTGCAAAATTACATTGAATTTCTCGAAAAAGAAATACATGCTTCATTATATAAAGGTAACCAAAGTGTGTAGCACTAAATTAGGATTCGTTTATTCAAAACGCTTATCTGATTGTACAGGAAATAGAAGACTGAGGCCCAAGTGCAAAAACGACATACATAAGTAAATCACTACGGCCAGCCCAATAATATGTTGAAGCATCTGTAAAGGGATTGTTTGACTAAATGTTTAACCGCTTTCAACATTGGTATTGACACTACATAGGTGGACGAACGTTATCAATTTATTGTGTCTCATTTGATACAGATTCCCTGATAGCAGCCGTAGACTTTAACGAATTAAGCTCGAATGGCAGATATCGACGTGGCGATTGGTTTGGAATCGGTACTTGTAGCATTTACCGTCTACCTTTTCTGTACACAATGGATTTACTTCATTCGGAAGCATGTCAGCCGCAACTGTACGATTAATAGAAGCTTGATTCAAAACATTCTATTGGCGGCCAGCTGCACGTTACTTTTTGTTTCGGTAGTGATGGAGATGGTGTTTTTGGCGTACACCAAGAAATGCGTCTCGGGCACATCTAATACATCTACGATTCCACGAAATGAAAGCTGCTTTTCCCCGAACATTGAACGTTCATTAGCGGATGGGAATCTACTTGTATGTGTAATAGTGATCTTCATGGTATACGGAGTTATATGGATACGGCAGAGAACGATCTATCGGATACCCTACTTGGTTCACCTAACAACGAATATCACTAGATTCATCAGTAAATATTTTATCATATATGAGGTGATGATGGCGTCTCTAATGTTAGGTTGGGTATTCGGGTTTGGCGACTGGAATAATATCCCGTTGGCTCTCATCTTGATGTTATTTCCATTGACTATTCAGTTACCGTTGCTGATTCTATCCATCTATCCCTTGATAAAAGTCATCCATTTCAATCGCACATCGAAGATCCAGACAAACCGTAAATACGTGCAACTATTCAAGAGAGTCGCGATCTATTCGGCGATATGCGTAGCTTCCGATATGGTGATGGCGGCATCATTTGTGGACTCCTCTAGTGCTGTTAGATTTACGCTGTTTCACTTGGACTTGATTGTCAATTTGACATGCGCCAATTTAATCCCGAACGATTGGAAGTCAAGGCTCGTTCCGTGGATTCGTTTATGTCGACGCAATCAATGCGGCAGAGAAGCGCCGCCCATGCAACGCGCCATTCCGCTGCCAACAGCGACCCATGTGATAGAACCGCCGAAAACAATTGCGGACTTCATGCAGGACGTGACGAAAATGTACGCCTTTCACAATTAGTCTAAGTATATTATATCAATATCGGTGTGTTATCTCTATTTTACTAGAATACCACAGTAGTCAGCTGTCTGACAATGTATTTTCCAACAAATAGTTTCTGCGATAGCCGGTCAATCGGAAGGCTGTAAAATGGAGTTGGTCAGCGCAAACTTAGTTTTGAATGGTGATGATTGGCGTGTAGGACGCAAATAAGCTCTAGCCTGTTTGCGACATAACCATATAAGTGGAAACAACGTTATAACTATCCCGATAATATAGGGTTACCATATTTTGAGAATCTAAAAAGAGAACACTTTTTCTAAATTTTCAGACTTACAATACCGGGAGAAATCCCGTAAAATTGGCGAATTTACTCCGAGTGTGTAGTTGGTTGACTGAATAGAAGGTCATCTTTCCTAGAGACCCACCGGTCGTTGCTTGAGTGCTGATTTGCTATATCTCAGTCCAATTTTCACATACATTTATTCAAAATTTTTAAAAAAGAGGGCGAATTCTAAAAAAAGAGGACATTTGGGCGTCCTCAGAGGACACTTACAAAGAAGTATAAAAAGAAGACAAATCCAATTAAAAGAGGACGTGTGGTAACCCTAGATAATACAGTAGCCGGCATTGCATAGACCAGGGCCCAAATTTCGATTTGAAAATGTTCCACGACCCCACTGTCAATCTGGCGTTCTGATTACTTGAAAAATGGTCAGCGCCTTCAACCAAACTCTCAGTCGATGTTTTACGATATGTTATGCAATTATGAACTCGGTAACCTCCGTCTATCGAGACTATGGCAGCGTCTATAGTTCTTTTAGGACGATTTCTATCCATATCCAATCAAAGTATTGTCAGGTAATGCTACGTTATATTCAGCCCCCCGTGAAGTAGCCTACAGTTGACGAGCTATAAGTTATCTGGCCGCCACGAATGGGTGTGTATGTATGTATTCTGTAAACACATAGCAATACCGGTCACTTGTAGTTTTCGTCGAAGGAAAAATTCTCTTTCTGTTGATTTTTATGCACCCGACACTTTTATGTTTATAGTACTGGTTTGACGTCATAGTAAGGGCGATTTGAAATGACCCTCTGATTGAATTGACACCTTGTTTCTTGGGCTCGTATTCTTCAAAGGTAGTTTGCTTTCCATTTTGAAAAATGAACTAACATTTTCAGAAATGAGTTGGCAATTTCATCCCGATAATTGGCATTATTGTAATGGTCAATGATATTTAATTTTCGTCACCGTGACCCTCGTAGAACAGCCAAACTACCCAATTGGGGTCACGACCCCTGGTAAGACCGTTGAAGTCCTGGTATAGACCCTAAGAAGTACATACGTCAGTCTCGAATTCATATCCATGTCTATTTACTGAGTTCTTTTGTGAAATTCTACAACATGCTTTGGTATTTATTACGTTTTGTGTATCCGTTAAATTTTCTATTCCATCCATAATTATTTCATGCGACTGACGGTATGATGCCTGATCAGTGACCAGTGATCACGCGTTAGGGTGAGAATTGAAATTGCTCAGCGCAACGAAATGAAGGTGTTTGACGTACTTACATTAGTTCAAACCTTTGACGTTGCGAAAAAAAATTACTTGTAGCGTGATTCAGTTTTGCTGGTATATCACAGATGTCTGCGCGATTAACGCGGACGGTTGGCGTCGCAAATTGCTGAAATTGTCAATATATACATCATTCAGTCCATCACGCCCGCTCAAGAACATGCAGCGATGCAGCCTGATCTGTCGTCAGATCACGAGAGGAAGTGACTCGGTAAACCGAGCTTTACTAAATAGAATAGTAATCCCATGAATCAGAAAACCCAATTCCAGGAATTTGATTAGAAATGCCATGCTATAATTCCTGTAACTAACTACGGATGTTGGAAAACCCTGAACGGTCCAGGTTCACGCAAAAACGAACTTTTATCAAGTATTTCCTGCTAACACGAATTTAGATAAGTGTCTATGATGTCATGTGACGTCATTCTGCTATGTATAACTGATTCCTTTCTTCGAGACATGAATAAGCGGTTCTTAGCATTGGCGCGAGTGCCCCAAGTGGCGATTTCGATGGATGCGGAAAGATTTTTTTTTTTATCTAAAAACGGAAGATTCTGATCGAATAAATGGTAATTTTGACATTTTTCTAACTAACTTGGTTTCGACAGAATTTTGACCGCATTTATGAAAATTAGTTGTCTTCGCACATAATGTCAGAATTGTACTATTTATCTTCATTTCTGGTGGGAAATTTCTGCCATTACGAAGTATAGTTTCGCGTGAAAAAACTTAAAACTTGAAAACTGACAAATTTTTACGTGAAAAAACTTTATTTTAACGAAACCAGGATCTATGAAGAATTCCGGTAGTTGCATTACGCATGATGGTGGAAAAAATTAGGATTTGTTGTAGTACAACGAAAGATACTTTCCTATATTCTCGGGTAAAATGTGTCTGTAATTACCAAGTCGCTTGCCAAGAATGTAGAAAGAACGTTAAACAGCAGCAGATATTGTATGACAATATTGAAGTGTCCAATGTCCATACACTGCTGGTATCACAACGTGTTGCTTCATTCTGACAATGTTGTCTAAATCATAATGTTTCATTGTGCGCTTCTTGTTATTTGAAGAGCTTCTTGGAGGTACAGAACTTCAATATACAATTGAATAGTATATTCATATTGAAATGAACCCGAATATTTTCGGCTGACACTCGTCAGGGGTAATCGTCAGCAACTAGTAGAGAATTGGAAAGAACATTGTATATCAACAATCGTATCACAAAATGTGATGTCACCAGCATGAAATATCGAATGAGAAAGCGTTCAATGTACTCATTTTAGGTGGTACAGGAACTCTTTTGTTGACATAGTTTTGCTTGGTGAATTTTGATAAAAGTCGACTCCAAGGCACGCAAATGAAATTGTGAACGGCCCCGCCCAACGATTCGAAATCGGTCGTCTTGATAATTATTCGCACAAATCGGATTATCTAACAGATGTTTGCCGATGGCAGAATTAATGGCCTTTGATCGATCAGCATCAATCTTAAGCGGATGAGTTAAGGGTGAGCTTTTCACTGAGCGTGATGCACGTGTTCTGATAAATCTGGGGACATGCTGGTTTATCCGTTCCTGCAGACGTTTTGACGTTCGTTCCACGTAGCCACAATCACAGTGGCACTTACTTCTTGTTATAAGAACCAATGTTCACGCAGTAGGGTGGAGCATTGACCGGAGCCGCATTAGATATCCGGCCGGATTTTCTCACTTTTGGCCGGAGCCGGTTCGGAGCCGGGTCAGTACTTTATTTGATACGGCCGGAATCAGATCGGATCCGGATCAGTACTTTTTACTAAGAATATGACAGCCTTGCCCTTTTCCACCCTCGAATCAATAGTTAAAGTGGGACGTTCGTCGAAAAAAAAACACATGCTAAGTCCAAATTGGCATCATTACTTCAGATAAGGGTTCAATCTTGGAGTTTTTAATGTCTTGTTTGCATTATTTCAATCAATCTTCAATACGATCCTGCGAGAACATAATAACTATCGCAGTTGTTCGGACCGGATTACGGTCATATCTACAATCCGGTCTAGGGGTTGGGCCGGAGTCGGACCAGAGCTTTAAAAACAGGATCGGAGTAGGACCAGAGAATTTTCGATCCGCTCCGCTATTCCAGGCAGTCTTGCTTCAGTTAGAATATTGCGGTTTGTTGAACATGACACCATGTCAGCGTCAAATGAAAAGTTCACCGATAGTGCAAACATCTGCGATAGAAACGAAATGCAGGTTGCAAAATCATCTGTTCTACAGATTTAACGTCGCGTATGAAGTGAATTGTATCTAGGCTAAGTCGTACGTTTCCTTTTTTTTTTTACAAATGCAGCATTTAATATATTATATTGAAAATTATAGCCTACTTGCTTTCTACTTTAATTCATTTCAGACCATACAGACTTAACACATAGTTTCATCACACCAGTGTTGGGATCAAGTCACTACCTTCGAGTCACGAGTCATTTCGAGTCTTGGCACATTTTGACTCGAGTCAAGTCAAGTCAATCGATTTTCAAAGGTGACTCGAGTCAAGTCAAGTCACTCGATTTTCAAAGGTGACTCGAGTCAAGTCGAGTCAAGTCAAGTCAAGTCAAGTCACGAGTCAAGTCACAATTCAAGTCAAGTTGCCTTTTCGGAGTATGAGGCATGATAACGTCATTGCGTTCTGCTAGCCGTCTGAAGTACAGATTGAGTGGTCATGGATTTTGAACCAATGAACGAATATAGAGTTCAATATACTTGCAAGAAGGGGCTGTATCGTTCACATATTCGTCGAACTGCTAAACCTCAGTGGATAGTTACCAGCCAGAATAGAGAATAGATACGAATTGATAGGGTGCAATACATTACCCATTTACAAATCGATATGATACAATTCGAGCCTGCGCCAATGGTTGAGGACTATACAAACTATATTCGAATTCAATTTCAATAAAACAAGAGGTTTGGTTAAGGTAAAAAAAGAGAACATAAATTACTTTACTAGTTTACGACAACGGTAAGCTTCGATCATTTTGTTTGTGGTCAATTTGTTTGTGAGAGAACAATGAAGGCTCTGTAAAACGCAGGATCATATGATTGGTCGCTCTCACGGGTTACACCGGCGTTACGCGAACGATCCGAACATATGCAAGATACAGTCATTTTTATTGACACCGATTTCTTGATGACTTGAAATTGACTCGTGAATTTTGCTCCGAGTCACGAGTCAGTCCACATTTCTGATACGCCGAGTCAAGTCAAGTCACGTCATTTTAGCAAAGTGACTCGAGTCAAGTCAAATCATACGAAAAAGGTGACTCGAGTCTGACTCGAGTCAAGTCATGACTCGAGTCATCCCAACACTGCATCACACTAATCGCTTTTCCCAACACAACGCCTCTTCTGTCTGGACAGCCCACTTCAACATCAAATCATCATCCTTCATCTACCGCTTTTATTGTTCATTGTGATTTCATATCAATAGCTCTGAGCATCGAAAATTGTTACTATCCGAAAATGCAGAATCTCGCGCTCCGTTGCTATGAACCGTTATGCCAGTGGTTGTCAACCGGTATGCCGCCACAGACCAGTGTAAAAATTAGAATGCTGAGGGGTTTGGCTAAAAATGTGCTTAACAAGGTCATCGTATACCAAAAATTATGGAATCCAAATTATGAGTATGATACAATCGGCGGTCCTATTATTTTTATCACCTCAAGTCACACAAGGTACAATGCGATATAGTGAACAGATAGGAGAATGCCGAAACAACCAAGTATGCGGCCTATCAATCCAGCACCCACCTCAGTTAATGGTTTTCGATCATTCATATTTTGGGAATCCTCGCACTTTTCCTTTTCTTCCTTGAATTCGTCCAAGATCTTGATTTTTTATAGGCTTTTTTTGTTAGGATGTTGTAAGCACAGCGACGGGGATGACAAGCTCAGGTAATTATCCGACGCATCGGAACGTGCTACTGCCTAGAATGAAACAGAGCAATTGACGCCAATTCACCCACATATAGTAGCATGTTGGGAGTTAATAACAAAACAACAAAGTCACCACCGGTGCAATTGGGCAGTTATGTAAGGGTCTGGTCGAAGGTGCTGACCTTTTTTCTAGATACCGTTCCAGAACCTCGGACTCAACAGCGACATGAAGTCCGATAGTTTCTCCTATTCTTTGTTTGGTCGTCATCTTGCCAAATCTTGCACTCAGCGTGCACGTTGTTTTCTAGAGTTCGTGGAACCTTTACCTCTATGTTGATTTTACAGTATTTACCCCAGACCGATATCGCTTATTATGATACTTAAGCGGGTAACAAGTTTATTGTAAGCAGCACTTTAGCGAACTGACGAAAACACACAATCAATGGCTTTCTATACAAAGCGACATGAAAATAAGAGAAAGCACTGTACGCTTCGATAACCGCAGTGGTGGTGCCGCATGGGGTCGCCACATAGCCCCCTCCAGAAGCGGGCAGTTCAGGCCTGGTAACGTTGCGGAGGCCGAGTGTGACGTCGTGGTCTTCCTCGTGGCTTCGGTTGAGCGACTGGAACTGGCATGGAGAGGTCCACGTGCGCCGGTTTCAAACGGTCGATAGAAATCGTCTCTTCCCTTCCACCAACTTGAAGCTTGAATGTCTTTGTGGTCCTTTCGAGGACTTTGAAGGGACCGTCGTACGGTTTCGTCAGTGGAGGTCGGTGTGTATCTCGCCGCACGAACACGTAACTGCAATCTGTCAAACAATTTGGAATTAATACTCGTGTATTGCCATGCCCGGACATTGACGTAGGCAGTAACTTGCGAAGCGTTTCTCGCAGCGACGGCATAAACTTTTCTGCTTCTTGTGTGGCTTCCGGAGAGATAAACTGACCAGGTACGTTGAGTGTAGTCCCGTAAACCAGTTCGGCTGATGTGGTCTTCAGATCTTCCTTGGGAGCGGTCCGGATCCCGAGATAAACCCACGGAAGGTGGTCCACCCAGTTTGCATCGGTCAAACGGGCCATTAACGCGCTTTTCAAATGTCGGTGAAACCGTTCCACCAAACCATTTGCTTGTGGATGGAGGGGTGTGACAACCCGTGGATTGTTTCGAAAACTTTTTTTCTCCAAGGTTTGGGGACCACAGGACGAGGTTGTCCGCAGGAGATATCGCATAGCAGCGTGACTGCCGAGTTGCCGATAGGAATGTCCCTGAGTTGTAGGTTTGTAATCGCAGTGCGATAAGCCCGTACCTCGTCGGTTTCTTGTGCTTTAGCTAAGTTTTCGAGGTTTAGGTTCAAAAGCGTCGGCTGTTGGCCGGTAGTAGCGATCGTTGGCCTCGAAAGTGCGTCCGCGACCGTGTTGCTTTTCCCTTTGATGTGTTGGACATCCGTGGTATATTCGGAAATCGCGCAAAGGTGCCGCTGTTGCCGTGCTGACCAAGGCTACCAAGGTTTCGTGAACGCGTAGGTGAGCGGCTTGTGGTCGGTAAAAGCTGTGAAAGGGCGTCCCTCTAGGAAATATCGGAAATGCCTGATGCACAAATGTAGCGCCAAGAGTTCTCGGTCGAAAGCACTATATTTTGTCTCAGGCTTACGAAGCTGCCGACTGAAAAAGGCCAGAGGACACCATTCCCCGTCGACCAGTTGTTCGAGGACTCCCCCAACTGCCGTTCGTGAAGCGTCGACAGTGAGGGCGGTTTTAGCAGCGCATCTTGGATGGTGCAACATTGTTGCGTTGGCTAACGCTTCCTTTGCTGCATTCAAAGTTTTTTCTACCTCGGGGTCCCAGACTAATTTTCGTGGCTTGCCGGCCAGCGCACGATAAAGCGGCCTCATGATGTCTGCAATTGCAGGGATGAATCTGTGATAGAAGTTGATCATCCCATTGAATTCTTGCAGAGCTTTGAGGGTTTTGGGAGGCGGAAATTGCGTGATTGCGTCGACTTTGGTCGGCAAGGGTTCGATTCCTCGGTGGTCCACGATGTGACCCAAGAACTCAAGCTTGTCCTTCCCAAATTGACATTTTTCTTTGTTGATAATTAAGCCGTGATCGCACAGTCTCGTAAAGAGGGTGCGAAGATGCTCGAGATGCGTCTCGAAGTTTGGGCTACCTACCAAGATGTCATCGAGATAAACGTACACGAATGGTAAATCTTGACAGACGGTGTCCATTAGTCGTTGAAACGTCTGGGCGGCGTTCTTTAGACCAAATGGCATGCGAAGGAACTCGAATAGTCCAAAAGCTGTGATAACCGCGGTTTTGGGGATGTCAGCGGGTGCTACCGGGACTTGGTGGTATCCTCTGACGAGGTCCACTTTCGAAAAAATGCGACACCCTGCTAAGCGAGCGGTGAAGTCGTGGATATGCGGAATTGAGTAACGGTCCGGTGTTGTTGCAGCGTTTAGACGCCGATAGTCCCCGCAGGGTCTCCAGCCCCCGGATGACTTCGGAACCATGTGTAAAGGTGAGGACCAAGGGCTGGATGATCTCTGGACACGTCGGGGTCACCAGTTAAGCGGGTAACAAGTTTATTGTAAGCAGCACTTGAGCGAACTGACGAAAACACACAATCAATGGCTTTATATACAAAGCGACATGAAAATAAGAGAAAGCACTGTACGCTTCGATAACCGCAGTGGTGGTGCCGCATGGTGTCGCCACAATACCACAGTAGTTAATTAATTTACATCACCGTCTACTTTCGTTCAGCAGTTTTCGTAGAACCCATCTTACCCAGATTTGGTTGCGACTAGGACTTTAGATAAACCGCCAACACTTAGGCAGAGAATCCGGAGTCGACCGTCTGTGTTGTCGTGGTGTGATGTAGGGGAGATGTAGTACCGATGGATCAAAAATTGCAAAATTATCTCTGGCCCTCACATCTTCAGCCGAGAATAGCAGATCTTTTGCTGTCTCAACACTTTGATACAAGCTCTAACTATCGCAGGCATTTACATGGATATTGGATAGCCTCCTTTTCCAAAAATATTTATAAACGTTTAATTTTTTCTTTGAACGAACGTGTCATGGGTCCCCATCCGGTGGGTCCAATGGCACACGACCATGGGACCTATGAGACATACGCTCAAAATTCAAGTTTTTCAACTCGTTTTGTTGTGTACTATAATCCAAGCCACAGCATGCCAATGAAGAATGTTTCGTCGCCACCTACAATAATAAATTAGATTATATCAACTCAAATGTTGGGATTAAATCACGTTTTGATTCCGCCGAAACTTACAAAATTTCAAAGACCTTGTAGTAGCAATAAAACACCGCAGGTAGCTACGATTCAGAGCCTCCATATATGTAGGCGTGTTTCTGTTGTTAAGTGATTAGTTAATCCAACTATTTTGCTTGATTTGACTATGGTACCATATGTCCCCCACCCTATAAATATGGTAATTGAAGTAAAAATAGTCAACTCGAGGATGGTATTGATTTACAAAATATGTGCCATTATATACCCTAATACAAACCCTATAATTCACATCAAAAATTATTGTGGGTTCGTTAGTCTGGAAGGTGATATAGCAAAATGTATATGTCGATCCAAATTTACTTTGCAACCCCTAAAACGTAAATCATTTGTCACAGACCCCATAACCCACGCAGGTCGAAGCTTTTTGCATGTGAGGAAAGATTCTGCCAGCATGCCATTGTAGACGAAGTCGCGTACTGTACTCATGTGATTATCTCATAGGATTTTTCAAGTATTTTCGGTCCCAGTATCTCATCGGTACCACATCTCCCCTACCACTACGCTACTCGCCCGTCAGGATACTCGAAGTGCTACAGTATTCCGTGAACTATATGTCCGATCATATGGTGCCGCGCAGTCAACAGGGGTTGAACATTGGTTCCCATAGTGGGCGCCAGCGCCCCAGGCGGCGTTCGCGATCCTGAAGGGGGCACTGGCCATGAAACGGGCGATTGGGGGTGCTGGCTATAAAGGTATGCGGTAGGGGGTGCTGAGAGCAAATGCATGGTGGCGGTGTAGATTTAGAAGGCAATTGTTATATACAGAGGTGGTCAAAGTTGTCAAGAAAGCTACTTAAGTAGAAGTGGAAGTATCGAAGAAAAAATCTACTCAGGTAGGAGTAGAAGTAGTCATTTTAAAGCAGCATAAAACTACTTGACGTAGAAGTAGAATTGAATGACTGCAAATCTACCCAAGAAAGTAAGTAGTTGTGAAAACGATCGTAATTCGTTCGCGCAGGCTGTCAAAAGCTGCAAATTGACCTATGCGAAAGGTGCAGAGCTTCATTTATATTGATGCATCTCAGAAGGTATCCAATGTTCGACAGCAAAAGCATTCGTCCGCATCATGGGATGGAAATGATAGCATGATATGGGAATGTGACACTAATCCTCTGTTCACTGGAACAACCCGAATTATAAATATCATGGTATGGTGTCCTCCCTCATATTATAAGGTCCGTAGTTTGGTCAAAGAGCAACTCGGAGAAGTGGTGTCGGATACGGTTTTAATACTTTGCGCTATTAGTAAACGTTAGTAAAAAATATTGCTGATCGTAAAAATACCATATAGTGTAGGTTTATTTTCGGAAATTGGAGGCATTACCACACTTGCTTTTATCCTTCAACATGTAAGTTCTCCAGACAAAAGAACTGAAACTAATTAGAACTTAAAGTGTGACACTGGGAATTGAAAGATGAATATATATACTACTTCTAAAAAGCGGAAAATAGATTTCATGTCTTTCGTCCAGAAAGTTTCAACAGTGGTCTGCTAAAACAGGTGTAAAGCTAAGAATCAGAGTCCACTTTTCCAGATTAGGAAACGCCATTGGTTGCTAGATTACGATATGATAGATAAGTGCTAGATTGTAAAACGGTAGTTACAAACGCTATGATAGGCCATATCTACTGTGATGACATATTTCATATGGGCGGCAATGCGGTGTGAACGGAACCACGCAACCCGCTACCTAAATTATATTCACCGATCCGTATTCGTGAAATCGTATTAGTCTGCTCTGCGCGATGAAAATACTGCTCTTTACCCAACTTTTATGAAAATTTAAATTTTGATATTCCGTGAAAACATATACCCTAAATTCCTCGGGCTATCTATCTTATTGGAGGAGTAAACCACCTCTACCTGACAAACTGAAAGTAGCGAAAATTAAGTAAGTAGATCACAAAATATTACGAAGTAGAAGTAGAATTATCGGGAAATTAGATCCACTTGAGTCAGTACTCAAGTAGCATAAAACTACTTGAGCACTTCAAAAAAGTACTTCGTTACTGACCACCTCTGGTTATATATGTTCAGTTAGTATGTTTCAATGAGTAAGAGCAAGCCGCATGTCATACTTAATATCCAAGAGACTGCGCAGGTCCGTCTTCAGAACCAGCCGCATATAATGAAATGATAATTTAATTAAGCGCAGTTGACGCTTCACTTCTTTTTTTCTGTATATGTTCTGACTGTCATTTTGGAAGCTCAATCAAGTTGCCGTCTGATCTTGCAGTTGAAATTTCGATTTATTTCGTTATAGTGGAGTGGTCTTGGAAATAGTATATATATTCAGATTTGCATCGCCCTTCATGCCCCATTCCATTGTATATGACGATTATCAAAGCATACAAACATGATTTCAAGTCAAGAGAGTCATAGGAGGCCAGGACCTGTCATCGTCATGGTACCTAAAACTAGGATTACCATATTTCGAGATCCGGAAAAAAGGACACTTTTAAAAATTCTGAACGCTCCCGCACCAGGAAAGAAAACTGGTGATTTTGAAAACTTTTCGACCAATATAGTGGCGACCCAAGCCTCGCATTTCAAAACATATGCATTTCTAATATTACTATGATGCATATTCCGGGCATGTATATGATGTATAGAACGCACAAACAGCTGTTCTACGCAACGCAGCTCTACAAAACATGTCTGACGCATAAAATGATTAATTGAGGAGCATATTTCACCATCCGGGTCGCAATGGTACTGGTGTCTAATCAGAATATTTGGTTCCGACCATAAAAACCAAAATCGTACAAATCTGGTCGCGAATTCAAACCAATTTGTCTAATACAATAGTCGGCACATTTCAAAGATCAAGCCATGTTGCAGTAACGATTTTTCTACATGGCTTGCTTATTGGGATTCAGTGTTGGGATCAAATCACTATCTTTCAGTCACGAGACATCTCGAGTTAATGCACATTTTGACTCGAGACAAGTCAAGTCAATCGATTTTCGAATTTGACTCGAGTCAAGTCAAGTCACTCGTTTTGGAGGTGACTCGCATCAAGTCAAGTCAAGTCAGGGGTCAAGTCACAAGTCAAGTCATATTGACTTTTCCAAGTATCAGTTATGATTCAAAGTCATTAATTACATTTTGATAGCTATGTGAAAGACATTAATTGGCCTTTCATCTTGAATCATATAACGAATATAAAGTTAAACGTACATGCAAAAAGGCGGTGTATCGCTCACACACACACGTAGAACTGCTAATAAAATACGTGAGTAATTATAGCTACTAGCTACATGCTATAGTATGTTTTTATGAGCCAAGAGGATCGAATACGAAGCCTCGAAAGGTTGAAACAAATTGATGTGGTACACTACACAAACCATCTCTACACATCCGTGTGAATATAAACGCATAAACAATATTCGTTTGATTTAATTCTTACAAGACGGTTGGTAAAGTTGATCAGTGCGCAATCTAAGCACTAAGCCGTCTAAGAAACAGAGATACGTTGCTATGAGATCGTTCTACTATTACCACGACGATGGAAGCTGTGATCATTTCGTTTGGGTTCAATTTATTTGTGATGGCAAAATAGAGGATCAGTGAAACGTACAACCAGTTAATGACTGGTTGCTCTCACAAGTGACAGCGACGTATCGCGAACAATCCAAACATACACACGATACAGTTATTTAATCGACACCGTTTACTTGATGACTTGAAATTGACTCGTAAATTTTGCTCCGAGTCACGAGTCAATCCGCATTTCTGAAGCGCCAAGTCAAGTCAAGTCGAGTCATTTTTTTGCAAAGTGGCTTGAATGAAGTCAAGTCACGCAAAAAAGTTAACTCGAGACTGACTCGTCATCCCAACACTGCTAAGTATAGTACCCAACATAGTGTACTCGGATAGGTACCAACTATCCACAGGAAATCGCGTTAAGAATGTTTTCGTTGCAATAAATCCAACAAATATTAAAAGATCTCTCGGATGTCGTCGCGACCCAAAAATATGGCCTTCGCTATCCATGCATGGGTCGCGACCCATTCTTTAAGAACATCAGTTCTATATTGAGCAGCATGAGTTGGACGTGTCTCAATTCTAATATGCTATTGTCGCACTGACTCCGATAATCCAAATGTAATCATATTATAACCCCTCCCATAACGACATGTTACATGAAAGTCGACTCGGTTACGTGCTACGGTAGAGCTATGAAACAATGTAGGGGAGGGACAAGTTTACCCTCTATACTGATTATTATGGCTTTTGCAAATTTTGCAACTTTTTTTACAGCTTCTGGCAGCTTCCTGAATACTCAGAAGTTATGTAGAATAGTGTTTTCAGCTGTTTTGGTGCATGTTATATTGCATCTTATTGCAACTTTTCATCATATTTTCATGCAACTTTTTGCAAGTGTTTTCGATTTGCCATGCAACTAACTTTTTAATGGAACTATTTGGCACTATATGTACGTATATCGATTGATTGTTTCACTGTCGTTTAAATTTCAGGTCCTTTCTGATTTGACGTACATTCAGGCTAGACCGCCGAAAATTATATTTTCGCTGGGTCGATTTTTCAGGCTATAGATTTCGTTGAAGTCGCCAACACTGAGTTTTGCTGCAGTGCATTGCATACGAATCGATTCGAGCATCTCATACCCTAATAAGTTCAAGTATTTGTCCATAAATGTAACTCTTTAGTGCAACTTTTGTGAAAAATGAATACAACCCTTTACTGCAACTTTTGTGAGTAATAAATTCAACTTTCCACTGATTTGAATGCAACAAAAAACTTGCCCTACTGATTATCCGCACAATCGCAGCGTACAATCGTTACCTGCGTGTGAAGAGTATTCCTACTAGAATGCCATATAACATACAACCTGCTAACTGAAAGAGTCAAAACCGTGGTTCGCAACCTTTTTCACCTCGCAGACCGGTGATATTTAAAAAAATATTTGGCGGATCTTAAAAAACTCAAATTAATCCGAAATGTCATATAATATGCAACCTTTTTTTGCAAGTGTGATACGAGAGCAGTACAACGCTGTGCTCTCTAACATTGGCGATGGGCATAATTACCACAAAAGAAATATTTTATTGAAGAAATACAAATACAACGAAAATATCATGGTCATCACTTCCGTTATATTTTGAACTATGAGCTGCACACGGTTGCTGACAACACTTTACAGCTGGTAAAAATCGATATTGGGGTTAGCGACACGGTACTTGCTGGAAAACTACCTCCTCGTATACTGATCTTGTGGGGCAGCTCCAAGTCATTTTCTAATCAACTTGGTCATGGCAGTGTATGGACCAGGGCTGCGGAGTCGGTAAATTTTACAACCGACTCCGGCTCCGACTCCGACTCCACACATTTTCAATATACCGACTCCGACTCCGACTCCGACTCCTGAGTCTTTAAATGTACCGACTCCGACTCCGACTCCGACTCCTGGGTCTTTAAACGTACCGACTCCGACTCCGACTCCCGACTCCGACTCCAGCATTATCACCAATTTACTTCGAAAATTATATGCCACATTGTCGGTTGAATGACTATCATACAACCATTAAACATTATGCAAACATATGATTAACTGTGGCATGATAAATTGTTTCATTGTGGCACAGCTCGAATTATCCACTATGCAATTAACATGAAATAAAGATTTGCTAATTATCCTTCCTTATTCAAGTTTTTATAACATGGACTCTCTAATATCCTGAAATGTATGAATCATTCAAATATGGCAGATATCCAATCCTGTATAATAAAAATGTAGATAAAAAATCCAAGTGTAGCTCTTGTGTATGACTCAGCAACTAATAAAGAAATTGAACTTACTAATTTTGTCATTGCACACTATCCTGATTACAAGCACAAACACTCTTACTACTAACAATAGACATTAGTCATAAATGGAATTTAGTTAATTAGTCAAAGACCATAGCCTATGTCTAGTCTACATGTACTTAATCAAGTATTCAAGGATTGGGACTTGCAGTCTTTCTCAATCATTTGTTCGACCCAAACAGCTAAGCTACACTACAAATTTTTTTAATTTTGTCAAGTGGGTAGCATCGTCTGGTCATATTTACATCATTTTTACAATTTTACAAAACCAGCCGACGCATTTTCTCTGTCACAGTATCATGTTATAATTCTAAAAATTGCATCAATTTTGACTGCACCGCGAAAACGCATCCTGCGATTTTCTTCCCCTCTGCAACTGAGTTGTAATTTGCAAGTAATGTCCAATTTTATCTATATCTGGGGTGGGCAACTTTTTCGGCGAAAGGGACACCTGAGATTTACGAACCATTGCGCGGGCAACTGGAATGTTGATAACCTTTTTTTAGTCTTCGATAGGAGCGAACCGAATTAGGTAACATTGGAAACAAGACTTATATTAATACGCTCTAAAAATATTAACAATATGTCATGCAACTGTGCAGTGCGCAATCAGGCCTGGTCGCGCGAAGCGCGAAATTTTTTTGCAAGATAACGACTGAATTAGGCTATAGCTATATCAATAAATATGTCGCTAACATACATTGGGGGTCGCATCTGTATACCACTGGGCTCATTTGGCAAGGACAGGATTATTCGACGTTTAGACATAGCAAAATCGACGGTATCAGTGAACAACTGAACATGCCTCTATCAAGTCAAATAAATCTGCTATGAAATATTCAACTTTATGGTCATACACGAAGATCTGGGATAAATGTGGCTGGCCCCTGGATACGTCAATGCGTCAGAACTGTTGTTTCAGTCATCATCAAATATCGCAGTCATGCTAATCAAATTTTGGTTGGTCTTGCAATTGTACCTGATGTCGTAAATAATTTCGAGAATTACCTCGCAGGCCACACCTAACCTTCTCGTGTGCCAAATTTGGCCTGCGTGCCACGGGCCTGCCGCACCTGATCTGTATGGTTAATAATAACAGTGATTGGTGGTACATAAAAATTCTATTGAAAATTCTTTGAAAGCAAATGTTTTCATGATAGAGAAGTTGGAGTCGGAGTCGGAGTCGAAGTCATAGTCATTCTCACAAACTCCGACTCCGACTCCAGTCAGTATTTTTCCACCGACTCCGACTCCGACTCCGACTCCAGCTATTATAGTTTTCACGACTCCGACTCCGACTCCGACTCCATCAAGCGAAAATTACCCCGACTCCGACTCCACCGACTCCGACTCCGACTCCACAGCCCTGGTATGGACCATTGCGTGTCAACGCAGTATGCCCAATTGACCATTAATATCAGCTAATTCTTACTCCATGGAATGCTATTACCATAGCCGAACGCGTGTCAGCAAGTGAGGAATAGTAGGTTGGCAAAAGCGGAATAGGTTATTTTGAACAACAACACCAATAATATTTTTAAACTGAAACCAATTTCAGTATTCCAAATGCTTTACAAAGCGTTCTTCCGAAATCTCAAATCAGGTCGCAATGACCGCAAGATATGACTTCGAGGGCCGCACGCGGTCGCATTTAGGTATCCCCGACGCGAGATGGTCGAAATTCATTCTGAGCAGTCAGGATATTTGGTAGAGAGTTACTCAGTACTCACGTATGCGACGGAGCAGTACTCGGTCGAACAGCTTGGCAGCGGTCTGCATCAGGGAGATGCCTCTGTAGTTCGCTGGGTCCCTCGCAGCTCCTTTCTTGTAGATAGGGACGATTTCGCTCTCGAGCCACTCGGACGGCACCGGGACGCCTTCGAGGACGCCATTCATGACGTCGAGGAGCACAGGTGCAACGCCCGAGGTGTAAGCAGCCCTTGGGATGCCGTCCGTGCGGGTGGCCTTGAATTGTGGTACTCCACGCATGGCTGTCGTGACCTCACCTTGCGTGATCCGGGTTGTATTGATCGCTAAAGGATTTGCTGCTAGTGAAGGCGGTGCAACGAGCACATCGATGTCCGGTGCAGGTGTAGATAACAGGGTCTCGAAGTGTGCTGTGAGGTCTTCCGTACAGGCCTTCACACGGGTCCTCTTGAAAACAAGTAGTTCACCGATGGCTTTCCAGGCTGCTCTTGATCGGCCTGCTTCCAACTCATTTTCCACGGAAAGGGCAATAGCTCCGACTCGTTTCTTGCGAGCTTCGTCGTAAACGTTTGTTAGGTACAGAGCTGCCTCGTTAGCATCGCTATGTGCGTCCAGTGTTCCAGAGGTGTACGCACCACGTCTGAGAGTCTTGAGGTTACGGCGCGCACTGAGCACTGTCGGGTCGGATTCCAGGTTAATTTTGGCCGTGGCTTGCTACGGGTCTCACCGAGCGTTTCACGGGCTGCATCCTTGACTGCTGCTACAAGTGGCGCGAAGGCGGTCGGTATAGTATTTTGGATCTCGAGGGCGTGGAGTGTGTGCATGGTAAATACATTCATCTTATTTGCGTCCTTAAGATCGAACCAATTTGATAGGGGATCTTTCGGTGTGCGCTTCGGGACGAACTGGAGGCGTTCACGAAGCGTGGCCAACACCATGCGATGGTCACTCCTGATCGTTAGCATGCTGCGCACCGTTCGGCAGTTCGTGAAATGGCGCCATGCGGGAGCATTGCAGCAGATATGATACAGCCGTATGTTGCGTTGGCGCATACCGTCAAATGTCGTCCCACGCTTCGGCTTCATAGAGAAGTTGGCATTGAGAGGAATCAGGTCGCAGCGGTCGAGTAGATTGGTAAAATGCTCCGAGTTGCTGTTCTTGTGGCCAACTGGGAAGCGAACTCGCTGCGAGCGCTCGGCCAACGTGGCATTCATGTCCCCAAGCAGCATGGTTATGTTGCGCTGCGGGTAGGTTGATAGAATGCCTTCTAGTTGGTCGTAGAAGGCGAGCGTATCAGCTGGGTAGGCAGTGGTGTTCGGAAATGTTGGTCCATACGCACACACGAGGTGCAGTTTGCGGCGACGGAGTTGAATGCTGGCTGTGATAATCCGGCTGTTTATAACGTAAATCTTCGCCTCAGCGTGGAAACGCTGGGACAAGATTTGACCGACGCCTCCAACTCCGCCTTGGCTGGCAGGTGATTCGATCAAGATGATGCCTGCGCCTACGTCTTTTTCGCGGAATGGTTCAGTGAAGTGCTGGCGATGTTCTTGGATTGCCAACGCATCAAGTTTGAGGTCAGTCACAAGTGCGGCAGCTTCTTCCTGGCGCCATACAGAGTTCAAAGTTCTCTTGTTCAGAGTTCCAAGTTTACCTTTTGCATTTAGGCTAATCCTCGGGGATCTTGGTTGAGGCTTCGGGTCTCCAGCGCCGCCCTGCAGATCCCAGTCTTTCTGTTGATATTGTCCCACTCGGCGAGTATGCGCCGTACCTGGCAACATCGACACCTTGCCAGTAATAAAATGAATGAATCGAAAACGAATGATTGTGCAAACTGCGTGGCTTTTCGAGTCAGCTCCTACTTGTCGCTCGCATGTCGTCACCAGAGACGGCTCTATTTAAATCAGACATATTGCTAGGCCAAATGTTGCCCCACAAAGATCTGAATCAGATTAAAATATGATGTGTTACGTATTTTATCAATGGAAAAGCATTCAACGTCTTGTATCTTGAAATTAAGGTATAAAATTTTAGTATCTTCGGTGGACCGGCAGAAACGTCGTTGCGGACCCGCGGTTGAGAACCACTGGTCTAGAATGCAACTTTTTCATAATCGTAAACATTGTAACAAGTACAATTATTTTATAACCGTTTTATCACCGTTGGAAGATTACACTTCATCGTGATAGAGAACACAATCCATTAATTTGGTTCCGTTTGATTGCATGTTCCAAACTTCCTAATACAATGCGTGGCGTTGTATGAATTCCCGGGAAGCCATCGTTTGGTAAATTGTTGACCGACGCCACAGGGTGAAGAAAACACAGCAACAAGAGTATATTCAAAGTTCTTCATGCACCGAGACTTGAAGTTGATCATGAAGTTATTTCCATAGGTAGAGATGTTTTGTGAGGCATATATTTCTAATAACCTATTATACAGTTGTGAGAATTGCAAGCGATTACATCGAGTATACCGCCTATGATTAGGGCATTGGAGGAATGAAGTACCTTGAAGATTTGATTCCTAATCAAATATTAGGCTTCAAATCTAGCCATACAGTGGTTTGTAACCTGATTTCGATTGAATTCCTGGGCTCGGAGGAGGTCATGACGCGGATCCGCCACCATCGGATGCAAAGAGTTTGGTGTGTTGCAATGGTGACTGCGGCGATGATAGCTCGTGTGACTTTTCTGCTGATATTTTAAACCGCACTAACCATGCCGAACAAAAATGAAGGCGGTAAGGCGAATATGTCAAATGTGGATTCACATGCATACACGCACGGTCCGGGTAGTCATCGTTGGTACTCGTCATGTCAAAGTATAAGGGCGATTTTAACGTAACTATAATATGTCCAGCTTTGCTCAAAAAATAAAAGTGCTAGGTATAAGTATCAAAATTCTAAAATCAAAAAACAAAAAACAGAAGTAAGTAGTGCAGGTAGGCGATGCGAAATTTACTAGCGTACAACGAAATAGTAGGAGTCCTTCGCTATTGACCACCTCAATATATATAACGGAACATGATAGTATATGGTCCTGACTAGGGTTGGGCACAATGATTCGAGTAGTCGAATCTGTATCGAGCATAAATTTTAATGATTCGAGTCGAGTAGTAAAATACGATTTTTTCGAGTACTGAAATTTTACGCTCCTCGAAACTGAAAGTTAATTTACTAACGAGAATGATAGCTTTGATACTATTTTCCACTGAGGAGGCCTTGGAACCTTGATTGGACGTGTCTCAGCATACGAGACATAGTACAAAGATACGAACGTTGCTGGAAATAACACATTTCCGAAGTCATGATAATCCCACAACATTGTCAAGAACTGCAATGAAATCGGTAAGGTCGATAAAAAATACCAATGTATCTATAATGTGACTCATGATAACATGCATTATGTTCTTTGTGGTAGCATAAAAGGTACATGTTTGATCTTTGACATGGTATATTCTGATGTGTCGTCATAATGAGTGATACTCGAATACTCGACTCGACTCAAAGCGTAATACATGATTCAAAATCGAATTACTCAAGGTGCTCGATTTTGCCCAGTCCTAGTCCCAATTGTCATGAATGCCGAGATTAGCAATTCTTGTCTAACAACGGCAGCACTAAAAGACGTCTCCATGAGATGTACGGAGATGGTCGATTCATGAACACAACCCACCTTGAAATGACATTTTTAAGGCAGCTGGTAAACTTCAGACGCATTGTTAACGAGCAATAAGAACTGTTTTATTGCCGCAACGTGACGCGATCGTAAATTGCGTTGGTAAATTTGTTATCGTCCGTCTGCAGCAGTGATTTCCGAAAATTTGCACGGCCTCGGATTTGGATTTGACAAAAAACGAATTTACTGACTTCGGCCGGACTTGCCATTATTTGGAAGGTGAATTTGGATTTTGACTTGGATATCAAATTTACAGTTCTTTGCATTTTTCATGAGTCTTCATGAGCAACGTAAGCCATTATAATCGAAATTGTACTTGGATTAACGCATTTGACAATATTATGGCTTTTGGCTTTTGATTTGGACTTGGATATTGTGCATTGTTAATACCTCAGCGACATTCTTATACACTGTATTGTACATATTTTGCATAGTTCCAGAGTTCGCGTATGACTCTTGAATGTAACTCTATCCTTGGTTGTATTATCTTAAAAAGCGAATACGAAATGGCAAATGTGTCGACGATGATCATGAAGAAGGGAGGTTTGCAGAGGCCTCGTTTTGAATTACTTGTGCTTGACGTACTAGAATGGTTTATTTTACGATAGGGACAGGCACTCGGGCTAGTTACCTGCCCCACCGCGGGTATTTTTAGGGTAGATTTCACAGTGTGTCTCTTTTGATATAGTCCTATTCACAGACCATAGCGCACATACAAATATCGATGAACTATCCAGACACAGCACTTCGTTTCGAATATGCATTGTGCGCAATATCCCTTTACCTCTGCACCGTGCAATGGATCTATTTTATTCGCCGACATCTCCGCTACAACTGGAAGATTACGATCGATTTTATTCAGAGCACACTTCTGGCGGCCGGCTGCACCTTTGTCATTATTTCGGAGGCGTTGGAGATTGTAACTATCGTATACATCAAGAATTGCCACGCCATGGCTAATATGGGGAATAGTTCGGGACTGCCGAACAACAATACAACCAGTAGATGCGACTCATTCAGAGTTTTGGAAGATCAACTTGGTCATGTTACGGCTATATTTTGTGTAGCCACACTTCTTGTGTCGCACGGTGTCATCTGGATAAGACAGAGAGCTATGTACCGTAAAAAGGCCATGGCTCATTTGTCGAATAACGTAACACGATTCCTCAGTAAATATCTATATATATACGTTGCAGCGGCCATCATATCCGCAGTATGTTGCGTGTACGGTTTGCAGTCGACTTATAAGGAGTCGAGTTCCCTGTATATATTCGTGTTGCTGATGCTGTGCCCTTGGGGCGTCCAGTTTCCGTTATTACTCTTGTTCGTCTATCCGCTGGCCAGACTGTTACAGCGAAATCGCTCCTCGAATATCAAAACCGACCGTAAATATGCTCGTGTAATGAAACGAGTCATCGCCCTGACAGCGGCATGCATGCTGACCCATACAGCTATGGCGCTTTCATATTTAAACGAGATTGTCTTACTGCAACTCAGATTCGCCTTACTTCATTTAAGCGTCACCTTCAATCTGATTTGCGTCAGTCTGATTCCGACGGACTGGAAATTGAGGCTGGTGCCGTGGGTCTCGTCATGTGGACCCTTTCGCGCGACAAGGAAACAAAAGTTGGATGCGGAATGTGGTATTGTACAGCAACCATAATACGGCTTTACTGACTCGAATCGCTTCGCAAAAGTGACCTGACTTGACTCGACGTTTCAGAAATGTGGATTGACTCGTAACTCGAAGCAAAATGTTTGAGTCAATTTCAAATCATCTAGTAATTGGTGTCGACGAATCAGAGTGTCTTGTGTAACTTTGGATTGTTCACGATACACTGGCGTGTCACGTGAAAGCAACTGATCACTCAATGATTGTGCGTTTTACCGAGCTGCCATTGTCATACCACAAATAAATTGACCACAAACGCAGTGATCGGCGCTTACAGCTCACGCTGTCGTAACCTAGTAGTGAAGTAATATTATAACAATGTATCTCTGTTCATAGTGCCCACTGCTCATATAACCAACCCTCTTATATGATTTAAATCGAATATCGTTCGTTTATTATACGTTGATATCACTCGTAAACAATTAGAGTAGGTTTAAATTCTATAATATTGATGTGTAGGTGGCTAGGGTATAGTATTGCAGCATATCAATTTCTTTAAACTTTTTGAGGTTCCGTATTCTATCCTGCATTTTCGCAGATAATTATAGACTGGGCTACACAGTTACTGGCGTAGTTTAGCAGTTCTACGTATGCGCGGGCAATACAACGCATTTTGCGTGTTGGCTTTATATTCAAATCCACATTCGATCCTTGATTCAAAATAAATGGGGACTGAATATGTATTTGAAACAACTAGCAAAGTCCAATGATTTTGAATCAGGCCTCTTAAGTCGAAAATTCAACTTGATTACCATGACAGAACTATAGAATACGTCAAAAAAGTAAGCTAAGAAGATGTGCTTCTCTCATCACAGCTCACAAGCCAACGGCAGCTCCGGATTAACAGTCCTCAGGTAGAGCCCGACCTATATTGGATTTTTGGGCCGATACCGATAAAACCGATATCTAACACATTCATCGATAACACCGATACATTCAGCCGATATTCAAATAAGGTGGAATCTGCCTCAAAAGGAACATTTTCAAAACTTCGGAGAATTTATTTGAACCGCTTTACAGCCATCGTCATAATTGAACATGAAATAAACTAGAAATGCTGCATCTGGACTTATTGAAAGTGTAAGCTATATGAAATGTCGCAATATTCCCAGGCTAGCAGTCCAGGATTATAGTGTTCTGACTTACTACCATCATGTTTATGTCATATTTTTTCTCTGGTCGATAATTCTTTCAAATTGCAATATCCACTCGATATCATCGGTGAGCCGATAATAACACTGGTCAACAAAACAACAAAATGAAAACAATTTTTAGGTAGAACATCTAAGATCTGATTCTGGTGTTTTTGAGGTTGCTGATTACGAATATCACATTAGTGTGGTCGGATTGTCTCTTTGTCAGAAGATATTTAGACCCCTAAAAAAGCCCAAAATTACAGTATTTACCCTTCAATATTTCAGTTAATTTGATACTGTGCATGAATAGATAATTGACTATGAAGAACCCTCATGTCATTCTCAGTGATTGTATCAATATTAACATGACATGATGCAAAATATTTGTTTGTCAAAAAAGCAGTTTGTCAAGCCTAAAAATTGTACTTTTGCACAACAGAAATACATATTCTCCTGTACCAATTCGTCCTTCTACCAAGATTAAATTTGCCTAGAAAAGCTTAACTACAATACCCGTATGCGGCTCATTCTTTTGGCTGGTAAATGGATAATTTTCCGCTGAGTCAACAAAGTGCGTATACCTAGTAACCCTATCAAACGAGAAGCTTAAATCTGGTATCTGGTATATTCGAATACCGATGAAAGATTCCAATTTCACATTAGGAATGAGTTCACTGCATGTAATTTCTCCTGAGATGTAGTAAATTAAACTTCCTAGATGATTACAAAGCACCCAACTACAAACAATTGGTCCGAAAATTCTTATCTGCATATCGAAAACTTGAGCACAAACTTTAGCATAAAAGTTCACTTCCTGTTCAGTCATCTTGATATATTTCCTGTCCTGATCCTGCTGTTGATTAGCAAAGGAAGAGGTTCTACCAAGACATCAGAACAACAACAAAAAAGATATCAGGGCAGATGAGATGAACAATTGAACATAATATGGCAGACCATTGCCGGAACCTTTCGAGAAACTGCACTAAATAGCTTACAGGCGAATATCGTACAAAAAAATTGTGCTCAAAAATAAATTAATAATGTTATGTTCCAACAGATTATTTCAAATTTACAATGGGAGGTTGACGTAAAATTGATTGAATTAATGCCACGTTATTTGAGTATCTAGGTAAATACTTATATACATGACTAGAGTTTATTCATGTACATGATATCCGTGAAATTCTGTAGCTATGATAAATCTGTTACCCCTAAATATAGTGCTGTTGCTTTATTTTGATTTAAAAGAGTCTTCTGTGTGTAAAAATACCAAGTAGATTGAATTTATAAACTTTATGGAACGGCTGAGCCGATTTTATGTCTACTCATTACCACGAAAATGGGAGATTTTGGTCAAAATAGCCCCATGGGTTATATCCACAACAAGAGCCAATTTGAAAAAACCAATGTCATATTCGGAATCAGTGCCCTTCAGAACCCCCAAAACCACTCCTATATTGTCTGCCTAAAAATATGTGTTGACCAGTGTAATCGGTCGGGTTCTGGTTGTGAGGCTTAAAAGTGGAAACACTCAGTACACGACGAATATTTCCGCATCAAATATATGCGTAGGCTTATGTGCTACCTTCAACTCCAGAAATATTTCACTGACTTGGTCAGTTCACCTGGAATGATGATTTATGACCAGCGTTTATGCACATAGACCAATGGTTTGTAACTGGTGTTTCACGGATCACAGTGTTAAGGGTTCCGTGGGGTTAACACACACAAGCAACTCGTACATATGATTTATGTCGATACGCTCGTCTTGGCCATCATTTTTTTGCAGGCAATTAGGCACTAACACTATTCAAATTGGTGACTGTTTCGGTGGTACGTCGTGTGCAGTGGCGTACGCCGGAAAGGTTTTGGTCCAAAATCTAAAACCGGCAACCTGAAATGCCAAATCTATGTCCAATATAAATAAGTTCATTTGTAGTTAAGCAATTGATATCATGCTGTTGCGTTTCTACCGAACAATACGATGACACTTTGCAAGGTCCTCTTATTTCTGAACTGGTATCTGAGAGGAAACTGCAGCAGAAGTCACACTAATTTGTAAGAAATATTCATTAACATGTTTCGTTTTGTTTGATAATTATATTTTAATGGTTTCGTTCTTTTAACACTCCATTGATGCATAGTTCCTTTTGTGCACCAGTACTCTATTAGATGTCTGGTTAGCTGCGTATATTAGTAGATTTTTATATCTCTTATTCATCGAATTTGGCGTTCCGCGAAGACTCGCAGAATAGCGTAAGTCAGGGGTGGGCAAACTACGGCCCGCGGGCCGCATGCGGCCCGCAAGAGTCCAAAGAAACTTTTAAAAATATTCATAAAATGCGTACTAAAATCGAATTAATGCAGAGACTTGATGAAATTTTTTCTTGGCATATTTTGCCATGAAAATTCTAAGGCAATGGTTCACAAACTGGAGGACGCCCCCCTCGGGGGCGGGAAAGCATCTGACAGGAGTGCGAAGCTGAGACCAACTGAAATCTTTTTCGCGCTCCGCGCGATATGCATCGCGTTCATAATTATTGCTCTGTATTGGTATGAATTTCCTATTTACATATCTCTCATCCACAGTCGTAACTTTCCTTGCCATCAAACTATCCGTTAGGTTTATTGCTAGCATCCTGGTTGCGTTTTATGATATGACGATAAGGGGCGCGCGAAATCTTATACCATCATACGGGAGGGGGGGCGTATCTTGAAAAGTTTGAGAGCCACTGTTCTAAGGAAAATACTTCCGATATTATATTTTATGCTTAATTTCTGGCGCGACAGCTCGATCTCAAGGCAAACACAGTTAAAGGGGATTCAATTGCTATACATCACAAAAATCCTAAACGAGATAGACATAATTCGGATCACAAATGTGATTTCAGATTGGCCACTCCAGTTTTGATTATTTCAGTGAAGAGCTTATAAAAAACGATTCGCGCGTGGCTTAGGTATATTCGTTCTCTGTATGAGTATGCGTCAGCATTGTGTGTCCTGGAGCTGCTGAACTGAACCCAAATTGGAATTAGTAAATCTATGACCAGATCGCTGCTCACAGATTTAAATTTCATTCCTGTTCTAAGAATCGGGACAACCGGCTTTCATCTCTATAGTTTTGGCAAATTGGTTATTGAGGTCGAACAGCCTATGAAATCTCGTCACTGTTTCTGGTGCGTGTACGCATCCTCATCAAAGGAATGTTTGCTGCTTTGCTTAAAATAAGCATATATATTATCTCCGTGTATACTCACTATAATTAAATACCAGTATTGCGTTTTGGTTTATGATTCCAATTTTATATAGTGCGGCCCGCGAAATGATTCAGATGTTGAATGCGGCCCGCGAGCTCAAAAGTTTGCCCACCCCTGGCGTAAGTGTTCCGCGGGTTACTAAAGGTTAAAAACTACTGACATAGGACGATATAGTGGTTAGGTTGCTGCTATGTGTCAAGTTGGTGATTGTTATGCTGACGCAACTAGCTGGGGTGTGGGAAAAGCCCATGATACAACAACTGCTGCAGAGTTATATCTATAAGCACAGACAATTCACTCGACTATTTCTCTTTTTGTGTTTCTTCTCAAACGCATGCTACGAAAGACAGTCGGGACGAAGAAAAACGAGAGTGTAGAGGAAATGAGCAAGAGTGCGGCACGCGTTAGATATCATACCAACTAGTGCTGACGGCAAAACAAATTTCTGGCGTTTTCGGTTAATGATTTCTTTGTTACAGTCATTGTTCTTGTAACTATTTGTCATATTCCGCGTACCAATGAGTATGGGTCTGCCTAGCTGATATGTAAATTCATCATGAAAAGCTCATTGGTTTGTTATCATGTGTTGAGTCGTTCAGGATACAGCCAAAATATGTCAAGCGCAGAAGCTGTTCTATGGCCATGTTATCGGCTCCCATTCCCGTGCTGCTTCCAGAAACGACACACGTAATATAATCTACTATCACTGCCAGGAAAGTATAACAATAAAATGACTTTGTTTTCCCCATCGTTCGCGGCATATACATCGATACGTGAAATAGTCACGGCCGTTCGCTAATTCCCGGTTATACACAAACGCTGGCGCTATGTCACTAATGTCACGATATAGTTGAAACAAGAGAATGGCGGATGCGGACTTCTCACATAACGTCTCCCCTGCTTCTAAGAATACCTGTCGCTCAGCTGAATACACTCTGCTCGTCGAGTCAGGAGAAAAGACCTACAACACGACACCGCTAATACACTGTAACAGTGGGAAAAGCGGACTATAATGTTCGTTCAGACTCCAGATCAAGGTGGCAACAAGCCTTTGCTACGGTCATTTAAATTGCCTCGCAATATTCAATTTCATTTATTGACGCTAGCGTACTGCTTCAGAAGGTTATTGTATGATATACTTTCTCGGTTACTTTGCTTTCACTCTTTTATTTGTCAATGAAAATACATATCCCAGGAGGTTTGAATCACTCTCATAAGTGAAACTATCATATTCTCATGGACTTTACTGTGATGAAATTATGTCAATGACTTCAATACATGGGCTCATAATAATACATATTCTTATTAGAACCCGGCCAATATTCTAAAATCCGAATCTTACTTCTAGCTGTCAACTGCAAGGCCATTTACTCAACACAGACATATACAGAAAAACTTAATAAGTAGGTACAAGGATTGCCTCTCTGGAAACAGAAGATACTGTCGAAGATTTGTAGAAGTTGACGGACAGTTGGACACGAATCATGCGGTCTGCATGCGATTTGATCCCACCAGTATCATTTGACCGTATCGTGATGTTGTGTCAGATGAGGGAAATGACAATCGCGAGCGATTGTTTTATAGTAATTATTGCTAAAATGAAAAAAAAGGCACCCGGAAAGTCTCCGAGTTCAATACATATTTCATTACAACGGATGTTGTGATGAAAGATGTAAATTTTGTTGGAGTATACTCATACAGGTTCTGCTGTAGTACGTTTTTAAGTGTAGAAGTTGCTAAATTTCTCAACCCTCCAAATTATGTCTTTTGCGATGGAACTGAAAATTTTGTAACAACATTCGTATTTTCGGGATCGGCGACTGTTAAGTCTTTTGATACGATTCTCCAGACAAATTAGAGTTAAATTTTGGAAAAGATGACATTTTTACAGCTCAGCGTTATGTCATGTTTACGGCATGACGACTTTGAATAACATACACTTGTCAGGTCAGTTTTCGCAAGCGATTGCCATCCCCCCCCCACACTACACGTTCGGAGTTATATTCATCTTCGTCAGATCCTCATGAAATAAGTCAAGTTTACACCTGCTCCTTGTTTGCTTTCTTTGAACTCAGCTCTGATTTCTCTGACTTCTTCGCTCTGATTTCTCCTATCTCTGCCGTAGCTCATCTGTTGCAAAATGTCTTACAACTCTTCGGCTTAGTGTCGTGGATAAATGCTTGAAGGTAGGATACTACTTGTTAGCTGTTCGGTAACACGACAGTCTTATCATCGCTGCAGAATCTGAGGATGTACATTCCCACCCCGACAGTCTTTTTACAATGACCGCCTAGCGCCTGCTGGATGGATTGTTCGAGTATACCAACTGTGCGGTTTCACAGCATGCCCAAGTTCTCGGCTAAAGTTGCTCCAGAAGAGACGCAATAAAGTCTTGTGATCAATCAATGTACGCTCAAATACATCTCTGTGTTTATCCCCAACAACGTCACTTGATTTTCCTTTTGATTATTGCGCTTCTGCAAAAGTAACTCGTTTCAATACACCACAAGATTTCGATGCATGAAAGATAGGAAGGTGTCGAAACGACTTGGAGTAATCTTCGAAATCAGATACCCACCAGGCCTAGCCGATGTAGAAAAGTAGGCATGCACACTGAATGAAAAGTAAAAGAAGATAATATAAAAGGACGGCATGCGTCATGTGTCGGAAGGCGAGATGGACATGTCAGGTATTGGTCCGGAAAACTAGCGTTCAAGGAGTTTCTCCTTTACCGTTGGTGTTCTTCTAGCGTCATTATTCTTTACGATACTTGGCGCGCCATTTCCCTTACATTCTTGTAAGATTGGATTCGGGTCCTACCGATGACGCCATATAATGTACTAACTAAATAGTGAATTGACACGAACGTTAGAAAAGGTCGTTGGGTGTCCAAAAACAGATTGCTAATGACTTACTTCGTCGTCTCCTCGACGCCGTGAAGACCAATATAGCTGGTATAGTAATAGTCTGCGATTGTCTAATCTCGACAACACCCATATATCGCGAAGATTAAGTGCCCGAATTGTTCTATTCACATGTTTCCATATCGAATCTAGAAGGACCACAGAATCCTCAATCTCCTAATTAGGACACCCTGTCTTGTTCTTATGAGGAATGAAAAATCAACAACACTTGGGCTATGTATCCTGATAGTCAGCACGCGCATCATGTTTGAGACTCATGTATACGTGATCCATACCTATGTATATTATCAGAATACAACAGCTCTGAAAAAAACATGATAATAATGGGGATCGTGAATGATGTTCTGGTAGTGCTATTATTTAACATATGTGCAAAGATAACAGCGAAACTCAAGACGAACGGGATCCGATTATTTTCTCATCACGTCGTTGCCACCACCACCCCCTTAATCAAATACTATCAGACATTATGCTCGATGTGTCAGGTCTTATTCTATATATATATACATATTGAATAAACGTAAAAAAGTAGATTAACCAGTTTACTAACATAAATATAATTCTGGGTATTTTAAAAATAACTGTTGCAGCCTCTTACGAGTCAGGCATTTTCCCTCTAGTCCTAGAAATATTTACTTTTAACTATTGTGTCCATTCTCAAAATAATGGTAGAGATCTAATTATGGCATATAATCTTCTGCGCGTGCCATATAGGATTGTATATATATGAGGTAAGCACTACGATTAGACAGACAGGTACGATGCGATAACTGGCGTGCAGAAAGCGACCTAGGGCTAGTGGACCGCATCATTTCTACAATGACTTTATCAGTAAATTCGATGATATTGCTTATCAGATTTGTTATGTCCATAATTGAAGCTGCTGTTTATTTAACAAAAATATTTGTGCCTGTTAAATATTCAGTCTCCTGTACCATGTACATATGTACCGATACGTAATTCGTATAAAACTATAAAGTATATATAGTGAGGTCGTTACTGAATAGCATCGCAACATTGATCCTACTTTCACTATCTCCAGAACCGCGGTTCCCAAACATTTTTGGACACGCCCCCCTTGATGACGATGAAAGATTTGACGCCCGCTTATCGTCATATCAAAAAATCTTTAAAAGGGAAACAAGACTATTTGCAATCTGAACTCATGGGGTGATGGCATAGAAGGTTATGGCTGTTGAGAGACCTCCCGAATGTGATTTTCAGACTATACATGGAGCAATAATCATGAGCAGGAGGTAAATCGCGTGCAGTTGAATATTTTGTCAAAACTATAATCATGTGCGATGGTAGCACGTATAGAACATAAATATTCAAGCGATTTTGCTGTCTATCCCTTCTATTTCCTGGCTTGGGCTTGGCTCAAACCTATCCGACCATTTGCTAAATCAAAATAAACCAATTGCGCGTTCCACACGCCATTCAAACTTGGCACATCGTCACGGGACTAACATTTTTCTCAACCGGTAGCTGGTGTTCGTTCGGCGAGAGAATAATTTATTTGATTACTTTTTGGCTGCGATAAATTGACCTTCTTGAGTGGCACTTTACAGTATGTGTCCTAATTGAGTATACTCGGAACGACTATTTGGACGCTATAAATCACTTCGATATAAAGCCTTGTTTCTTAGTTTCAAAAGACATATTATGCATGGCATGTGACACAGTGCAAGGTCCCGTGTCAGTCACAATCTAGCATCGGCGTGTGGCAACTAGGCCACTCTGGCTTTTCAAATCGTATATAATTAGAATTATTGACGTGCTTGAAACTTGAAAGTGTCAGCACTAATTAAACTCATTCTGAGTTCAATAAACCTCATTTCACTCAGGCGACTTCGCGCCCTCTTCAGACGCTTCCACGCCCCAATGCAGTTTGAGAACCACTGCGCCAGAATATATAAGTATATTTTATCTTTTACATTTACATCATGCTATCTGCTTCCAATTAAACCAGTATAGGTATAATAGATCAGTCGCTATACTCAAGAGGTTTCAAAGCAGCGTATTCCTTATTCCAAATGCTAGAGATCAAAAGAAAAACTGAATGTGTCATGCTGCCTGATTGACTGGTATAGATTTTGTACCGTTGGGTATTTGTGCGCTAGTCAGTCAGAATAGGAGCAGGGACTCTTCGGACTTCTGCCAATGCCGTAAAATGAACACTGGACAATGCACGCACACAGCTGCACAGTGCACAGTCATTATACGAATGCGAATCGGAGAATTCGAAAGAGTTGCACCGAGACATTTTGATTCAATCGAAGGAAAGCGTGCACATCGCGTGTTAGCGTGAAATGAAACATTCTCTTTGTAGTCAATTCCGTCAGCATCCTAATAATCGATTTTATTAGTAATGTGTTCTCTACCCCAGAACCTAGAGATAATATTAGATACAAACAAAGCATCTCAGGTAAAGACGTTTTACAACTTGATTATCGCAACGTTATACAACTTGTTTATACGCGATGATACTGCAAATCGTTCAATGGCACTGTCGGATTTTGAGCACTGTCGCATTTTGAGCGGCTCGACTCAATGTAACGCTGATCGTAAGCACGCACAACACGTACAAATTTCATTTGAGTCATACATGTGATTGTCGGATTAGTAATTAGTCATCACACGGTGCACGCCATATGAGCAGTGTCTCATCGTGTAGTTAAATGTAGCGTTTATGTATAGACGGAGGTGCACGCGACACGGAATCGCTTTGCGAATTATTTTAGCACTTTAAAAATGATACATTCAGGGGTTTCAACCTTTTTTCTAATGGTCCATCAAATCAATTAAAACCTGACGTCGGGCCAATAACGTTCAATCAAAGCCAAACCGCAAAAATTGGGAAGTTGATGACTGGTCTGATCTAGCTCGAGCGCCACCATGACATCCCATTACGTACCAGTTCGAGAGTAATTTTCAAGAGATTATTGCGCTTCTAAGCAAAGACAAATCTTATAGAAAGGGGCTGCACGGCAGCTCTGACTTTATGTCATGCCAGCTCTGTGGCCCACTGAAAACATCGTAATGGCACTGCTTTTTCCGAAAATTCAAATCACAGTATTCCCGCAAAACAATGTTGGAGCCATACCGCGCGGGACCATATTTACTGGAGATGCAGTATGCAGATGTATGTAAATACACGGGGTCGAGTAGATGTATCTACCAAATTTTGCTTTCACCTGTATTGCAATTGGTCAAAACGAGTCAAATACATTAATTCGTATAAATATATGTTACGGGGCGTAATGTCCTCAGTTTTCAGATACTATCTCTTTTTAGATTTCCCGGGGTTGACACAAAATCGGAACCGAGTGCACCTTTGGGATATACATCTATTCATATATGTATTAATTTGGTCTATTTTCCCTCACGGGATAGGGGGATTTACGTTATAGGATCTAGGTGGTTCCCAACGTGGGCGATATTATCCCCCAGAGGGCGATTTGGCGGTCTATCGGGGCGAAAATAACGAAGGGGGCGATGGCGCGTTTAAGCGGCTGTATATTTGAGTCAAGTCGGAGAAATGACCTTTTTTTACTCAACTCACAAAAATTTAGCTGTAGAAGTGTAATTTTGAGGTCGAGCCGAAAAGTTGACCTTTTTTAGTCCACTCGCCGGTGATTACAGTTTGTATGCCCATTTTTCGGTTCCCAGTATTTGGGGGCGACGATCGGTGTGTAGCTTGAAAAGGGGGCGATGAGTCTAAAAAGGATGGGAAGCACTGATCTAGGCTGTAGTAGAATCAGTATGACTAGGTTTTTTGTTTTGCTATGTTACAAGTAGTGATCATATATTTCGTTTACAGTAGATATTGAAGTCATGTCCTGGATAAATGATCAATTTACCAATTTCGGCATTTCCATCGCGTGCAAATCAGCGGCTTCGGGACTAGCTGTTTACATGTGTACCGTTCAATGGGTGTATATGTTTCGAACGCATGTTCGACGCTGTTGTAAGATCACGAGGATGATAGTACAATGCATTTTTCTGGCAGTTACCTGCACCATGGTCGCTATTTCATCGGGTATGGGTGCGTTAGCCATGAAGTTGATGCAAGGCGAATGCTTTTCCGAGAAGAGCGATTTACAATTGATGGTGCGGATGATCTTAAGTGCGGCGATGAATATCTCCCACCCTAATTTAAAGAAATCGGGAAATAGGACGTTTGAATATGGACGCAAGTCACCCAATTTACTCCAGTTCTATTCTGTGGAAAGAATTATCTCCGATGCCTCAACTTTGAACCGGAGTGTTCTTCCTGACGGATGCCCGCAGCTAATTAATTTTCGTTATGCGACAATGTTTCTCGAGGTGACTTCCATTCAAAGTTTGCTTCTGACAATGTACGGCGTGATTTGGCAAAGGCAAAGAGACATTTACAGTAAAAAGGTGTTGACTCATCTCTCAAACAAGGTTACGAGATTCATCAGCAAGTTATTCATTCTCTACGTCGCCGCGGTCACCATATTTGCAGCGGTGTATATCTTGTCGGAGTCACACAGCGATCCATTGTACGTACCATCCGGCCGACTTACGTGGGTAATATTGCTGTATCCTTGGACAGTGCAGCTCCCTATGCTTGCGTTATTCATTTATCCACTGTTCAAGGCCATACATTTTAATCGCATATCCAAAATTAGGACTGAGAAGAAATACATCCGACTGCTACGGAGAGTCACTACTTTGACCGCAATATGTTTAACGACGGATACCGTTGCGGCGATATTAATTCGAGAAATCAACGTCCTCAAAGACTTCATCGACTCAGTCATTTATCTGAACCTAATCATCAATCTGATTTGCGTTAATCGAATTCGAACCGACTGGAAATTAAGTCTTGTACCTTGGATCGTCATATGCCAGACAGCCGGTCAAGGAAGACGTCAAAGATATTCTCCAGGTCCTGCTAATGTGCACCGAAGAGCAATTCATGTTGCAAAGAAACCGGATCACATTGCGGTCAGACAGATTTCGCTTCGTTCATAACCAAATGACTGCCAGTAACTAACCAATAGCACACTGTAACAATCCAAACATGTCAATTGGTATCACGATGACACTTTCCAAGGTGAAGTCTCTCATTTCTGAACTAGTATCTAAAAGAGGAAACAGCAGAAGTCACACTGATCTGCAAGAAATATTCATTATAATGTTTTAATTATTGTGAAAATTATATTTTGATGGTTTCAATAGAACTATATCTTCATATTGAATTGAACCCTAATATTTTTGGCTGACTCTCGTTAGGAGTAATCGTCTCCCATTACATGAAATCTTCGTCAAAGGGAAATATCTACGTACCCACACCCAATAGCAACCTAACTAAGAGATCTATCGACTACTCAGGACCTATCATCTGGAATACATTTCCACAACATATCCTTGAATTGCCTAGCGATCGATTTAAAAAAGACTTACTTAATCACCTCTTGTCGTTATATTAACACTTTTGATCTACCTCGACCTGACATTGCTTCACTGATCATTTGATCTTTAGCTACCATCGTTCATTATTTCTTTGTTATTTTCCTATTTTAACTAGCATTTTTACAGCCAGACTGTATAGAGGCGAGTGTACCTGTTTAACTAGTTGACCTTCACGGTCGTTTCGATCATTCCTATATGATACCGAGTATTGTGCATGTATATTTTCTGTACCACCATCATCACCGTCTATTTGTTATGTATTTTGGTTGGATGAAACTAAATAATCTTTCTCTCTCTCTCGTTAGCAACTAACAGACAATTAGAAGTAACATTGTATATCAACAATCGTATCACAAAATATGACGTCATTGACATGAAATTTCGACTAACCGGGGCGAAGAGAGAGCTTAAGCTTCATGAACTATTTTTAGTTGGTATACACGAGCTTCTTTTCTGGCACAGGCTTGATATGATAGTTCTCTTGGTAAATGGATTTGATAATATAATTCATGCTCCGTATAGCGGAATATATATTCATTACGCCATTATGTTATTCAGCGAAGCAAAGTATCCGATGGAAGGATTGTAAACGCATTGTCTTGGCATATAACCAATTCCCAAGAAACGCCAGATAGAGGACTTTCATGCATCGCATGTAAAATAATGATAAGAGTGCCACGCTGTGATACTCTACTGTAAAATTCGCATCAATAAATGTGCGTTGTTCAGAAATGACTAGACGTTCTTATATATATTGATATACATTCGAATTTATGGTGGATTATACCGTTCGGGCGGTAACAAAAAACCGTCGTCGTTGATGCGTTGTCTGTGTATACATGCAGGACAGAGAGTCGTGTAATAGTCCGGTCTGTCGAAAGAAAGATATACGCAGGGAATTACGCAACGCAACGTTCTGGATTTCGATCAGCAATAACATCACATGAATATTCGCTATGCGTTATACTCATTATGAATATGTAAATCGTCGTAGCGATGTGTTACACATAGGATTGCATTTAAAACAAATATCAATTTAAAACAAACATGTTTAAAACGTAGCCCTTGTTTAAAACATGTTTTTTATTGTTGGTGTTTTAGCCATGACGTCACGAATATTAAATGGTGACGTCACAGTGGATTGACATTGACAATTGAAAATATATGTTAAATATGGCTCTTTCGGCGAAAAGGCCTTCCGAACACCGCCATACTCAGACCATAAATATCTTTAACCATATGACTACATCGTTATGCAGCATTTTTACGAACGGCCGTCTTCATCATCAGAACACCCTTTCCGTACCAATGATATATATCTACGTGCTATAACTGTTGAAACGACGACGATTTCGAGAGTTCCAGCCACACCACATCGTATTCGTCGACGATATTGGGTGCAAATCGTTCGTATAGGATCATAACACATGTTTTTTACGAAAGCATTTACACAATTATGGCATAATTAGACATGCTTGATTTTTATAAAGGCATTTGTTTAAATTAAAACATGTTTTGAAAAAAGCGTTTTAAAACACCGTTTGTTTTAAATTCAACCCTTGTTACCAACATGATTTATGTTTTAATCGTGAATCTTCTGTTAATTGATTTTGCTCTGGGCTTCCGAAACGGTATGAATCCCGCCAGTGACGTACGACGAGGACCATGGTTTGTGAAGCAAAATAAGTAATAATAAATAAAATATGTAACGCATGAAAGTTCATCTGATTCAGTTGACGATGTGTATTTTTAGTACATTAGAACTCTTTACACGCCGGGTACGCACGGTGGTGGTAAGTATCAACAACTAAGCTATACATGGGAAATACATAACATCTACGTCTGTATGCGATGGTATATGCTCCGAATTACACATTGACCGTCGCGATTTCAGAATTCATATCACATCGTCTGTGCTTCACTACGCTGTCAATGTGCGTAACAAAACCGATTTTCACATCATTAGGCTCGGTAACTTGGAAGTGGTTGTATTGGCCTTGCATTATTTATTTTTAATGTGGGAAATCTATACACGAAAATAGCACTTGGTTGATAGTTATTGACATATATTATGGACTCGGGTTGTTATCACAGGCGAGGCTCAGATATTTTATAGATCACTTCACTTTACTTCTCTTTGTGCGCGACAAATTTGCAAATTGCGTAATATTCGTGGAGCAAAATGTTCGAAATTAGTCATTCATGAAATGTCAATAGAAAACAACCAATTCAGTGAATGCTTTCGCTATTTTCAGAGAAGTCGCAATTCAATCTAAACATACCAAGCTTCAAAATCCAGTTGATTGTTTTAACAAGACGTTTACTTGAAATAACCTATAGGAGGGTTGATTTTGAATTTCATAGATTCACCGGAACGCTAATTTGTTAAACATTTACCTGCGAGCACGGTGAAATGGTATAGAACCCCTTGTCTTAGATGAGAAATGTTGATTTCTCTATGCTAGTTTGACTTGCGCAATAAATAGAAATTCTCAAACGGATGAAGTCCGTAATAGAATGTATATCATGCCCTGTCATGTTTGGTCTCCACGTCACGCTTAATATTTCTAAACGAACGTGTCTCGGAGAGTGAACGAACTCCCCCCGAAGTCCAGCGACCTACTTCCACGTCAGTAGCTGAATTTGCACCCACCGGGATTGATTTCACCTCAGACAGTGTTTCACCGCCTTGGCTGACTATTCCGAGAACCGATATGCAAACCGTCAAATAGGAAAACAATAACTAGCGTGGTTTGTGATCAAATTTCGAAAAGTTTTTCCCAATAATTATGAGTTTGTGTGTTTACACGGTAAAACTGACAAAACTCGGCGATTGTCCACACTGCTTCATAAAGTACTAGCGAGTTTGTCTCATAATGACAGCATTTAATTTTCCGCAACTACCATAACGATACTTTGACATCTCTCCCTGCACTAATTTGTAAACGAAAGAAGGAGCTGTGGAAGCAGCGCCCACTATAGCAATAGACTATATTTCACACCAACATGTTGGATGGCGCTCACACGGTGTTCGATGTCATATTAATAGCGGAACGTTAGTGGAGAAAGCACTTTCCAGTGTATGAGGTTATTGTAAGTCGGATAATATCCCAAGGGCAAACGAAGAATAGCATAATTGGGTTACAACCTAGTAATGAATTTAGATGGCATATAGTTAAAAGGCCTAATGTGAGTTTTGGTTTGAGTTTGCATGAATCAAAGGATAATGAACACATCGCGCCAGGCAATGTTTGTTCATTAGATCATTGATTATTCAATAAAGTCAGGCATATTAGCGTACATTTGTAATAGCGGCTAGGATTACGTCAGGTTAGTGTCCAATAAAAGAATATATGTAATAGATTTTGCAAATCGATCATTTACGGACATGTTCTCATTACCGCTTTCCGATGATTTCAATATTGATGTGCAGTTTCGCAGGTGATAACGTTCTGTTCACGGTTGTGCGAACCTCGATATTTCAGAGTTTCGTGTCCTGGACGATTGTACGATGTAAAATAGTCTTTAAATAGCAGCAATTTACAGAAGTCCTACCGTCTATCATTTCGTCTAAAAATAAACCTAGGACGGTCGATAAATTCGTGATTCTCTTTAATATTGCTTGACATTGTTGCGGATAGTATAATTGAGTAATACAATTCCACGCCTCTATTCCCGCTAAGCGCTTGGCCTGACAACGGGCTAGAATGAGTACATGAGCATTTACACCCGCGTAGTGGCGAATACGAATGATATTAGGGTACCGCGGTGCGAAATTGTTCGCGGGCTCAAAATGTTATCAGAGCACCCAACAATAGTAACTGTGAGTAAGGTCAGGGAGATGCTATGCCTCACCCCAGATCTCTATAGATTTTACCAAATAGATGTTGTTATATCATCATATAGTCACACTTAGTGCGTGACATATTTCTAATCATATTGGGCCCAGCGTACTTAATGACTGCTACACCGGCATCATCCTTTACAAATAGACAGGTAATGCAATACGTAAGTCGCGTTGAGATTAACTTATGATGTCATATGTCCGTGTTGACGGCGAATAAGAACCTTTAAGGATTCGCGCCATCACCAATAAGTATCGTCAACGAAGGGTAACAGATAATGGAAACATGTTCTCGCTGTCTGCTTTTGTCAGTGTTTAAAATTCAGGAATATATTAGGTTATGCGCCGCAAAGAATTAATAACGCGGTGACTGTTCGGCGCAGTTTGTAATCGGACTGCATACAATCTATGATGTATGTGTTCGTATTCCAGCCCAATTTCAGAGCAATATACGTAATATATTCATTATCTCTTTCGACCCCACACCGCATGTCCATACTATTCATTCCGTTAGGAGATTTGGACAACGTCATTCGATTTGAATGCATTTGGTGTGTAATCTCAGCCTACCTTTCTGCTGTGCAATGGATTTATTTACTTCGTAAAAATGTGTGCTGTCGGTGCAGTGACTCAAGAAATGGTCTCGGGAGCATCCTCCTGGCGTTTAGCTCCACGTTAGTGATTGTCTCCACCTTGTCGGATATCATTATTTCAACGCACGAGAAGGAATACATCATAGAGGTTCAATCTTCACCACAACTGTTAAAATTGGGAGCAAATTATTCTCGAAATTTCGACTCTTCTTACCCGGGAGCTAATTATACATGGATACCCGCCCCTGATTTTTTGCTGCCAGCCAATTATTGCATCGTGTCCCTATGTGCCATCGCACTCCTCCTCCTATATTTTTACATATGGAGAAGACAAAGAGCTATCTACAAAAGTACTCTGTTGAATCATCTGTCGACTGGGACGACAAGATTTATCAGTAAATTCTTCCTTGTGTACGTTGCAGCCGTTGCTATTTTTGCAATGATTTACATAGCATTAGGTTTTCAGAATTGGGAGTCAACCCCATTGACATTTGCGTTAATGTTAGCTACCTGGTCAATCCAGTTTCCAATGTTGATTCTATTCGTGTATCCTTTGACTAAGGCCATATATTATAATCGCACTTGTAACATCCCCACCGATCACAAATATGTTCGACTCATTAAACGAGTGACTATTGTAACCGCATTGTGTTTGGTGTCAGACACTGTTACCGCGTTGTTGTATATGAATTTCCACATCTCCACTAATTTCCGGTACTCTGTCAATCATTTGAACCTCATCATCAATCTGACTTGCGTCAATTTAATACCTAACGACTGGAAATCGAGACTTGTTCCTTGGGCTCGTCCCTGTAATCGTGTGCGGAAAGAGAGACAGCAAACGGGAAGCGCGGAAAGTGTGAATGGTCAACGAGGAACGAACCCTGGGTCACAAACCCCACAAGCGATTTTTAACGAGCATGATCTGGTGCCGGATAGAAACGGTGTATGTACCATTGCATTACCGATCACTTGATTGTGCATGACTATTCTGAAGTGACGATTTCATACTGTATTGAGACTTCAACTCCAGAGAATGGCAGCTTATAATGCAATATCTGTAATTCTCCCTTTGCAAGCAATTCATAGTTCACACTGATCAGCTGTTGGAATTTAGGAACATAGCTGTTTAACGTTACTAACCTTTTAAAACTTCAACGCCTATTTTCACAGTTGGGTGGATCCACCCATCATCTTATATTAAACTGTTATTATCCAGACATGTGCAAACCGATTCTGAATGATGGTATGAGATCGAGGATTCGCTGTGTATAATATCTGACGACTCGTATTCTGGACTTACGGGCTTTGCGAATTTAAATTTCTATATTGTGATATTTATATGTACGTTAGGCCTACTGCAAAAATCAGGTCGCCTAAACTCGACCCCGTATATTCCCGCGGATGCTAGATGCATGTTTATTGTAGCTTGATATATTTCACCTGCTATTAATAGAAAAATAGTCGTATACGACACCGTTTACCATGTTCAATAAATAGTTAGAATGCTGATGCGAAGCATTGCAAATAGGTATACTGATGACTCTTTCCATCACATGAACATGCGTTCATTGTTCAAAATTTATACATTAACGTAGTCGGCAACCTGTTGTCCTTAAACCGGTGGCTCCCACGAGGAGTTCATATCGTATACTTTTACAGCTACAGTTTACGCTATAGTGGCCAAGAACCCCAATATCACTGATAAACAACTTAATCAGTTCAGCCGATATATATATGTTACCGACCGACTGGGCAATCCTTTGTGACAACATATATTGTGTTAGCTATACAATTCATGTTGAATGCTGCATATTCGTGTTTTTGATACCGCTACGCCTTCTTCTCAAATCTGCCTCGTTACTGCTATTATTTCAATTTTATATATACGTCTTATTGTTTGTAATACCGTCATCGGGTATTGGCTCTGTGGCTTCCTACATAAAATGTTACGGGAAAGTGGAGGCGTTCTGTTCATTTACAGGAGGGGGATCTTTATTTCGATAATATGTTGCTATCATCTGAAGGTGACATACAACAAGAGGTCAAAATCGTCATCCAGTTCTGTGTCGTCATTGGGAAGTGTTGCCGATATCTAAAAGGAGTCAGACGTATTCTAGGAACATGCTACATGAATATATCATACTTAATAGTAACAGCTTAAAAAACTGAAATGATCATTATGCTCTTGTAAGATAATTTTTTTCGCCTTAGATATACTCATTTGAATATTTGAAATTAACCTACAGTGAAGGTTCGAGTCCGTGTGAACTTTGGCGGTAATAAATTATTCATTTGAACACGAACGACAACACATGGAATCAGATTGCTTATCAGGAACAAAGTATTATGTCACTACGCAAAACGTATATTTACCTATAATTGCATATAAAACCATTCCAGTTCCAGTTGGGTGTGTGTTGTGGCGTTCAGAAGCACACTTGAATATGTCCAAAAGTGCGATCGTCGATATTGTCATTTGTGATTTCAAGCAGTGTGCGTGTTGGTATTCAGTTGTCGTTTATTTTCCAGTATTGTGAAAATCAATTGGAACTGCTACTACAGAGATGTATAAACTGATAATGACAAGTTTTTGTCTTACTGCAGGATTTGTAAATTTTATTGCTGGTTCAATAATCAGGCCTAAGGTCATGTCCACTCATTTTAAAATGTTTCGGTTGATACACATTCCAGAGAGGAAAAATGGAAAGGCCCTAATTTATATCATGAGTAGGACGATTTTTCTTTGACCTAAAAACGAAGGATTTTGACCTAACAAAATTAAAATTTTGACATTTTTTGGCCTAAAAAGCTATAATCTTGCCCAAATTAGGTGTTTTCGCACATAATGATAAAATTGTACTACTTATCGTCATTTCTGGTTGGAACTGTTTGTCAATACAAAGTAGTTTGGTGCGAAAAAACGTTATTGACTTGAAAACGGACAAATTTTACATGAAAAATCTTTATTTTAACGGAATCTGGCCCTATGAAGAATTCCACGTATTATATGGTAGAAATAATTAAAATTTGTTGTAGTGCAACGAAACATACTTTTCTATATTCTCGGGTAGAAAGTGTCGGTCCTTACTCAGTAGCTTGCCAAGAATGGACAAATAACGGTAAACAGAGGCAGGTGTTGGCTGACAACACTAAAGGTGTGCGTACACTGCTTGTGACACACCGTGTTCCTTCATTCTGACAATGTTGTCTACATCACAATTTTCATCGTACGCTTCTTGATATAAGAACCATGCAATACCCAAGCAGTCTTGCTTCAGTTAGGATATTGCGGTACGTTGACCATAACACCATGTCAACATTTGTGTTTCGTCTGACCGTTTACGATTCACCATGAGCAGACAATCGACCGTCTACAACGGTATGCCTATGAAGTTGGCTACAGGTTGTAAAATATCCAATGATAAGTTCACCGACAGTGCAAGATCTACGATACAAAAGAAATGCAGGGGTCAGAAACTTTGTAAACAACTTTGAGAATTTTTTGACCCAACGCTTCAATTTTGACAAAATTTTGAGTATTTTGACATGTCAAAAAATCGCTCTAATCATGAGTGTGAGAGTATTTGTATTTGTAATTGATTTATTGTGTATCCAAAACAATTGATTGGAGATATTGAACTTTGGGTTGAACTGAAAATTGTTCTGGACTACAATGTAATCATCAGTTCCTAAACGCGCGAAGCGCGAGAAATTTCTTTAGTTTCATGACTGAATTGGTCAATATGATCGGCAATTGCATGTATTGCTATCAATTTTCATCCTGTCTATGTTCACGTAATCCGATTTACCGGTTAGAGTTGAGTGAGGTGTGTTTGAAAAGGTATAGGCCCCCTCAATAATAATTAAACATACCCGGGGGTATACCTGTTGACAGGAACGTAACAGCACTTCGTCAGGACCCCGGGCTACCATAGGGTGATAAACTGAACCCGCATCACGTTGTTCGCTTTTGCCACGAAATTGAAGCTGTACTGTTTAGTGAGACAGCGCGACGCGCGAATATTTCGATAATTCATGATAAAATCGCTGAATAAGATCGGGAATTGCATGGTTATGTCCTCTTTGCCCAGGTAATCAGATTTATCGGTAGAGCTAAGTGAGAGGTGTCTTTGAAACTGCAGACCCCGTAAAAGTAAACATCTTCGGGCGGCGGACCTCTAGGTATGACTCTTTTACATGATGTTATTTCGTGACCTCCTGTCTGCTATATCAAAAAATGTAGAATTGGCTAAACCTACTAAACTGAAAGATCACACGATTTCAGATTGGTATTTCTTCACTGGCATATAATTTTCTTTCCTGCGGGATGGTATTTGTCTTGTGAGGTTCAGATTGGCAAGACAAGAACATTCGGCGCCAATCATCTATGCGTCTACATGGACAATTAAATCTATCTGTATTTTGTATATATAGCGAAGTTTTTGGTACTTCGAAGTTTTTAATCAGCATAAAATCAGTCCTTTACGGCCAAGGCTTTCTCGCTGCCAATCGTTCTGACACACTTCTTGGAGTCACATGTTACATGGCCTAAAACTTTATATGTCTTGGTGCTTTGTGGTTTCTTGCGTATTTTTTCTTGTGCAAGAGTACGCAATAATCAAGATATGTGGCGAATTGAAATCGCGCACGGCGCGAAAAATTTTTCAAAAAGTTGCATAAATTTTCTTAAAATGCTTTTTAATTTATGCTAATTCACGATATAATTTTGGGCCCCCTTCGAGCTCGGCCCCCCTCAATTGAGGGGTTTGGGGTGCGGCAGTTACGGCCCTGACTATAGGACTACCAATTATGCTGCTTTTAGCCGGCTAAGTAATATGCATATCGGCGTATTCAACCGTGAGTCACGTGTTGCACATCTAGTTATCATAGCGTTACCATACGTCCTCTTTTAAGATGATTTGTCCTCTTTTTTGATTTTTTTGGAGTGTCCTCAGAGGACGCCCAAATGTCTTCTTTTGTGAGGATTTTGGTTACATAGACGGCCAAATCCGACTGATTATACATTAAGTCAGCACTGTAGGAACGCTACAGCGGCTATTTCGGGAGCTGGGCCGGAAAGTTGACCTTTTTTTTCAGTCAACCACCTGTAAATGTGAAAGAAAAACTGTATTTTCCGGGAGTTGAGCCTCTTTTTCTTTTTTAGTCAAGCGACCACGAAGTGGGAAAAATTTACCATTTTTCATGATTTTCCTCCGGTTTTAAAAGTTATCAATACCTATATCTATTATATCTATAGTTAGTGCTCGTTCAACTGGAAAGTTGGGGCACATTGCATTGAAACAGCAGTTACGTAACGTTAGCAGTCTATATTCACAACTTTCCTGCAATTCTATAATTAATAACTACAGAGGCCAAGCCAAACTGGAGTATTTTATAAATATAAATTTTATTTTTTGTCATAAATCGATTTCTTAATATATTTTTGGGGCAGCAAGAACGCTATCTGGGGGCCGCGCTTGGGAATCACTGCTGTAGACTATGCACGATCGTTTGAAACACTATCGTTTGGGCAATAAATGCTCAAATACTTCGTATAATTCTAACGGCAGACAATGAACCATGCTTTCTAGAAATTCTGCCAACCGTTATTAGTCCATTGATCGGCAGGATCATTTTGTCAGGTAACAAAGGAATTTTCCATAACAGTTGAGTAAATTGACGTACGACCCGCAATTGCCCTGACTGAATCGTTTCAACATTACGCAGCAGTTGCCTTTTAAACCTACACCGCGCATATATGATCTCAGAACCCTCCATACCGACCGATTTTATAGCCAGCGCCCCCCCCCCAATCGCCCATTTCACGGCCAGCTCCCCCTTCGCACTCGCGAGCGCCCCCTTCCGGAACCATCGCTTTAGATTAATGAAGCATCGGACATAATGAAAAACGACAGTCGAACATATAACACTTTAACTTCCATATTCAGCACTATTAGGTTTAGGCTACTAGTTCAGGACATGAATAAATCAAAATAGGTGGGCATGTTCCGTTGTGGCAACATTGCTCTAAATTCCGTATTTTTTATTCCTGACTGAAAATTTATCAGGTTTTATTTGTGGTCAATGTTGAGCTGAAGCGATGAATTTAGCAATTAGTTATCACGATTGCTCTTCTGTTCAATTCGAAATAAGGTAAGCGCTTGATCACATGCGGCCTCATGATGAATTCGGCATGATTTGCGACTACGAACATTTGGTCGGGAGGCTATTGTGGCTCTTGCGAACCCGTCTCGCTATAGTCTTACTATTAAAACATCTCATGTGGTTTCAAAATAAATCACGAAGGAGTTTCCAACATGTAAGATAAGGAAAGCATAAGTTCCAGCTAAAAGAATATCAGCTGAGTGGGCTACACATATAAACTAGCTAGTATCTTGCTTTACATTTCCGTCACAACGATGTGGAGAACTGTAGAATCAAGATGTATTTATTAGGGATGGTGTGAACGCGAGGTTCACGTTCGCGTTCTGTGTGTGAACCTCGGAAAATTTGAGGTTCGGGTTCACAACAGAACCTTGGTAGGTTCTGCACTGTGAACCTTTTTCATATATTGCAATTTTCACTTCGTTATAACATCTTTGGTTCAAATTTATTGACTTTCAACTGCGGGCCACTCTATGCATGGAGCTAGCAGCATAAACATTCAACACTAAACGAGCATGCCCTTGACAATCTCAAAAAATTTACTTGTATTGTTACAAAAGTTTGCTCGAAATATCCAGCTTTCCGTTTGTGCATATTTAGTGTCTCTGTGCTGTGAGCTTGACCCGCAATCACATGACATTAAGAGCGAAATACACTGTATTTTGTCAGCGAATGATCCTTATTCAACCAATCAATGAGATTGATATCGTCTTCTGATGTAAAAATCTAGCAGGCGTACGGGGTCAATCTTGACTACATACGTATACTGTATCATAAAAACCAAATCCGTGCGACTGGGGTATTGGCTATACTGCTGTATAACTTGTTAATGGGGTAATATCGGTAGCAAGTATAGAAACCCATTTTACACTCTTCTCAATATCCATGTGGCAATACCCAGACGCCGAATACATTGTCCGATCAGGTCGAAATTGTTGGGAAAGCGACGCAAGATACTGATTTTATGGGATTATTATATCATTTGATTGCCTCAGTTGATACATTTGGCGACGTTTAAAACGTCAATATGTACTCAAGTACTGAGCTATTATGTGGCCCCGAGTCGTCGCTCGGTATCATGTACAGTAGATTAATATAGGCAATCACTTAATTGAAATATGGGGTTGAAATTAGCAATATGACGTCACGTGACGTCATGAGGTTCACGTTCGTGTTCACACAGAACCTTTCAAAAAGGTTCACGTTCACACGAACCTGAACCTTTCAGAGGTTCACACCATCCCTAGATTTATATTTATAACCCTTGAGCCATATATCCCATAAAAATTATGAAATTGCCGGAACTGGGGAAAGCCATCCGGCTGAGAACTGTACCTATCCACACTAACCACCAAGTACGACAAGCTTACAGGATAATCCAGTTTATTGGCGAAAAGAAAATATAGCAAATACTATATTTGCCACAAGATTGGCTCCGAAAGAAACGTGACGAGACATCAATTCGAACTCCACGCGAAATGCACGCAGACTACCCCGTCAGACGGTAACGTACTCGGAAACCAATCTGCTGGAGATGCCTCAGAAACATCGCGTCCAGCCTGCTCCAACATGAAGCTTTAAAAGCAGACTATCATAAATTCGTGAGGTACGTTTGATGCCCGGACACGTTTAGTGTGGTCACAGGTTCCATAATTTGGTCAGAGAAAACTGTACTAGTGATATATCTGCTCTAAAAACCAGACAGACGCGTGGAACAATTAATCGGGCACGAGCTAATTTAGTTGAAAGTGGTGCCTTTTATCTTGCGAAACAATAATTCATAAAATTTTGCTGACTGGTGAACCTTCAAACAAATTTAACTTTGAATGCAATGACGACGAATGGAATCATCTCCAAATCGAATATAGCAAAATCCCAATTTGGCAATAAATATACTGCTGCTTCCATGCTATTATTCGTCCGTGGTGCGCCTATTGAAGTTTTGCCAAGGTGAGGAAACTACTATATTTCATTTACATTGTTCGGTTTCGTTTGAAAGAACTGCGTTTTCTCAGTTTGATGTCGCTAATCTGCTGCATCGCGACGTACAGGACAGCTAAGATTCTTCGGGTTATTGCGGAAATGTTGACAATGGATGAATTGTACGCCATCACATGGACGAAAGACTATTCAAGACAAGCGATATCTTAGGCAAATTGATATTGCCGGAGTTTCCTGTAGAATAGCATGGTTACCATAAGCTTCCAACATGCAATACTTGACAATGCAATTGAACCGATTCCTACAATGTCACGTTATGTGGTGCAGGCCTTCTTTATCACGGTGACGCGCGTCCGATACATTTGCACTAACCAATTATTTTTACATGGTGGACAGTTTGTCGGTTTTACGGTTGTAAAACCAAATAGTTCGAAATAGCGAATAATGCGAATAATGCTAATTTATGTTAACCCTTACGAGGTGGGGCCATATTTTGCAGAATTGACCTTCACTTTTCAAATTCTCACCGTGACCCCACCAAGACTTGAATCTGAACCGTTCCGGTTTAAAAGTGGGCGTAGTATAGCTCTCTACCGATTCCACCCTTGATCGACACCCCATGACATGTCTAGGGTTTTTCATAAGTTTAAATAAACAAACTTTTCTCTAATAAAATCACTCTCTTTCTCAATTTTCAAGGCCGACCTTCGGGATGGCGTCAGAGAGTGAAAAATGATGCTTCAGTGCGTAGCTACTGTCTGCGTAGCTACTGGTTTCAAACAAGCCGTCAACCATGGTTGTAAACCGCGCGGATCGCCAGATATCGAAAAATGAAAAATACATATAAAATTTACAAATGGGCGTGGTTAGTGAGTGGTCATCAAGGTCAAGTTCATAATCAAGACTCAATCGGACCCCTGCCGTACTGTTTATGGCATAAAACAACGCAACATGCTTCCTTTTGTCATATCTAACAATTTGCAGGCATAGTAAACCAGTTTATGACTCATATGCTGCCTGAATTTGCACTTAAACTTGACCTAGATCTTGAAAATCACTGAAGCGTGACTAAAATTAACAAATCCCCCTCAGAAAACTCTCTAGGACACGTTTTGATGTTTGAAACGGTGTAAACTTACAGAGAATACCGTACATGTCGACTTCTGATGTTCTGGCAGATTTTCCAACAATATTTCCCACTCGGAAAATATCTGGAAATTTCAGGTGATAAACATTTTTTCATATTTTTTATTATTTTGTTTCATTTTTGCGAACCAAAATTTTTGAGTAAGGTACCAAATGCATCAGAAAAATATCAGCTTTTCAAAAAACGTAGTACCCGATGTCTACGGCGTGTCAACATGGAGAAATCGGTGTCGGAGACATGCCATATCATATCTGATACACCCACCTCGTAAGGGTTGTAGAAAAGCACTCACCATAGGACCGACGGTAGGCGCATATCGGGACGCAACTTCTCCTTTACGATTGATCAAAAATTTAGAGAAGTTCCACTTAGAACTGAAACGCGAAACATACCGATAACATGATACCTATACGTAACTAGAAGCGTGGAAGGTCGAGGTAGAAGAAGTATTTGGCGAAAGTAGTACAGAAATTGCTTACATAACTGCAGTCAAACTTGGTCTTGAGCTGCTCCTACTGCGCTAGCTGGCATAGAATAACCAGGGAGTCGACTACTCGTTGAATAGCCCAATCACTTCAGTTATTTTACGCTACAACAACCAGGACCCGTTCGCAAATCACGCTTTAATGAGCATGTCAGCATTTTTTGCAATCGAATGAAGCCGATAAATACGTCAAAATAATGGAGATTCGAAACGTTCTGCTCGTTGCCCTTGTTCAGTACGATCTTGCACGGAATAGGGTATTTTCACAAATGAAGAATTCCGGAATCAGAACGGCATAGTACTGGTTACAGCCTAGCCCAAGCGCCACGCGCACGCTGCAATTATTCAAAACTATGAGATTGATGGATAATCCCAAGGTTTTGAACGGGCCCACAATTGCCAGCATCTCAACGCCGAGTCCTTGACGTATCTTGCAAAACACGTTCACGGAGTTGTGCAGCTACGTCGATTCTGTGACTACGCGAAAGCACGTAACAGCAGAATTGCAACTTACTTCGTTAGAGTCCCTTTACCGTTTTTCTGACTCTTCATTCATTGAACAACGGAAGAGCATAGTCGCCGTTGACTTCAATTTTGGAGAGAACGGCGTACTTGGCGTTGTAGGTTATCTGCGCGAATTCTTTTATAATTTCATTAGTTTCTGGTTCCTGTTGAACACACGATATTCTAATGACTTCCTACTGCTTGCAAAGCAATCGGGTGGCATTCATATCTACTCTCATGACAAATGACGAGATTCCATTACACGACACGCCTCGGTCCTCCGGGTAACGTTAGATTCTCGGGTCAAAAACAGCCATCACACAATCGGTGTGACGAAATAAATTGATTATATCTTTCGTTGCCAAACTATAACTACCTGCATTACTTGCACAGTGTAGAACGCGTGAATAGTCCGCATGGTCTGTCCGCCCGGGCCAGTAAGCCACCTATTAAATACTTGCTTACTCATAGTTTCATACTCTGGCAAATGATATGGAATTATTTCGGTTTATAAAACCCTATTATCATCAATGTCGTAGTACCACGGACAAACCACCCTATGACCGTTAATGATTGAAGGATACCGATACCGCAAGTAAAATAAACTACCGACTATTAGAAGATTTATTTTGAGAATTTCAATGCACGCGTCTTTTTACATAACTTCGAATAATCTGACCGTGCGAAAACCTCGTACAATTGTAATAAGAAGATAGACCTCGTCAACTGCAAGTGTGGAGTTACAGAGAGCAAAAGTGGTATTCTAAAACTGGTAAACAAGCCGTAACTGCAGCTTAACGCCCACCTGACCACCGAACTGGTTACACGGCAAAGCTAAAATGCTGAGTCCTTTCGATGAGTACTTTTCAAAAAGTTGTTCCATCTGTTGATAGTTGCATTTCGTCATGAGTCATTGGGACGCGACTTTCACTACCATACAGACCTGTGCCCTGTACTTCAAGAAATGGAATTTGAAAAGAAAAAGTCTATGTCGAGATCATACATGTGATCAAAGCATTGCTGGTATATCTCTATACCACGGGGAATAGTAGACATAAGTCATATACGACCGAGATTATCAATTACGTTTAGCAAAGGTCAGGATGCAGAAGTTGGAAATTTGATTGGGTGCGTAATACAACTCTTGTGAAATATGTTCTAGTAATGCAATGTTATCTGGTAGCGCTCTTCCGCCATCTTGGTTCAACTTAAAACTATTGATCCGAAATTCTGTATCCTTTGCGGATCTGTCATATGTTATGGGCGTGCCTCAATTCCAGAGTCTGGTTACTGAACGAAATGTTGGCATATCTGCGAGAGTTTGATCAACGATAATGGGGATAAACGATAACGGATTTAGTTCAACTAGAAAACTGAATAAAACGTTAGACAGACAGGTCTGGATTAGAGATGGTGTGAACGCGAGGTTCACTTTCTCGTTCTGTGTGTGAACCTCAGAAATTCAGAGGTTCACCTTTACAAACGAACCCTGGTAGGTTCTGCACTGTGAACCTTTTTCACATAATAATATTTTCACTTCATTATAACATCTTAGGTTGAAATTTATTGCATTTCAACTGCATTTCAACTGCATTCCAACTGCATTCCAACTGCATTCCAACTCTATGCATGGCGCTGGCAGCATAAAATTCAACACTAAGCAAGCATGCACCTTGACAATCTCAAACTTTTACTTGCTTTGTTACAAAAGTTTTCTTGAAATATCCAGTTTTCCATCTGTGAATATTTAGTGACTCTCTGTGAACCTGACCGGCAATCACACAACATCAAGAGCGAAAAACACTGTAGTCATCGAATGATGCTTATTCAACCTATCAATGAATTTGATATCGTTGTCTGATGTAAAAAATCTAGCAGGCGTATGGGCTTAATCTTGACTTCATATGCTTATTGTATCATAAAAGCTAAATCTGTGCGATTGGGGTGTTGACTACTGCTGTGTATAACTTATTAATGGGGTATCATCGGTAGCAAGTACACTACCCTGTTTTAAACTCTGCTCAATATCAACGTAGAAATACTCAGACGCCGAATACATTTGTCCGGTCTGGTCTAGACCTTTAAGGCGTAAGCTTATATTCCCTTGCAAGTCCTCGTCGAAATTGTTGGCAAATCGACGAAAGATATTGATTTTATGGGATTATTATATCATTTCATTGCCCCAGTTGATACATTTGGCGAAGTTTAAATCGTCAATATGTACCTCAGTATTGTGGTATAATGCGGCCTGAGCCGTCCCTACAATAATATAGGCTATCATTTCACCGAAATGTAGGGTTGGAATTAGCAATATGACGTCACGTGACGTCACGAGGTTCACGTTCGCGTTCACACCAGAGATGAGCATGGATTAGGATTGGGATTTGAAAAAACAGGATTTGTGAAATTTTGTCGGATTTGGATTGGATTAGGATTAGATATTTTTTTCTGAACGGATTAGGATTTGGATTGGATTCACCGATTTTCTTGGAGATTGATATGTCGTGTGGCGAATGGCGACAAACTTTATTCAGATTATTCAGTTAATAATGTACTTATGGTTACTAAGTTATCTTGAATCAAGGGTATCGTTGGTTGTGAAAGAAAAATTTATAATCCCTCCGTTGCATTTATTAGCATTTTTTCTGAATTTCCATAGTTGGAATCGGATTAGGGTTGGACATGGACTTGAATATGAAAAAGTTATGGATTAGGATTTGGATTTGAGTTTGAAGGTTCGGATTTGGATTGGATTAGGACATAGAAATTCCAAATCCGCTCATCTCTGGTTCACACAGAACCTTTCAGAAAGGTTCGCGTTCACACGAACCTAAACCTTTCAGAGGTTCACACCATCCCGAGTCTGGACCCAATTGTAAAACATGTCGCATTCGAATCGCGTTGAACCTCGCAAATAAGAGGTCGGCGTCTCTGCGAGAGCCCGATACACTAATTGATTTTGTGTAGGTAATAATCTCGAGTGAATACTGGGAAAGATGAATATCCTGATCAACACTTGAAAGTTTCACATTTGTACCGCGGTCCGCCAGTTGAGTACCTCTGATGGAGGATAATTACCTGTAATGAAATAAGGGTGCATACGAGAGCCTATTCGAGCTGACAAAATGATCAAAATTTGTTCGAAAACACGTATTTGTAAAATGATGCGATTCTAGGCCATCTTCATTGTCTCGATCGAACAAGACATAATGGGATAATAGGTATGGACTGCAGTACCTTTTACTTGAAATAAATTGGTCAAGAACCCTTCTGTCCTGAAAAATTTGAAGTTACGACTGGTAAAATCAGGACTTTGTTACCAAGGAAAACACCATTTACTGTATAGTATATATCGGAGCCTCACTGTATTTATAGCAAATCTTAACGAGATCGATCTCACACCAGCAAGGAGTGGACTCCTAACTGAAAGGTGCGGAAATGCAAAACATCATTCGAACAATCACCTGTACTTATCCAGAGAAACGGAATTGCCATCTATGTCTTCGGCAGTGAACTCGTAAATGGTTTCAGCAGTTTTCCAGTTGTCATTTAGGCCGCCACAAGCCTGTGAAGAAATGCATACATTAAAATACTAACGAACTTCACTAACGCCGTGTGACAGAGTAGATCAACTTGAAAGTAAGGAGACGTCCAGAAAAATGCAGTTCAAAAACCGCCAGGGGAATTTTCAACATAATACCAACTTGCGATGACTGTTTTTTTCTGACTGAGATTGACGAAGCAGCTATATCAGTGGTTCCCAACCTGTGGTACGCGTACCTCTAGTGGTACGCGAAGGTCTTCCAGGTGGTACATGAGTAGATTCCGTTTTTTTCTTCGACCGAAGGAAATCATTAGTTAAGGTGGTGTTGAACACAGAGATTGTTCGACAATGAACTTCAGGCTTAGCGTGGCCACCTCGTACTCGACTCTGGCTTCTCACGCTATTCCGCAAATGCTAATTTTCCCTTCTATGTGGGAGTGCGAGCAAGGATTTTCATCTCTAATGACTATCAAGTCGAAGAAACGAAACCGACTTGTTGCGCCCGTGCATGACTTTCGATGCGCTGTGAGCAAACGTATGCCACGCAACGACCAGCTAGTGCAGTGGTTCTCAAACTAGGGGCGTGAAAGCATCTGAAGGGGGCCGGCGCGAAGCTGCGGCCAACTGAAAAAAATTTACGCCTCCAATTCGTTGTTTTTGCTCTGTGTGTAGTCCAAATTGCATATTTAATTATTCTCTCTTATCAGCCGTCGTGACCTTCCATGTCATCAAATTATTCGTTGGGATTGCTAGCATTCTTGTTGCATTTTGTGTTATGACGATAAGAGGGGGGCGCGAAATTTTTACTGTCATACACGAGGGCGGGTCTAAAAAAAAGTTTGAGAACCGCCGAGCTAGTGGAAAACAAGCAAATGCAGCCATCGCATTAATACAATCGACGTTTGTTGTTTGCTGTTATTTCATTATTATTATTATGTTGTTCTTCTTGTGACTGGTGGTGAAAAACAATTCCATGCATCCATTAACTCCGGCTGGTAACGCCTAGTTTAATAGTATTTCTAATACGCCCCGCATACGTCAAATGCGTCATTATGACGTCGTAAACGATGGAAACATTTTTGACCGCCTTCAGCACGCGTAACTTATGTAGCCAGAGTGGTACAAAAAGTTATAACTGCTACCGACTGAAAATGGTTGCGTCCACATATGATTTCATGAACCGAAAAGAGGTCCTGATTGAAAGAAAAAGAGAACCACTGGATTCAAGTTTACCGAAAAGAGACTTATTCTGTTCAATAACAACCCAGGTCCCATCATTATAGATGTTTTCAATAACAAAATTTGATCTAATGCTGTTGTACGTTGACCGTAATGTCACTAACGAAAGCCGAAATTTGATTATTTTATGAAAATGAGAAAAATACATACCCAAAAATTCTGACCTGATAGAGAAATTCTGAGCACAGACTCGGATTCAGCAACCTAAAATTAGCCTATATTAATAATTAGGATTTTTTTCGCTAGCTTTTTTTTGTCTTGAAATTTGTAGACCAGTGTAGTTCGTTGCGTCAGTGGTAGTTCCAACTCACGGCGTTCTGAGTCACAAGTCCTGCTCTGATTTTAACGTTCGACCCGACTCAACTCGAGTCATTTTTATTGTATTACTCATTCAGCCAAGAGTTCGGGTAAGTCTACAAGAGGTCGTCGCGCCCAAGGTCAAATCACAATTTTCAGTGACGAATTACACTGGTCAACACAGTTTTTGTTAACTTTGACTAACTTCTGGGCGCTGAATTTAAAAATGACTTCCGTTCTTCTCTATCACGTCAAATTTTTGGGTTGGGCACCCCCACATTAGGGCTGTTCAAAAATAACTTTTTTTCGCGGATTCCTGCCATTTACTGACTAAATTGTCAGGTTAGCCTAAAAAACGCTGCACACCAAATTTGGTTCAATTCTAACAAGTATAGGACTCCGCAGATCCAATTGAAATTTTTAATTTATTATGGAAAATTAAAAGAAAAAAATTTCAAATTTTTCTGCACACCCCATGAAATTGTTGAGCTGTCTTCAAAGACGTTGCAGAACAAATTTGAGTCAATTCCGACCAGTAGAAGCGGAGTTATGTGAGTTTTTCGAAGAAAATCCTCTGATTATCCTTGATCGGTGGATAATCCGCGATTTTTCAATGAAAAACTCACATAACTCCGCTTCTACTGGTCGGAATTGACTCAAATTTGTTTTGCAACGTCTTTGAAGACAGCTCAACAATTTCATGGGGTTGGCAGAAAAATTTGAATTTTTTTTTTTTAAATTTTCTATAATAAATTAAAAATTTTAATTGGATCTGCGGAGTCCTATACTTGTTAGAATTGAACCAAATTTGGTGTGCAGCGTTTTTTAGGCTAACCTGACAATTTAATCAGTGAATGGCTGGAATCCGGGAAAAAAAGTTATTTTTGAACAGCCCTACCCCACATTGCCTCAAAATCCAAATAATAACACTATTTTTAATATTTTGTGTTCATTGTATTAAACTGATATTGCTTGTACAGGACAAATAAAGTGCGAGTTCCAGGGTCCAAATTCACGCGAATAACCCATAATTCTGTAGGTTGTCTAGTTTGATACTCGAGCAATAGTCAGCTAACATATGTAAGCTCCAATCTACTCTGGTATCTTATCCCCATCATATTCTGATGTTGGGAGACATTTTCTCCTTGGCCATCTCTGATTATGTCAAGGTTTTCAGGGAAATAATTAAGATACTTTAGTTTTTTTTTAAATGTCTGCTGTCCAACATCAACATATGGCAGTGGCACATGTGTATCAGGGTAGCATGTGCTGTGCATCCTTATTGTCTGAAAAACAAAGAAAACACAATATTTCAAAGCTGAAAAATACGATCCAATCGTGCTCGTGATATTGCAACAATAATTCTATGTTTCTGTATTGTTCTCAATGTTTCTGTACTATTCACGAAGACTAAATGAGCGTGCAATTGTTACTGCACTCAAGACTTTGCCATGTTGGAGAATGTCACACTTTAGGATCCTTTTTGAGCTACCTATAGGCATTTGTCATTCACTTGAGTTCTAAATGGGGATTCCTAATTCCTCCAGTAATCCATGGTGACAGTATCATGCCAATACCCGCATCACAGCAATACAAAAAGCTATCCAAAGTAGGCCGACGAAGGAAAGGGTGATTCTCCTGATCTAAAGTGAGATACCTTCTCTACCTTGCCAAATAATCTTTTCTCACTTCGTAAGGATGTCAAAAGTTCCGAAAATTTCTATGCCAAGTCCCAAAGCCTATGTCAAGCCTTGATCAATAACTTGTGTTGATTGACTACTCTACATTCTGAATCATCTTCAATTTCAAAATCTACATCATTAGGCCTGCTATCCCTAATATCTTCATCTTGATCCAAATTATCGAGCATATAGCAGTTTAAAGTTACACTCGATAAGCTGAATGGGGCATTGGACCTATAGCTGATAGTAAATGTAATGTTTATTTTTCTTGCCAAATCCTGCAGTTTGCATCAAATATGTGTGTGAAATATCATCGGATGGTTGCATCCTCTTACCAAAAATGGGAGAGAGCATCGGCCTAGATCAGGGGTTCTCAGCCCTTTCTTGGTCGTGGCCCATTTTCCGGTTTAAAAAATGTGCTGTGGCCCACCTGATATACTAGAGTCATAATCCCATTTAATACGTGGTCATGGACAGCGCCGATATGCCTATTTCTCCAAATTAGGCGCATTTTTCTCTAACTGATTAAATTTAAATCTCGATCTCCCGGGATATGAAATCACGCGAAGCGCGAAAAAATTTTACGTTGAATAAATATCCTCCAACAAACGACCAACAAAATAATCTTAGGCCCCTTCTAACTCCCCCAATTGTGGGTGTGGGTGCGGCAGTTACGGCCCTGGTAGAGCTAAAACTCCTAAGTAGATTATTTTCGACCGCTGCTCCATTCGCGTCGCGAAACACAATGAGCAGATCCCGGCACTGTGTAATTCCGACTTTAGTGATACTATTATGGGGAATATTATTATCATTCTGTGCCGGCATCGAACAATTCATTGGTGAATGGGGTACGGTATGGTATATAGCTCAGTGGGTACTACAGAGAAGTGGAGAAAGATTTTCCAATATGCATGATGTAGGCTACTTTGTATGTCTTGTACCGAAACTACTGGAGTTGCGATGTCAGAATATTCAATCCAATGATACAATCAAAATCTGTGACTCTTTCATTATGTACAATGATTTTCAGGCCGGACATTTCAAACCGACTTCAAAGATTAATGCGCTCCGATAAATCCTCAATCCATTAAGATTCGTTGCGGTGGTGCAGTTTACCTCCGCCAGAAGTTGCAAATAATTTTCAATTGTGGCTGTTTTTAGCTTGCAACGATACGGCCTGCCGAAGTACAGTAAATCTATACATCAATTGCACTTCATTGCGAGTTCATTGCATACCCCTTTGAACGGCATACGACATATGAAACTACCGGAATACTTGGTTACTTCAGCATTATCTTCCAGTTATTATACGCTTGAAATTATTTTAGTTACTGTTTGTCGTAGGTTGTCATAGCCAGTAGAAAAAGTCACCGTTTCTCCCTAACGTTTTCGATTTGTATATGCTGAATTCATACACGTGCGACTATACGTCTAATCAGAGTCGGATGAAAAGCTTTATGTAGCCCACGTATAATTAGATAATACGAATATAATTTTAGCGAATAACATAAGCAATATAACTAAACCTACATTAATTCTGAAATTTTCTAAATAGCTCTGTGGCCCACCTGAAAATGCTCTGTGGCCCACCAGTGGGCCATGGCCCACCCTTTGAGAACCCCTGGCCTAGATCGATACCACTACCTTTATTCTTAAAAATTCAATTGAACCCTTGGCTAGATAACTTATTATATGGTAAAAGTGTGGATTTATATTGGCATGGAAAAGTAATATGGCTGAATTCGTGGAAATTTGCATATTTTGGGCATATGTCGTAGAGCAAAAACTTGACGTGAGTAGTATATGTGATCGGTCGCGAACTAACGTTTTTTGCATGGGGTTCTTATGGGCCCGCTCGCATGCGGCTGGGAAACTCGTGTTGGCATGCGGCTCCTTATGGCTTATGGGCCCGCTCGCATGCGGCTATTGCGTCTTATGGCCCCTCTCGCACGGTAACTCTTTTCAGTATAGGGATCGCTCGCACGCGGCTTGGAAATTCGTGTTGGCATGCGGCTATGTCTTATGGGTGAGTTGGCATGCGGTGCTTATTTCTTACGGGTGAGTTGGCATGTGGTTATTGCGTCTTATGGCGGAGCTGGCATGCGGCTATTGTGTCTTATGGGTGCGGCCGTGAATCGCCCTTTCGGGTATAGTCAACTCTCGCGCTGTGTTGAATAGGTAGCAGGAATAGTAAATAGTCACGTGATTGATTCTTAGTTAATGTGTATATTACAAATTATTAAATATGACCGATTCGAGTTAATCCCAACGTTTACGGTGAGTATGACAATGATATAACGTTATTCTTATGGCGGTGGTGGCATGCGGCTATTGTGTCTTATAGGTGCGACCGTGAATCGCCCTTTCGGGTATAGGCATCTCTCGCCCGGTGTTGAATATGTATCAAGTAAATAGTCATGTGATTGATCCTTAGTTAATGTGTATATTCCAAATTACGGCGAGTACGACAATGATATATCGTTATTCTTATGGACGCGGCGATGATTCGTACTTTCGTTGATAGAATGCGGGCGGCATGTCGTACTTTCACCAAAAAGGGTGTGAAATAGTTTGCTAAATCTAGGAATCAGTCGCTTGGTAATTAGTTTACCACGGAGCCGGCGTAGACGGTGATTCGAATAGCAACAATAACCGCGTTCACAAACCAACACTTCAAAACGTGTGAAATAGGTTACAAATCCCACGATCGCTCACAAGATAACACCAAAGACATAGCCATTTCTCGCGTCTTGTCATTACATACATCCCAATCGCTACAGTGTAATATATCGGTGGTTGTTCCTATCAAGTAATAAGTAATGAATAACAGTACCAGCGCAGACCGTGATTCGAAAACCAACAATTTGACACTTGCACGTGATCGCTATATGTTTTGAGACTTCGGAACAGTCGTTGACTTTGCGTGATACAAATCATGAAAATATTCAATCAGTGTGTCAATTTGTCAACTTGAAATGAAACTTACTACACAACTCAAGTTGATTCGTATCTGAATGTGTTAATTCAGTACAATTCTAATTAATTTGAGAAATCTTTTTAACGTAATCTTTCGATTCGACCGTAACCTGAATATTACTGACGCCGACTTTCAGGCACATTGAATTATTCACACATTCGCGCCGCTGTTTTCACACCTATAGAATCAATACCAACTATAACTCTACAAGAATCACAAGTATGTGCATTATACAGTTATTATCTCTATCAACATGAATTTAAACTCTTAACAAAAACACGCAACTAATCATTTGCCAACTCTAGCATTACCAAAAAATTCAGGCATTGTTGATTGAAAACCCTTGAACCCGTATTATTAAGAGTGTTATAGCACGACGTCGGAATCCACTCGCGAGATGTACTAAAGGTAAATCCAGATAATCCAAAATGAAATAATTGGACTTTGACATAGTCTGAATTGAAATAGATTGACAAACATGACTAACAGCTTTCAACCCAGTCATATTTAGAGATTATACGCACATTGATTCGAAACAAGTAATGAAACATTACAACTCTATTCGCGACCTGTCTTTACGTTTGTCAAACAGAGTTTCAGAAATATAATCACTACGACATCTCAACATTGTAACATCTTGCCATCAACAAAAGAATAAAATACAAAAACCTTGTCAAGTCAATCCGTTTGTAACTCACCGAACCAAAGCAAAAAGTGTCCATATGAAAAGTAGACAAGACTACGCAAGTAATCACTACAACCCACAAACATATCAAGTTCGGTTTTAGGCATATGCCACCAACTCGTCTTTTTTGTTCAACTGTAAAAGTCGTTACTATGCCGCAAGACCAAGAAATTACTTTGCGGTATATTTTGTAAGACAAAAATAATTACTTCTCGGTGTCGGCGACTTGAGATTAACATAATATATTTGAGTATACGACATTTGAAAGTATGACCATCGTAGTTTCTTACAATCGAACGCAGGTGTTATATCGAAAATTATCGTGATGTAAACATAAGGATTGTCACATCGATTGAACATATGAGATTTTGTAATGGTCTATCATGACTTGATTATTAAATTATTCGCGTTAATTAGACCCGGCGTTGTGGTAAAGGTTATTATGACAGCAACAAACTTTTCAGTACCGTTGTTATTAACATATTGAGTTGTAAAACTATGCGTGTCTGAAATGTTCTTGAATGGAAAATTATTCCACCTTGGTACATATCACCCTGCGTATCGCGGATATCAGAAAATATTTTACAAATGTAATTGTCTCCACTAACCAAGACTAAAGATGAAACAACAATTTCCTTTGTTAAACAATAACCGGTACAATACTTTATCATCGTAATCAGCAGTGAGAATTGAAACACTTTCGCACATTATCCGGTGTCAAGATATCACACTAGGTGAATTGACATATACAGCCGCTTGATTAATACCTAATCCATTCGCACCATTTCACATACTTTGATCATTACAAAAGTAAATTGGAATATGTTTGCTAGATGCATTCAATTCAGTTAGAAATGTCTGGTACACAACAATCGTAATATCAAGGAAGTACTTGCTACGCTGTAATCCACTTAACGTGTTTTGCATTGTTGTTCATTTGTAGTATTGATTGTTTTTGAACCCCCCAAATAATAATTCCCGACATGAAACCAAACCGCTGAAAGTCGTTACCATCACAACGAAACAATTTGTACGATGTTTGTCAAATGCATCCTATAGTTAGGTGTACTAGAATTATTTGTGTAACACATACGCCGACAATGCAATCGAAAATTTTTCCGTTGTCATTCGCTAAAGTAAATGTCATCACAATACTCATCAAGCTGTCATCTGTAAATCAAGATTACATCCAACTTGTAACTGTATCGTTTAACTACCGGGTTGCATCAGTTTGCTATTTTTGTCATTTAGTGACTGCTGAACATACCAAACGATACACATTCACTTACGAAATACTGTGTTGGTCGTAATTTCCATCATCGTGATAATCGAAGTACATTTGTGTCGAGTTCATAACAACCGACTACTTCTCTATGACATGACGAATTTTTGAAAAGTTATGCTTAGAAGATTGGTTCATCTCGCGAAAAATAATATACCACTCATATTGATACTGTTAGTCCATTGACCGGTATTTTCAAACGAGTCGATTTTCAACCGAGCAAAATTTATTACTTGAGTTGTCCTGCTTACTATATTTAAATGTAAACTCACCCGTCTTTCAACAACAAACAATGATAAAAAGTACACAAGCAAATACAACAAGTTTTACTTTTGTTGGACACTAATTATTATTCCACACATCTCATTTCATACTAAGTGTATATGAAAGATATTCACGGCACACGAAAATATTCGCTCGTGCTACGAACATACGCAATGATTGGTGACGCTTTCACACTATTTCGATTCAGTGTAACAAAAACAACAACAACAATTTCCACTCTCTTGACTTATGAAAACAACAGACGAACCTTCATTCAATATTTTGTTTTTGTCAACTAGTTACTTTTTCATGAGACCCCCCCACAACTCTTACAAAAGTACGAAAGATATTTACAAAAAGTAATCAACTTTACTCGATATTCTCACATTACGAAACTAAAGAATGGTTGGTTTGACTCTACAAACTGTTTCGTCACCTCAAGACCTTTATTGTCTGAATGGTTGTTCATGTGTCTTAAGAACTGTAGCGTCCCTTTTCGATTACACACTGCTGATTTGCACTTAACACAGCGGAAGAATCCAGTCGAATAATCCTATTAATATTTATTTAAAACAACAACTGGTCAGTACTCAGCCGCCACCAAAATCCAACAACCGATCAACGAAACAAAGAAACGCGCGCGGAAAATCACACAATTTTCCAACCGGAAAATATAAAAAAAAAACAGGGTTTCACACTACCCCCTCCTATTATTGATGGAGATTCCCTAACTGGGAATCGAAATCAATAGGGTTCAAACGAACACAATTTGCAAGAAAGAAAACACAAGTTAGAGCCAAAAGCATAGGGTATTAAACATAATCGTCCAAGTATGCGGGGCGACGGCGCTGACGAGATTCCACTCCTGCATTGTCGTTGGAAGCTTCGGACATCTCAGAGTCTGCATTCTCAATTTCGGCGCCGGGACCAGATTCTCCATCAAGTTCAGAGAGGGGTTCCTCGCCCTCACTGAAGTAATGTCGCAAGTTGTCGACATGTACCACCCGACTCTTCCCACCAACTTTTTGTCTTATTCTGTAAAGATGATTCGGGATACAGTCCAAAACTTGATATGGCCCAATCCAAGGCGAACCCAGTTTCAGATTTTTCGGCGGGTAATAATACCAAACCAAGTCGCCCACGTCGAATCTTACAGGTCTTACTTTGACATCATAATTTCGTTTCTGCCGCAAGGCCGCATTATGAAGGTTGGACCGTGCATGTTGAAATGCGTCCTCTGTGGCGATAGCGAACCATTGCACAAAATCTGTGTAACAGCCATGAGTCTTGTCCTTGGGAGGCTTCCCATACATGACATCTACCGGTAGATCAATTTCACGTCCCAACATGAGCCGGTTTGGTGTATACCCTGTGCTGTCATGCACAGACGACCTGTACGCCATACACAAGTATGGGACGTGGTCATCCCAGTCCGAACGATTCTCATTGACATAGGCACGAAGCATTTGCTGCACTGTCCTGTTGAATCTTTCCACCTGACCATCCGATCTTGCATGATAAGGTGTTGTACGTGTTTTTACAATGCCATATAGAGAACACATTTGTGAGAACAGATCGGACTCGAAATTCCGGCCTTGATCAGTGTGAATCAGCCTGGGTACACCAAAACGAGAGAAAAATTGTGTAACCAATATGTCTGCTGTAGTATCTGCACACTGGTCTGACGTTGGAAAGCATTCAACCCACTTGGTAAAGTAATCGGAGACAACAAGTAGATGCTCATTACCATTCTCTGTCTTTGGCAACGGTCCAATATAATCCAGAGCAACGCGTTCCATTGGGGCACCACAGAGTAACTGTTTCAAATCGCCCTGTGGCTTACCATGAAGCATTTTGGTAGATGTGCAGGTCTTGCAGAAGCGACACCAGTCCGTGACTTGCCTTTTAAATCCAGGCCAGTAAAAACGGCTTCGTATAGCCTTAAAGGTCTTATTTGTACCGAGATGGCCCGCTGTGCGACGGCAATGCAGTTCTTCAAATATCTTTTTACGGACGTTAACCGGGGTACATAGTTGCCAGATACTTTCCTCCGTGGTGTAATCTGGAACCCAATGTCGATACAAAACCCCATCTGACAGGTTCAACAGGTTCCATTGTCCGAGGTATTGTTTCACTTCACTCGACTCGTGCATTATCTGGTCAGGATCCGGTTTTGTGGTGGAAGCCTGCAGCCAAGCAATAACTGACTTGAGAGTTGCATCCTGATGTTGAAGATCCTTGATTTCATTTTCGGAGTACGCAATTGGCCAATTGCAGGCTGGCAGCTTATTCTCCCTGGCTTTGCGGATGCTAGATATCGGGGCGTTTGCACAATCGGGGCAGGTAGCTCGTTTGCACTTCCGTCGGGAGAGTCCATCGGCATTGCCGTGTTTTCTTCCTGGACGATGTTCTATGCGAAAGTCATATGTTCCCAGCATTGAGATCCATCTAGCAACTTTGCCTTCTGGTTCGCGGAAGTTGAGTAGCCAGGTAAGCGCGCCATGGTCGGTACGAATAAGAAATGGCCTCCCATAAAGGTAATGGCGGAAGCTTCGAACAGCATGTACCACCGCCAACAATTCAAGCTCGGTGACACAGTACGATCTTTCTGCTTTTGTCAAAGTTCGACTAGTATATGCAACGACACGTTCAATTCCATCTTGAATCTGAGAAAGGACACCACCGGTCCCAGTTCCACTAGCATCCGTATCTAGGATGAACTCGCCGTCTAAGGTAGGGAACGCCAAGACTGGATCCGTCGTTAACATTTGCTTTAATCGCTCGAAAGATTGCGCACACTCAGGAGTCCAATGAAAAACAGTATTCTTCCGTGTCAAGCGTGATAAGGGGGATGCCACAGTTGCAAAGTCCGGCAGGAAACGTCGATAGTAATTGGCCGTCCCAAGGAAACTACGTACCTCCGTCACTGTACTTGGAGTTTCCCAATTGGTTATTGCCGAGACATTGTCAGTATCACATTTCACACCGTCTTCAGAAATCACAAAACCAAGGTAACGAGTGCTGCGTCGAAACAAGGTGCACTTTGATGGTTTCAATCGAAGACCAGCTTCTTTCAATCGATTCAAGACCTGTCTCAAATTCTCAAGAGCGGAATCGAAGTCGGTGCCATGAGTCATTACATCATCCAAATAGGTGTAACAATTTTTCCAGAGGATATCTCCAAGCACTGATTCCATCATTCTCTCAAATGTCGCAGGTGCATTAGCCAATCCGAATGGCATGACCACAAATTGGAAGTGACCCTTCCCAGGTAGGCTAAACGCGGTCTTTTCACGGTCCGTGGGGTCTACTTCGACTTGCCAGTAGCCACTGGCTAAATCCAAGGTTGAGAACCATTTTGCCCCGCCTAAGGAATCGATGATGTCCTCAATACGCGGCAAAGGGTATGCGTCTTTGTATGTGATGTCATTAAGACGCCGAAAGTCAATGCAAAAACGAGTGTCACCTGATTTCTTTGGTATCAGCACAATAGGTGAGGAGTATGGACTGTCGCTAGGTTCTATGACACCCTGTTCCAACATCTGATCAACAGCTTTTTCCGCAACTTGTCGCCTGGTCCAACCTAATCTCCTAGGAGGAACACGTATCGGTTGATCAGAGGTTGTAATGATGCGGTGCTTGGCAGCAGACGTTCGCCCCAAGGCCCCATCAGGCCCAACAAAAATGTCTCGATACTCGTATAATAATGAGATCAAACATTTCTCCTGCTCAGTAGTAAGATCATCGGCATCTGCTACCAGGCTGCGCAGATGTGCAGGCAAGTCCTCTTTGTACATCCACGGTCGCTGATCCCTTGAGTCCTCGTTCGTCGCTTCCGAAAAATCAGACATGGTGTACTGGTGTGCCTTACCCAACAGTGATCCTGACTTCAAAGTGACCTTTTCCGTTGAAGTGTTCAGAGCCAATACAGGGACTTGTGGTTGGTCCGGATCGACAATCCCAGGGATTACTTCAATTCTCTTTTCCGAAGAATCCTTAGTTGGCAAGGGTTCCACGACTGTAGCCACCGTGCTGCAAGTAGACAAACGTAGTTGCAGTTTACCGGGTATTATTTTCTTGGATAGCGGTGGAATTTCAACATCCTCATGAACGGTGACCTGGCAAAACGGTACCCTGTCATGCCTGGTGAGTTTCACTTGTTCTCCTGCAACGTCTAGTATTCCGGATGAGAGATGCATCACACACTCGTGACTCTTCAAAAAATCCATCCCAAGAAGTCCGATTGGCACACCCAAATCCGCTACAACCACCGTCTGTCGAGCCGCCACCAAGCCAACGCTGAGCTCCACCTCGACGGTACCAGAGATGTCCAGTGGGTATCCTCCCACCGCATCGAACGAACGCATACAGGGATTCAGGACACTACCAATCGATTCTAGAAGTGATTTATCCAGTAATGTCGTACCAGCGCCACTATCCACCATAAACCAGATCAATTGATTATTTACATTAATTTCAGCATACCAGCTATCTTCCCATTGGATAGCTGAAATCCATGGTCTCGAGAACAGGTCCATTTTAACGTCGTCATCCATAATTGTAGTAGCAGGCGATGAGGACCTCATGCCTGCTGCGTTGAGTTTTTTGATGCAGGGTCTTTTGGAGTCGTAACACCATGTCTGGGACAGTCCCTCCTAAAATGCCCTTCTTCATGGCAATTGAAGCAACGGCGAGGTCCTGGTGGGATATTTGGGCATTGCCGGGCCCAATGGCCTTGCTGTTTACATATCGGACAAGGTTTGATGGGCGTATTCTGTTGAACAAGTTTCAGCAGCAAACCCTTGAGTTCACTCAGAGTCTCATCTACCTTGGGAGTTGACTCATCCGACGAGGAATGATGTTCGCTTCGAGTCACGGGAGCGATGCCAGCACGCGGCTTACCCTCTCTCTTAACATTATTGTCCATAGTGTCGAGGTAATAGTATTGAGTGGCGAGTGCTATTGCATCTTCTAACGACTTCGGCTGTTGCATGGCCACAAGCTTGCGCATTTCGCAGTCAGCAATTCCCCTTAGAAACTGCGTCTTCAACATCACGCCTCGCCCAGGCAAATCCAGTGAAGGAAATGCTTTTGTTGCTAGTAACTTTAAAGCGGCTCCATACTCCATGGGAGTTTCGGTACTTTTTCGTACCCTATTGTCAAACATCGCTCGGTAGGCCATTTCTCCCCCAATGGGATTGAAGAAATTTTGCATATGCGCCACAATTACCGTATAGTTGTTCCGATCTGAGGGTGCTAGTTCAGAGAGTAAGTCGAGAGCTTGCCCAAGCATACAAGTTGCTAACTCGTAGCCCTTTTCATAGTCATCCCATCTGTTATACTCGGCCACCGCTTCAAAATGGCATATATAACTATTCCAAGAGCTAGTTCCATCAAACGGTTGAGGTCGTTTAGGTCTACAGCGACCAGAATTATTGGTCAAATGTTGCTCCGTGACTGGGGCTAAATTACTCGCAGTAGAAATATCATCACTTACGGTTGGCTTTCCTGCTGACGGAGTGACTGGTTCCAGGAATTTTTCAACAACCGGCTCTGACAAGGTCACAACTTCCTGTTCTTCCTCAACCAACTCATGTTCAGTAGTAGCAGCGACATGTTGAGCTGGCAGTGTAGAGCCGGTAACCGTCCGAATGAAAGTCATAATCTCGGCTAGTCCTTGTTCAAGACCATCAATTCTATTACTCAGTCGAGCCTCCGTTTTCAACAGCCTTTCTTCTTGTAGTGCAATCTTTTTGTCAAGATATTCCTTCAATTCCCCCACTGCTCTACTGACGAAAGCAGAATACTGTCCTTCAAGTTCCTGATCGGTGGCCTCGTACTTCTCAATAGATTCGCGCTTGGTCTTTCTACTCCTGGTTTTCGTCATTTTGTCAGTACCGTAGCGTCGCCGTTATTCCAGTAGCACAAATCAGTACAGTATGTCCTGGCGTGCTCGCCAAAGTTGTAGCGTCCCTTTTCGATTACACACTGCTGATTTGCACTTAACACAGCGGAAGAATCCAGTCGAATAATCCTATTAATATTTATTTAAAACAACAACTGGTCAGTACTCAGCCGCCACCAAAATCCAACAACCGATCAACGAAACAAAGAAACGCGCGCGGAAAATCACACAATTTTCCAACCGGAAAATATAAAAAAAAAACAGGGTTTCACAGAACCAAATAGTTCAACACAGCACTAGTACCAACAGTAACATCAGAGTTGTTTACACAAAAGTTTATATGTGCGCAGTATGCGAATACCACGTGTAAGTCCAGCACAATTGCGGTATCCAGCCGAGATTAGTTAACACCAATTTATTACAACGGAGCCACGTAAACTTTCGTGAATGTAGGGCATACTCACTTCTCGAGATTCTGTCAATGTCATAGCAATAAACCAGCTACTCCAACAACAGAGTACATACGTTTTCTAGTAACGACTCTCGAATCTTACACACAGATCAATCAACTTTGCTAACGAAAAGTGCTGAGTCATCACATGATTATCCTCACAGCAACCAGTAGATGGAGCTGTATTAAAATGTCCCTAACCCTCTGCACACCAGTGAATGATTGTTTTGTGAATCGAGTTGTTGTTCCGCGTCAAGTCTCCATGTTGAAGCGTACATTAAACAGCGCAATCCAATTAAAACCATGAATCTATTTTCATTTCCCCACAAACTGTCACATACAGAAAAATAAATTCTATTCCGCCAAAACATACTTGTAACCAATCGCTTTCATTAAACACACAACACCATAAAAGTATTCACTTTCTACAACATAGACATTCCGATGTAGTCAAGAAATATTTTTATTAATCATCGACTTCTGTTTACGTCGTTAGTGTGTGCATGTCATACATGTGGGGACCGTATTAAAATGGATACGACACGACTGAATGCAAGGAGATAGAAGTCTATCGCATAGATTTACATGTGGTCTTCGCTACGGTTTCAAAAAACTAATCATCTCTTTTACATTGATCGAGACCGAGCAAGTTAGTTAATGGCCATGATTGTGTTTGTCATATGCGAATGATAGGGTTACTGTCAAATCAACATACAACAATCTTCTGACGATCATAATAGCAATTTCATTTTCCGCCCCTTCGTAACTGTATACGCACGAAAAGTATATTGTACAACTCGGCAACTACGTTTAACAAGACCAATCACACTACCAGCGTTGAACACAAGATACCTACCCAAGTCAAGATATCATACTGGTTTGGACAACTGACGTTTACCTATGTAAAATTATCATTTTCACTTGGAGGTCCACCGTTACCTAACTAAAATACCATTATCCTTTGGAGATTTATCGTTTACCCAGTGTAACAAACCCCTTTTCACTTGGAAATATATTTTTTCTCTGGGTAACAAACCTTTTTCACTTGGAAATATATTTTTTCTCTTGGTAACAAACCTTTTTCACTTGGAAATATATTTTTTCTCTGGGTAACAAACCTTTTTCACTTGGAAATATATTTTTTCTCTGAGCAACAAACCTTTTTTCCCTGAGCAACAAACCATTCTCACTTGGTGGTCCGTCGTTTAGCCGAGTAAAAATATCATTTTCCTTTGGAGATCCGGCGTTTACCCAGTGTAACAATACATTTTCACTTGGAAAAATACTTTTACCTAGAGTAACTAATCATTTTCTCCTGGGTAACAATCCCTTTTCGTCTGGAAACTATCATTTAACTGAGTACCAATACCGTTTTCACTTGGAAATACATTTTTTCCCTGGGTAACAATACCATTTTCGTTTTGAAAACTGACAACCACACCGGTCAATTTGATATTTTTGTATATTGTTACAACAAACAGTGACGGAAATATACACAGACAACCGGTTTCAGAGTATACCCCATCGGTCGTATCACATCAATATCATCGGTTAACCACATAAAATATGCTCTTGTACACTGAAATGCATGTTTTGGAAACTTGGACAATAGGCCTCGATAGTTCTGTGATGTCCGGGTTCGTGCTTTGGATTTTCCAGAGTCAAAATGTCTGAATAAAACACCTCCTCGACGACGGTTGGTATGTGGATAACGGTGTTCGGAAAACGGTTGGATTTATGTCACCCATCGCGATAACAATTCCTGGTCGAGTTTTCCTCCGGCATGTTTGCTATATTGTGTCTTTATTGGTCAATGTATGTCTCGACATTCAGTTTGAAATCGGAAATGATAAAGTATGTAACCGGATCCGGATATCAACTCTGAATCGATAAACCAATGAACAATATTCAAAGTAAACATGTCACACCCTGTGTTTCCACGAAAAAATACCATCCAGACATACGTCGCGCTTCTTTGCCTACACCAGTATACGCGTAAATGGAGGTGTGTGACATTGCATGCAATGTGTTGGTATACAAACATCGGGGAGTAATCCTTCGATCCACAGACATTATCATAGCCGGTAATTTTGATGCAGATCGAATGTCATCACACCCGATAACAATACCAATAAACCACATTGCAATGACTCTGAGTCAATCTGAAGCATGACATACAGACGCACAAACATGGAACCGTAACATGGGTTATTCGCACGACGGCGAAAGTGAACTATACAGAATATACCAATAGAGCGTTCACAGTCGAATATGCGAGCCATGCAGAATCATATACCCAGATTTTCGTTGGATATGTACGAAACCAATAAATCGATACATTTCTGTTCCTTCTACGTCAATAATACAAGCGGCATTCCAATGCATCGCTCGAATGTAAGGTTCGTCAGGTGTAAAGCCCATGTCAAATAACACCAAAGTGTCCCTTCCGTGTTTTATTATTTCCACCGACGCTTCTTGTCTGTGTCGTAACACTATGGTGCGGGGAGTTGAAAAACGGTGGATTGTGAAACGGATTGACATGACCAACTGAATCGACGTCAATAGACTTGTGACGATGTCGTTTCAAAATGCTCCGATATGACGAGACCAACCCCGATCTCTTGTGGTGACGACCGTTTCGAAATGTCACCGGACGAGCTAGACCCTTACGAAAGTGTGTTTTATGATTGCGTGTGAAATCACGAGGTAGTGTTCTATTGTGGTGTCCGATTGCAGTCTTCACAGAAACACACCTTATTGGATCACAGTATCAGTCCGAGATTTGCAGAATCACTGTTCACGATATTTATCTGGAGTCGTTATGTGGGAGTAGCGACATCCATGCATCGTGACTGAAAGACTGATCGCAATCATTTCGAGCACCGTACTTCGATAGTTCACCTAGATCAAACACTGTAGTCTCAGCAGAAAACTTCGGTGTCGATGGATATTGACCGATGTATCCAATTGGTCTGGGTGGTCCGTCTGCAGATAGGGTCATGACTATCTTGTAATGTTACAACACGATAACACCATCGAATAAATCAGTGAACGGTGTCGAAATATCGATGTCATAGCGCGGACTCAGAGTCATTGCAATGTGGCTTATTGGTATTGTTATCGGGTGACATTCGATCTACATCAAAACTACCGGCTATGATAATGTCTGTGGATCGATGTTTGTATACCAACACATTGCATGCAATGTCACACACCTCCATTTACGCGTATACTGGTGTGGGCAAACAAGCGCGACGTATGTCTGGATGGTATTTTTTCGTGGAAACACAGGGTGTAACATGTTTACTTTGAATATTGTTCATTGGTTTATCGATTCAGAGTTGATATCCGGATCCGGTTACATACTTTATCATTTCCGATTTCAAACTGAATGTCGAGACATACATTGACCAATAAAGACACAATATAGTAAACATGCGGGAGGAAAACTCGACCTGGAATTGTTATCGCGATGGGTGACATAAATCCAACCGTTTTCCGAACACCGTTATCCACATACCAACCGTCGTCGAGGAGGTGTTTTATTCAGACATTTTGACTCTGGAAAATCTAAAGCACGAACCCGGACATCACATAACTATCGCAGCCTATTGTCCAATTTTCCAAAGCGTGCATTTCGGTGTACAAGAGTATATTGTATGTGGTTAACCGATGATATTGACGTGATACGACCGATGGGGTGTACTCTGAAACCGGTAGTCTGTGTATATTTCCGTCACTGTTCGTTGTAACAATATACAAAAATATCAAATTGACCGGTGTGGTTGTCAGTTTTCAAAACGAAAATGGTATTGTTACCCAGGGAAAAATGTATTTCCAAGTGAAAACGGTATTGGTACTCAGTTAAATGATAGTTTCCAGACGAAAAGGGATTGTTACCCAGGAGAAAATAATTAGTTACTCTAGGTAAAAGTATTTTTCCAAGCGAAAATGTATTGTTACACTGGGTAAACGCCAGATCCCCAAAGGAAAATGATATTTTTACTCAGGCAAACGACGGACCACCAAGTGAAAATGGCTTGTTGCTCAGGGAAAAAGGTTTGTTACCCGGGGAAAAAGGTTTGTTAACCAGAGAAAAAATAGATTTCCAAGTGAAAAAAGGTTTGTTAGCCAAGGAAAAAATATATTTACAAGTGAAAAAAGGTTTGTTAGCCAAGGAAAAAATAGATTTCCAAGTGAAAAAGGTTTCTTACTCTGGGTAAACATCAGATCTCCAAAGGAAAATAATATGTTTATTCAGGTAAACGATGGACTGGCAAGTGAAAGTGGTAATTTTACATAGGTAAACGTCGTGGGTTCAGTGTCGTTGGTCTTGTTAAACGTTATCGCTTGACGTTGGTATACTATTACGAGTGTGCAAAGGCTATGCACGTCTTGTGCGGAGTATCGCGACAGTGAACATATTTTTGGTGTGACGAAACAAGATCGTTGTTTACATGTTAATGCATTTCGATTACCGAGTAGCTGTACAACAGAGAGGAGTCTACAGTTAGTTCGTGCTGTATGTCCCGATGAAAACCACAAGACCGCATGTAAATCTATTAGCACAACTCGATGATGTTGATATAGTGTTACTTGAATTAATTATTACCTATTTACACAACATAAAAATAAAAATTCATGTCGTAGTAAGTTTCTTGAACTCGTACTTGATGAAAACGAATGGTGACAAGTATGCGTTTGTGTTTGAGTGAAAAAGAATTATTTAGAGTAGTGACAGTTTGTGACCAACGAATGCAAATCGATCATGGTATTACAATATACGCTTTCGTCAACATAACGACTTGGTGTAGAAATACTTTCACGTTTTTTGAATAACTGGATTCTCGAGACTTGTTACTTGTACGATGTACCGTTGGTGTGCAAACTATAACGACCATTTTGTATGATAGTATGTTTTACTAGTGAGGATAACCATATGATGACTCACCACTTTTCGTTAGCAAAGTAGATTGATTTGTGTGTAAGATGTAAGCACCGTAACTAGAAAACATATGCACTCTGTTGTTGGAGTAGCCGATTCATTGCTATGACATGGACATATCCTGAAGCCTTGGTTTGTTGTCTTACGAAAGATGACGCGACCTCGGTGTCGTAAATTGTGTTAACTAAACTCGTATGGATACCACAATTGTGCTGGACTTACACATGGTATTCGTATACTGTACACATACAAACTTTTGTGTAAACAACTCTGGTGTTTCTGTTAATACTAGTTCTGTGTTGAACTACTTGATTATTACGATACATGAACAACCATTCAGACAATAAAGTTCTTGAGGTATCGAAACAGTTTGAAAGCACCGCCAATCATTGTACAGGTTTGTAGCATGAGTGAATATTTTCGTGTAACATGAATATATTTCATATGGCTTTGGTAAGAAATGAGTTATGCAGGATAACCATACACAACCTACAAAAGTAAAACTTGTTGCGTTTGATTGTATACTTTGTATCGATGTCTTTGCGATGTTGAAAGACGGTTGTGTTTACATTTGCATTAAGCGGAGTAACTCAAGTAATAAATTTTACTCGTTTGAAAATACCGAACAATGGATAACAGTATCAGTATGAGCGGTAATTATTTTTCGTGATATACAACCAATCTTCCAAGCATAACTTGTCAAAAATTTATCATGTCATAGTCGGCTGTTACGAATTCGACACAAATGTACTTCGATTATTACGATGATGGAAATTACGTTCAAGGGAGTATTTCGAAGTAGTATATTCAGCAATTACCAAATAACAAAAAATATCAAACTGTGCATACAACTCGGTTAGGTAAACGATACAGTTACAAGTCGGATGTAAGCTTGATTTACAGATTACAGTCTGCTGATGTAAAGCTCGACCACTCCACTGTGTTTATTGCAAAGTATTTGACACAAACAAAATATTGAACGAAGGTCCACCACTTGGTTTCATTACAAGGTGAGTGAAAATTGTTTTCTGTTGGTCAGGTATGATTTGCATTTAGAAAAACGATCTACACCGATTAAGCGATGCTGTTTCATATCTGATGAGTGAGTGAAATTTCCTTATGGTTTGATTTAGCGAGTTAATTATCGGTGATTCAATCAGATACAAGTAAGATCTTTAGTGACAGAGTATTGTGATGACATTTACTTTAGCGAGTGACAACGGAAAAATTTTCGATTACATTGTCGGTGTATGTGTTACACAAATAATTCTAGTACACCTAACCATATAGGATACATTTGGCAAACATCGTACAAAGTGTTTCTTTGTGTTGGTAACGACTTTCAGCGGTTTGGTTTCATGTCGGGAATTATTATTTGGGGGTTCAAAAACAATCAATACTACAAATGAACAACAATGCAAAACACGTTAAGTGAATTACAGTGTAGCAAGTACTTCCTTAATATTACGATTGTTGTGCCCTAGACATTTCTAGTTGAATTGAATGCGTCGAGCAAACATATTCAATTTACTTTTGTAATGATCAAAGTCTTAGAGTGCAACCTCGTGATATTTTACATTTAGCACGTTCTATAGAAAGTGTGAACGGAGTTGAGTATTAATCGTGTACTTGGGATAGTGCTTTGATATCAAAGATATATTTTCACACTGTGTAATGTTTCGATTCTCTGTTGTGAATACCTCCAGTAACGACATTGATGTTAAATCCTCACTCTTGGTCATTGTAAGCGAATCCTAAACATCGCAACAGTCGGTATGGAAATCGAACGCATGCATACTTTTAGATAGGCGACACTAACAAGTTTATTACATCCGCGAAATACTCTGAAACGTCGATTCGTGATTGTGTTAGCTATATTCATCTTCTATATCTGTGGACACAAAGAATTCTTAACTTTGGTTACAGCTCATTCGTAACGAATTGTTGCGTGCAATCTAGAAAAGCACAAGTCGAAGACGAATGATTTGATTTCAATAAACTAAAAAAAAAATCCTTTTGTTTTGATGTTGGATTTAATACAATTTGTATGACTATACCGAATCCGAAAGTGCAATGTTACTTTAGTAGAAAAATTGGATGACTCGCATTTTGATATTGATAGATGTGTAGAGTAATATGACTAGTTTATAATATCTCGGTAATGTTTTTTTTGTCATGTCTGTGATCAACAAATATGTGATCAAGTCTTACCATTCGATATTAACTTTCGCAGTCGGTGTAATTTGTTGAAGTAACAATACCGACGAGTTCAATAATATTCTCCATCGATGCATTCGAATAATCCGTCAGCTGCAAGCGGATTTAAAACTTGATGCTGTTTCGTGGTTAACTCAAGTCAGTGGTCGTGTTTGTGTTGATTTCAGGAATGATCGTGACGAGTTGCCTGGGTAGATTAGTTAATGTGGTTGTAACTACGACCGTACAGAGTTGCTGACACCCCAATATCTTTTACGCTGTAATATACGGATTTAATTGTGATAAATTAATTCTCAGTTATTGTTCGGACATTCAAATCTCGTATACTCAAAATATAATATGTCCAAGTCAAATCGTATATGTACCGATTAGTAAATACTTTGTCTTCAGAATAGTAACGACCTTTACAATCGAATAAAAAAGACCGATCATACGAATACAGCCAGGATGAATTAATTCAAGTTTGTGAGTTGTAGTGATATAATCAAGTAAGTGAAAACTAGATTTTTAACAATTGTTAATGTTGTGAAGAATTCTTTTGAGTATGGTAAGATGTTAAAATATCTCTTTGACAAACGGAAAGCGGGATCGCGAATAGAGTTGCAATGTTTCATTACTTGTTTCAAATCAATGTGCATATAATATCGAAATGGACCTGCGGGAAAGTTGGTAGTCATGTTTGTCAATCTATTTCAATTCAGACTATGTCAAAGTCCAAATATTTCATTTTGGATTATTTGGATTTACCTTTAGTACATTCGCGAATGGATTTAAAGTTGGTAAATTACCGAAATGATTGAATATTATCGGGTTAGAGATAGTTGGTATTGATTCTATAACTGTTAAAACAGCGGCGTGGAATGTGTGAATAATTCAATGTGACTGAAAGTCGGCGTCAGTAATATTCAGGTTACGGTCGAATCAGAAGATCACGTTAAAAAGATTTCTCAAATTAATTAGAATTGTACCGGATCAACACATTCAAATACGAATCAACTTGAGCTGTGTAGTGAGTTTCATTTCATTCAATTGATACATTGCTTGAATATTCGCATGATTCTTATCATACAATAAAGTCAAACACGGACAAAGTGTCAAAAACATATAGCGACCATACCAGAAAGTGTCAAATTGTTGGTTTACGAATCACCGTCTGCGACGACTCTGTGACAAACTAATTACGGAAATATTACCTTGTGAGCGGGCATGAGGGATCGCTTTGTCTGAAGCATTACCCTGTGAGTGTCGTAGGATTTTAAAATGATATCACACCCTTTTGAATAAGCGTTCACTTCACAAAGGATTAGGGTTAGAGCGGAAATAAGTGACAATTTGTCGCTATTCAAGTTACCGACACTGGCGGTCTGTTATTCGTTACTTATTAAATCGTACGAGCGAAATCAAGCTCTGTGTCAAACTGCTTACGAAAATTTCACCGCGTGAGCGATCGATATGCCTGTAACATCAAGTCGCGTATGTCTGAGACATTATCTTGTCAGCGAGCGCAGGGTTTGCAAACTATTTCACACCTATTTGGAGTGTTAATATGTGAACGCGGCTATTGTTGGTATTAGAATCGCCGTCTACACCGGTTCCGTGGTAAACTAATTACCAAGCGACTGATTCCTAGATTTAGCAAACTATGTCACACCCTTTTTGGTGAAAGTACGACATGCCGCTAGCATTCTATCAACGAAAGTACGAATCATCGCGGCGCCCATAAGAATAACGATATATCGAAGTCGCATTCACCGCAAACGTTGAGATTAACTCGAATCGGTCATATTTAATAATTTGTAATATACACATTAACTAAGAATCAATCACGTGACTATTTACTATTCCTGATACTTCTTCAACACAGCGCGAGAGTTGACTATACCCGAAAGTACGATTCACGACCCCGAGTTTTCAATACGAGTCACCGCCACAGCCTATACCCAAAAGTACGAATCACGACCCCGAGTTTCCAATACGAGTCACCGCCACAGCCTATACCCGAAAGTACGAGTCACGACCCCGAGTTTTCAATACGAGTCACCGCCGCAGCCTATACCCGAAAGTACGAGTCACGACCCCGAGTTTTCAATACGAGTCACCGCCGCAGCCTATACCCGAAAGTACGAATCACGGCCGCATCCATAAGAACCCATTACGAGTCACCACCACAAGGGGGGTCTGAAAGTACGAGTCACCACCCCGGGTTTTCAATACGAGTCACCACCCCGCCCATAAGAGCCCATGCAAAAAAACGTTAGTTCGCGACCGATCTACTATACTACTGACGTGATAGAAGAAAACCAGTGGCATTTCTGGAATCAGCACGCCGAAACTAGCCTTAATCAAGTGCCAAATCGAAATCAATAAATTTGTTGTTCAAAATTGTTGCCCACTGTTATCAACTAGCCATTTGTTTCACTATCATAAACATGAAGTGTGACGTAATAGCTGAGTTTCTACAGCATGGTAACTCTTGAAAGTGATGTGATAGTGAAGTTTGATGAGATGTTTAAGGTTTTTGAAGTAGTTTCAGAGCGAATTTCAAGTTCTCAAATCTAACAAAAGATCGGTGGCAGTTTAATATTGTCGAATACCTTATAAATATATATTGGGGTGGTCTTTAAAAATCGACTTTTGGATTTAGGCCAGGATTCCCTCGCAAGAATAAAGCTCATCAGTAACGCATTCTTTGACCTAAAAACGGAAGATTTTGACCTAAAAAAATCAATATGTTGAAATTCTTTGACCTTAAAAAATATAATTTAGATCAAATCAATGCAAATTAGGTATTTTCCCACATAATATTAGAATTGTTCTACTTAGCATCATTTATGGTTATAACTGTCTGTCCTTACGAAATAGGCTAATTAGTTCGGCCTGAAAAAACTTCATATTAACGAAATCTGGCCCTATGAAGAATTCCAGTAGTTACATCACGCATCAAAGCGTCTGTTCTTACTAATTAGCTTGCCAAGAGTGGAGAAAGAACGTTCAATAGTAGCAGTTGTTGGCGGACAACACTGAAGTTGTGCGCTCGTAGACTGCTGTTGACACACCGTGTTACTTCATTCTGACAATGGTGTCTACATCACAATTTTTCATAAGGCGCTTCTCGATATAAGAACCTGCAATACCCACGCAGTCTTGATTCGGTTAGGATATTGCGGTACGTTGAGCATACCACCCACCATGTCGACCTATTTGTGTTATTTGAATGTTTGTGATTCACAGTGAGAAGACAATGGGCCGTCTACAACGATAGGCCTATAGAGTAGGCTAAAAGCTGTAAAATGTCAAATGATAAGCTCTCCGACAGTGCACAATCTACGATACAAACGAAATACAGGTTGCAAATTTTTTTTACTTTGTTTTCAATTTTGACATTTTTTGACCTAACGCTACCATTTTGACCGAATATTGACTTTTATTGACATGTCCAAAATAATTGCCCCACTGATCAGTGACAGGGGTGTCATGATGACCAATATCAATTGATAAAGCCAAGTGAGCTTCAGGTTGCGAGTGTACTTTTTAACGTTGGCCAGCAAAAACTCCAATTGTAAATTGCAGTTGCTCCTTGTCCTTTGTGATGTTGCCAGAAAACTCAACTAAGGCAATAGAACAGACCTGGTCAAAGTGCGGCCCGCGGGCCTAATACTGCCCGCGAAGTTATTCTGTGCGGCCCGTGAAACGTTGCTCGGAATTCAAAACATAAAACTTGCCTTCTGAATGACTAAAACCATAGGCTATATCAAATGGACAGGCAATTCGTTTACTTTGAAGCCTGTTCATTATGAGAATGAGTAGCATTTAACGTCACAAGAAACCACTCTTACCATATAGTGTAGTTCAAACCTTCTTGATTGCCACCTTCTTCGTTGCGACATTACGCATTATACGTGTGTGTGTTTCAAATTGTAACGTGATACGTTTCCGAATCCCCATTTTGTAAAACAAGTCGATCACTGCTGGCGATTATACTACAGGACTCATCATATCTATCACGCATAAAGGATTAACGGCCATGCCAAAAAGAAAGAAAGCAGAAAACTGAAATTAAAAAGAGGTTTAGACTTCAAAGCAATAAATATTTGTATACTGGAGTTAGGAGTAAACCCGTCCTTTTACTTTTTGCCTAGCATGTCACCGAGATTAAGGATTTTAATTAAAGTCGGTCTTATGACAAAACCACGAAACAGTCTATCAAGGGAGAAGTTCAGAAAAACTGCAAGCTTAGCTCAACATCAAGGCTATTTAAGCTGCACATCTCATCCGTGTAAGCGGTGTCTTATAAAAGCCCAGAAATGGGCCATGCTACAAGTCGGCAGCTACGGAATAAAAATGGGGAAATTGACCTGGTGCAAGTGACCATAGTAGTCGACAAACCCCCAGCTTATAGTTATTGCTCTGTGTATTGTCCGACTTTTATATTTCAGAATTCTCCCATCAACAGCCATAACCTACCATGCCATCAAACTATCCGTTGGGATTGCTAGCATATGTGTTGCACTTTTCAATATTTTGTGATATCATGATAAGGCGGCGCGATATTTTTCACTATCATAAATGGAGACGACGTGCCTAAAAAGTTCGAGAACCACTGTTTTAGAAGGATGTGGATAGGGGTTTAAAGAGAGTTAAAAACGTATCATGTTTAACATTGTTTCGAATCATGATGACGAATCTTTTCAATTAGCCGTCACTTTCTCATTACCTAACATCAACACAATCACAGAGCAGCATTTATTTACAATGTAATTTGAAAATAAAATTGAAGTCCGCCGGAGAATATAGCTAAACTTTATCACTCGGCCCGCCAACGCATTTCCTACTTCTCATTCGGCCCGCGGAGGAAAGTTATTGTCAACCCCTGCAAGGAAGGTTCAGCTTGGTGGTTGGTGACAGCCAATCTACGGATAACACTTTTGGGCAACGAAACTATACCGCGATTCCTCTGAGCTGCTGAAAAAAAAACACATGAAAGAAGCAGTTTTGTTTTAAATGGGCGATTTCCCCGTTTAAAAGTTGGGCAAGTTTTTTTTAAAGTTGATAATTGGACGCTTCAATAGTTTGCCTTCTGTCAGCAGCGTCGTAGAATCACCCCGGAGCAAATAAAATTATTATAGTTTGACAAGCATTTGTCGAAATATTTGGATGGATCAAAATGCGATGAAGTGACCTATGTTTACGCGCCTTGCAATTAAAAATTACTCGATAACTCCAGTATAGGAGTTTACTGACAAAGAAAATTAACCTCCATAATTTTGCCTACGCTCCATAATTTTGCCTACGCCACGCAAGCGCAAATATAACGGTGAATCGCGAAAATCACGCAATTTCACTTGGTTTGTCCCCCGTTCTTGCATATAGCAAGATGTCATCGCGAAAATCACCTAATTTCACTTGGTTTGTCGCCCGTTCTTGCATATAGCAAGATGTTTTAACAGCAGCTATACACGTTATCCCACTAGTAAAACAATAACCATCAACTCGGAAAGTCCAGTGTAATAGAGTTTATTGGCAGAAAGAAAACGGAAAGAACATAATTGTCATGAGATGAAGACCGCAAGAAACGCTACGAGACACCAAATCGAACCCCACGCAAAATGCAAGCAGACAACCCCGCCAGACGGAAAAGTACTCTGAAACCGATCTGCCGGCGACGCCTGCGAGACATCGCGTCCAGCCTGCTCCAACGTGAAGCTTTAAAAGCAGACTATCATATATTCGCGAGGTGCGTTCGATGACCCGGCACGTTTCGTGCCGTGACAGGTTTTCCAACTTGGTTACTGAAAAGGGATGAGTTACGCCTCCTGTTCAAGGAGTTTTTCAATCTTCCCCGTGATATCTTTGCTCTGAAAACAAGGCAGACGCGTTAAACAATTACAACGGTCCAAGCTAAATCAGGTAAATGGCCCTTTTAGATTGCGGAATAGTATTTTCTAAAATTTTGCTGACCGAATTTTTGTGAACCTTCATACAAACTCAACTGAAAAATGCAACGATGACGAATGAATATCGCATACTTCCAATTCAACGATAAATATATACTGCTGCTTCCATGATATTACACGTGCGTGGTGCGCCCATGCAAGTTCTTCCACGGCGATGAAACGACCAACTTCATTATGACTGTTCGGTTTCGTTTTAAAAGAACTGTGGTTTCGCAGTTTGATGTCGCTAATGTGTTGCATTCCGACGTAAAGCACAGCTTAGTTCATTGGGTTATTGTGGAAATGTTGACCAATGAACGAATTGTGCGCCGTCACTTGGGACGATGGATTATGACAATGTACAATTCAAGACAAGCGATATCTCAATCAAATTGATATTCGCCGGAGATTTCTGTAATGCCGAATAAAATGATTACTATGTAAGCTTCCAACCTGTAACACTCGACACGGCAATTGGAACTGATTCCTACATTTTCACGTTATGTGATACAGGCATATATATTTACTAGTCAAATTAACTCTTCTCGTGGTGCGACAGTTTGACTATTGTAAAACTTTTCGTGGTGCGAGTGTTTGACTATTGTAAAACTGACTACATCGAAATGGCTAATAATGCCGAGTAAAAAATGCCCTCACCATTGGACCGACGTTAGGCGCATATCGGGATGCAACTTCTCCTTTACGATCGATTAAAAATTTGGAGAAGTTCCACTTGATAGAACTGAAACGCGAAATATACTGATAACATGATACTGATACGTAACGAGAAGCGTGGAAGGTCGACTTGGAAGTATTTGGCGAAAATAGTACATAAAGTGCATACATAACTGCGGTCAAACTTGGTCTTGAGCTGTTCCTACTGCGGTAGTTGGCACAGAATAACCTGGGAGTCGACTACCCGTTTAATAACCCCATCACTTCCAGTTATTTTACGCTTCAACAACCAGGACCAGTTAGCGAATCACGCTTTAATGAGCATGTCAGCATTTTTGCAATCGATATAGTGAAGCCGATAAATACGTCAAAATAATGGAGATTCGAAACGTTCTGCTCATTTCCATTTTCGAGTATGGCCTTGCGCGGAATCGGGTATTTTCACAGATGAACAATTCCGAAATCAGAACGGCAAAGCACTGATGACAGTCTAGCCCTAGCGTCACGCTGCAATCATTGCAAAACTATGATATTGATGAATAATCCGAAGATTTTGAACTGGTCCCAAAATTGCCAACATTTGAACGTCGTGCCCTTAACGTATCAGACAAAACAACGGTTCACGACGTTGTGCAGATACGTCGATTCTGTGACCTACGCGAAAGGACCGTAACAGCATAATTGCAACTTACTTCGTCAGAGTCCCTTTACCGTTTTTCTGACTCTTCATCCATTTGAACAACGGGAGAGCATTGTCGCCGTTGACTTTAATTTTGGAGAAAAGGTCGTACTTGGCGTTGTAGGTTTTCTGCGCGAATTCCTTAATAATTTCATTACTTTCTGGTTCCTGTCAAACACAAGATATTTTAATGACTTCCTACTGTTTGGAAGGAAATCAGGAGGCATTCATATGTAATCTCATGACAAATGACGACATTCCATCATACGACACGTTTTGGTCCTCCGGGTAACGTTAAGATTCTCAGGTCAAAAATAGCCATCACACAATCGGTGCGACAAAATAAATTCATTACATCTTACGTCGCCAAACTAACTACCTGCAGTACTTGGTACGAAGTAGGACGTGTGAATAGTCCGTATAGTCTGTCCGCCCGGGTCAGTAAGCCACCTATTAAATACTTTCCTACTCAAGTTTCATACTCTTGACAAATGATATGAAATTATTTCGGTTTATAAAATCATATTATTCAATGTCATAGTACCATGGCAAATGATGTGAAATCATTTTGGTTTATAACCCTATTATCAATGTCATAGTACCATGGAAAAACTACCCCTATGACCGTTAATGATTGAAGGATACTGATACCGCGAGTAAAAGAACCACATACTAGTCGCAGATTAATCTCTAAAAGAATTTCAAAGCAAGTTCTTTTTTCACATCAATTCAAATAATCTGACCGTCCGAAAACCTCGCACAATTGTAGCAAGAAGATGGACCTCGTCAACTGCAAGTGTGGAGTTACAGAGAGCAAAGGTGGTATTCTAAAAACTGGTAAATAAGCTGTAAATGCAGGTAATACCGACCTGACCACCGAACTGGTTACACGGGAAAGCCAAAATGCTGAATCCTTTAGTTGAGTACTTTTCAAAAAGCTGTTCCATCTGTTGGTAGTTGGATTTCGTCTTGAGTCATTGGGACGCGACGTTCACTATCATACAGACTCGGCCCCTGTATTGAATTCGACAATATAAGAAACAGATTTTGAAAGGAGAAGGACATCTATGTCGAGATGATAGTCTATATATGGTTGCGTTACTGGTGTATCTCTATACCACGGCGAATAGTAGACAACGTTATATACGAAAGGGATAATCAATTATGTTCCCCAACGGTTAGGATGCGGAGGTAGGAAATTTGCTTAGGTCTGTAATATATAGCTCTTTATAATGCATTTCCTAGTAATACAATGTTATCTGACAGCGCTCTTCCGCCATTTTGGTCAAACTGGGATCAGTTGTGCCGAAATCCTGCATCCTTTACGGCGCCGATCTGTCCTATGATAATGGCGTGCCTCAATCCCAGAGTCTCATTACTGAATAAAATGATGGCATATCCGTGAGTTGAATCAAGGATACTGGAGTTGGTTTTACTAAAAATTGAATAAACTGACACGGACGCAGGTCCGGACCCAATATTAGATCGCGTCGCACTCCCAAGCGCGTTGGACTCTTCAAATAAAATGTCGGCATCTCCGCGAGAGCCCGATCGACGATGATCGATTTCGGGCTGTTGGAAAATCTCGAGTGAATATTGAGGAAGATAAAGAGCCTGATCAAACGCTTAAGAAGGTTCACATTTGTACCGCGGCCCACCTATTGAGTATCCCTGACAGAGGCTAATTAACTGTAATGAAATTAAGGTGTACAAAAACCTAGTCGAGCTGACAAAATGATCAAAATTTCTTCCAAAACACGTATTTGTAAAATGACGCGATTCAAGGACATCTTCATGGCCTTGATCGATCAATGCAGAATGGGATAATTAATGTGCTCCAGTCCCTTTTACTTAAAATGAAATAAATTGGTCAAGAAGCCCTCGATCGAACAAAGCAGAATGGGATAATAAATGTGCTGCAGTCACTTTTACTTGAAATGAAATAAATTGGTCAAGAAGCCTTCCGTCCTGAAACATTTCAAATCACGACTGTGGTAAAATCGAGATGCTATTCAACTTGTCACCAAGGAAAACATTTACTGTTTAGGTAGTTATCGGAGCCCCACGTGCAGTGTTTATATCAAACCCTCTTCGAAAAATCACCTGTACTTATCCAGAGAAACGGAATTGCCATCTATGTCCTCGGCAGTGAAATCGCAAATGGTTTTAGCTGTTTTCCAGTTGTCATCAGAGCCGCCACAAGCCTATGTAAAAATGCATTCATTTGAATACTAACGAACTTCAATGAAGCCGTGTCACAGTATATAAAACTTGAAGGAGACGTCCAGCCAAATACAGTTCAGAAACCGTCTACGGAATTACCTAACATAATAACAATTTACGAGGACTGATACCGATGACTGATACTGACGTATATGATAGCAAGTCATTACATGAGCAAGAACGTGTTGTTTTCACCGAGGAAGCCCCTATGTGAAAAGGCGAGTATCTATAATTCCACGCTAATTGGAAACAATTCTTCAAATTTAATGGAAACATTCGGTCCGTTCCATCAAGTCGACTATGCACCAATCCTAATTTGTTCACATTATCCGTTCATATGCAAAATATTGCAATCGCTGCCATTGAAGCTGGGGTATATCTTGTTCACGGCAAGTTAATATGCAATAGATCGTTGGGATGAGATCGGTCCGTAAGCACGGGACCAGCACTAGTATACCGGGAGGTAGGGTTGGAGCGAAAATTATAGCATCATTGATATGTTTCGATCATCGTTTGGTCAGTCATCAAAGACTAGATCTGTTACCATTCTTTGTAACATGCATGAATAGTAGTGACAAACGCCTTACTGATACCTCAAGCTGACAATAATGACCGGTATAGAACCTGAGCAAATTGGTAATTTATGCATAGTTCATCGCGTATACTACAAGGCACGGCAAGGCGTAATAGGAACGTGACTCACCATCTTATAATATCGGAACGAATGTGCCAATGTAATTAAACTAACGAGAAAAATTATGCTGTAATTCATGAAAGGGCAAACAATAAAACGAAATAGAGACTCTACGATTTATCGATTCGTCGACATATAGATGTAGCGTGTTACAAAGGGCAAAACGGATACAAGATACTTTCACGTTTCACCACCAATGCTATCGTCCGATGTCCTGAGACCAATAGAACTCCTCTTAAAAACTTTATGATGAAAAGCGTTGATGAGAATCTGCACTCTAAAAGATGGAAGGATGGATATACGTTGCAACCAGCAGAGTACGAGTCTGCACTTTGTTGAAAGAGGTTGAATGTTATTTCGGTTGTACTTGTTTAGGGTAGTTATCGAGAAAGAAACTGAAGACGTTCATCGGCTTTACCTGCAACCCCAACAATTCGTTTCGAGATCTAGGTATTTTGTGCAGAGCATTCGTATGACGTGCACTTATGCTTTCGTTTGAAATTTTCATCGCGTGACAGAGTGGGTTTTCCGACGAGAGAAGACTAGATCATGTGACAGCTTTTATTTTATCGTACTGAGGCTTATACGTAGATACCACCGCAATGGCTTGTATGTTGCGATGTCAAATTCTTACAAATCACTCCCACCACACTACAAAGCAATGGGAACTGGTGACTGGAGCCAATATTACCATAAGAGGTATAGGCGGCATCGACTGCTTATTGAATTCGAAATCAATTAAGAATTTGTGCGGGGCCGGGCACGAACTATTTGGTCGCTGCGTGCTATAGCAGACAAACTCAAAGTTCGCGTGGTTGCATGGCTTGCCACACACACCGATTCCATACTGGATTTCGTCATATACGGTCTAAACTTATAGCATGACACAGCATCAGGTTGGCCCACGCCGACACTGACACACTAATATTTCCCGGACTACAGTTACTATTGATAACGGGCAATAAACTTGAAAGGCCATGAGCACCTAGAACGCAAAAATTATGACTTGAAAGAATTAGGCATGTGAGATTTGTGACAAGTCTTCTAATGCACACACTGCGGAGACTGCATACAACATGCACTCGGAAATCGCAATGCATGAACATGCGTCCAACAATGTCATTCATTAATATTGGTCGACGCGGATCACCGACTATGGCAATGCCAGGTTTGGGGTTACGAATATGAGCCGTACAACGCTCGTTGACAGATATCATGCGTCGCAAGGGGCACGTAGCAGAAATACAAGGTTTGGGGTTACGAATATGAGCCGTACAACGCTCGCTGACAGATATCATGCGTCACAAGGGGCACGTAGCAGAAACACACCCATGCCACGTAAGAGTTCGAAACGCTATCTCTTCTATCGCGAACAACTCTCAATGTCTATAAATCGATGATTTACAAAAATACCTAGCCTACCTCGTTCTAAGGTAGGCTAGGACAAAAAGATGGTGAGCATATTAAACCTCGATCGGAAGCGTCTTGAAAGAACTGCTGCTCACTGAACGCTCCATGCATCTAACTGACCAAGACTGATGGCGTGCTGGCAAGCAGACGGGATCAAAACGGTGATGATTAACGTGAGGGGGTGAATAATAATTGGATTGGATCAAACGACCGAGACGTGACACATAATAACAAGATACCTTCCAGCAGCTCCATACATTTGATCTAAGTACAGTACGTATATTTAGTGAGATTGGAAGCTGCTTGTCGAAATTAGCATATATCCGGATTGGTTGTTTCTAATATCTGCTATAGGCCTATCCATCGTCATATTCAAAAGCAGTATAGAGCATTGGGAAGCTCCCTTGCCTTCATCTTCACGTCCCTATTTGTATAATATGTAGGCGCTGCGGTGGCACTCCATCATCCAAATGTGCTTATGCCATTCGTAACGAGGTAACTATACTAGTGGTACGAACGTCTTATATGGCGTAACTCACCGGTTACGTTTCATAACATCTTAGGTCAGTTTCATTTGACCATTTAGCGCAGTGATTGCCAAACGCAGCTCTCAGAGCCGCATGCGGCTCCAAGGTAGTCTTTTTGGGGCTCTGATTGACCTCTAAATAGAATATGCCAAAAATACAATAGACGACAGTTCATTTTATCTAAATGAAAGCGAAAATGAGGGATATTAGCAGTCCGTGATATTTTTGGCATTTCAGGAGCCAGATGCCAAAACTGCAAAAAATAAAAGTTTGAAAATGCCAAAAATAACACGGCCTCCCAACACTGTGCATTTCATTCATGGTGTTGTCTTAACAGGACCGCGTTACAAGCGGGAAAAGTATGTGTGCTGGGCAGGTTTCCTAATCTGGGGGCCAGGCCACCCATTAGGGGTGAAAGCTTGGTGTCCTAAATGGTGTGGACACAGCGAGACTGAACGGCTAACTGCATTTGGTTTACGTCATGCTTTCGAATTGTCCAAGGGCAATTTTACGATCATTTTTGTCCGGCTTAACGAGCGCTAAATTTGATAAAATCGGGTGTCAATGGAAAGCTGCTGCTGCACTGATTACAAAAATATAAATTGTAATCAGCTCCAGGATCTGGAACCCCAAAAATCAGCCACGAATTTTGCATTGCCGTCGACTTTAACATTGTGACGCATCAAAGTGTCTGGCCCTTTCTCCTGAGATGCAGTACCGTTTTTGCAAACAGTATTGTTGCGTCACAATGCCACAGCAAACTATGCCAAGTAAAGCAACAATTTTATTCAAATATTTTAAAATTTGATTTTTTTTCATTCCAGGCGTGAATTCACAATAGTAAATCACATTTTCAAGATGCGTGTGGAATGTCAGTCCGCAAGGTCCCGTCATAAAAGCCTATTCGGAAATACATTGATTTCCCTTATTATTGTTGCTGCGGACCGCGGCGCCATCAACAAGTAGGAAATTGGCCCGCGAGCACGTTTGAGTTCGAGACCTCTGACTTAGGCTATCATATGTATCGAGTGTATCTGGCAAGGCGCGGAAAATGGCTCAGTGAAGGCTTAGGATTCCTTGAAAACCTCCGTTCAGAACCATTGCCTAAAACATTAGATAGTTTTGATGTGCTCGAACGTCCACTATACAGTATGTCCCTATAGCTATACAGATGTATCTATATATGACCTTAGACTTATATCATCTACCGATAGTTTATACTGTGTGTCTTGTCCAATAAATTACGTGGTGTAAAATATTTTCCTGGACGATGACGCTTTCCTAAATTATCAAAAGCACAACATCATAAAGTACTTCATGCTGTCGACGCCGATAGTAATTTTACAAAGCTGCATATTAATTTAGAACTGTCGCAGTAGTGTTGATAAAATTAATATTGTTGAATTAAATTACGAAGTTGCCGAGTTGAATTTGCGGCAACCATCCAAAACACGAACATAATAATATTAAAATATCAAAGCAACTCTGACGAATGACGTGTGAGTTGGTAAAAACGAGACACGTACACCAAACCTTATATAAAGATATATATCCCGGACGGTTTAGTTTGGATTGGGTGCTGTAAACACGTATCACCTTTTCGTGCCTACTGTGGGTGGTTCACAAAAACAAAATCCACTTCACCCATACACTCCATACGGATATGGTATTCGTAATGGTACTATAAAATAGTGCAGAGCGGATCAACAAATTCCCTGGTCCTACTCGGATCCTGATATTTAAAGCTCTTGCCCGATTCCGGTCTTACACCTATATAGGTCGGATTCTAGAAATGACCATGATCCGGTCCGGAAAACTCCGATAATAATTATCTCCTCACAGGATGGTATTGAATTTTGATTGAAACAATTCAGACAGGATATTAAGAACTCAAAGATCAAGCCCAACCTTTATCTGAAGTAATTATGCCAACTTAGCTTTAAGTGGTATATTTTCATGAACTTTTCACTTTAACTATTAATTCGTGGGTGGAAACTAGTGAGACTGTGCTATTCGTAGTAAAAAGTACTGATCCGGCTCCGATCCGACTCCGACCGCATCAGAAAAAGTACTGATCCTGTCCGTACCGCCACCTGCTCTATGTGAGAAAATCTGGCTCTGGTCCATACCCCGCGTTACGAGAAAGTAGTGCCTTTGAACTGATTTGAAGCGATACAATATTGTTGTTGTCGTCGTCAGTGGACGCGATGATTCATGTATTGTCTTTTCGGCCGCATAACTTTTTGATGCGACTGTTACTCACGAATAATGTCCTCGGAACAATAAAGACATGCATTGATCGCACTACTAACACGATCTTAGAAAAACAGTGAATCAATTGTGAGATTCGGTGGGGCGTGCTGAGCTCTATGTTCTCTCGAATTCGAGTTTCAGCAGGTGCCGGAATTACTGATGTGATATAATGGTAATTTGTAGGTCGGTCAACATATGAGAATGGGACACAGTAGCACGCTCCCGCATGAGAGCATGGGTTGAGGTTTGGATTATGATAACAGGAAACTTTGTGGTTTGATTTGGGTAGTTTGGCAGCTACAACGTCACATGCTCGTGACTATCGTTTTAACTATCGTTTTCTTTGCGTCACATGCCCACAAACGTTAAGCAACCGCTTACCAGTTGTGGCCTTATTCACATGTTCGGTTCCAATCATGTTGCTCTATTAAATATCTCTTCGTGCAAGGCGAGCAAATTCAATGGCCGGAAAACTTGCGTTGGGACGAGTCAGAATATTTGCAGTTTAAAATGACGCTCGCTGTGGCGTTGCTGCACTTCTCGATCCTTTTATTGACGTGAATATCTTGCGCAAGGAATGACAAAATGTTCAGCAGTCTCTTATTACTGGCAAGGAAGACAGGGGCCGTTTTCATATTCGAAATAGATAGTGGCTAAAGGCGACCACAGGGTACTGTTTCTAGACGAATGAGGATAAAACAGTGCAGTGTTGGGATGACTCGAGTCATGACTGGACTCGAGTCAGACTCGAGTCAACTTTTTCGAATGACTTGACTTGACTTGACTCGGCGCTTCAAAATGTGGATTGACTCGTGACTCGGAGCAAAATTTACGAGTCAATTTCGAGTCATCAAGTAAACGGTGTCGACTAAATCATTGTATTTTGTGCATGTTCGGATTATTCACGAGACGCCGTTGTAACTTTTGAGAGCAACCAGTCATTCACTGATTGTACGTTTCACTAATACTACATTGTTACATCACAAATACACTGACCGCATATGAAATGATCACAGCTTGCGTTGTCGTAGTAGCAGATTAATTTAACAGCAACGTATCGCTGTTTATTGGACGGCTCTGTCCTTACATTGCACGGCGCTCACCTTTACCAACCCTCTTGTATGATTTAAATCTAACAAATATATTTTATGCATTTATATCCTCACGGATGTGTATTAGGGTTGTCCAAAATTTGAAAAATTTCGAAAATGCTGCGTTGTAATGTCTTATTCTATAGATTATTGATTAAAAACATCAACAAGCCTGAAAGAAGCTCTCAGGAACGTCGTTAAGATTTCTTACAAAGCGTTTGAAAGTAGCTGCCAAAGAGTGGGCGGGCCACCGACGGCGAAATTGCAACTAGGCGGGCAATGACGAAACCACGATTCTTGATTGGGTAATCGGTTATGCTTCAATGATGACGGCGGCTGTCAGCTCTGATTTGGGTGCTTCACCGTGTTTGACAGAAGGAGTAGGTTTTGCTGCTGCTGAGTCTGTTGGTGACGGCTGTAATACTGTAAAAGCGTGTTGTGGTTTGATGAGTCAAGAGTAGTAATGTAACAGTGGTTCTTCGAATGTATCAGTTGTAGCAGTAGTTTCTGTTTTGCGGAGGTCGAGTCTGTTAGTAGAGACGGGAATTTGTAAAGCGCATTGTGGGTTGATGCATCAATAGTTGTAATGCAACACTTGTTCCTTGCTCAATGTTTTAGTTGCAGCAGCATTTTCTGTTCTGATGAGGTCGATTTTGTTAGTAGTGGTTGTGGTTATGTACAAGGGCATTGTGGGTTGGTGAGTTAATAGTCGTAATGTAACACTTGTTACTTAAATGTTTTAGGCGTAGCTGTAATTTATGATAGAAGGCAAAAATATTACTGTCATGGCAGAGGCAAAACGGCGGAAGACTGTGCACTTGCCACAGAGAAGAACAAGATCTCGATCTGAGCATTACTTGGTCGGATATGCTTGCGATTACATCTGTGGCTCGAGATTACCAACCTTGCGAGAAGTAATGAGTTACTTTCTGCATCTGAAAGACCATTGCCCTCAGTCAACCCCTACTCGTGAGCTATGTAATGTGGTGGTTCATGATGTCATGACAGTGTGGCAAATGGCGAGAATTGCCACAATACTTAAAGGAAATGCGGTGAAATTACTTGAAAAACTGAACAAAAAATATATTTTTCTGAAGGCGACCATGAAACGGGAAAGTGATCCCAAGGGTAAGAGGAAAAAATTCACGGAAGATTTGGACAAGTTGTGGGATATTGGAAGTACAGATGCGATAGCAATAATACAAAATGACATTTATCTATCACATGATAGAAAGCTCGAAGACATTGCATTCTATGAAGATCAACAGCAATCTCGCGAATGCATAATGTTGGGAAGAGACAAGATTCTCGCTAAAGACATCGAAAAGAAAACAGCAACCATGGCGGATAGAACTGTTAAAAACATTCAACATGACTCAAGTGATGACTATGTTGTTTTAGCATCTTCTTCATCTTCAAAAGAGGGTGATAGTTTGAGTTCAAGTTCTGATTATGATGCTGATGTTGGTCTTGGCACCTCGACAGCCATTAAGCTGATGGCACCTAAAAATATTATGAATAATACCCATGTGTCCCAAGCTCTGGATCGATTGCAAATAACAGACAACAAGGCAACAATGCTGATCGGAGCATTTATTACGGCTTGTGGCGGTGACATAGCAATGTTCTCTCTGTCAAGATCTTCGACAAAGAGAGCCAGGGAAACAAATCGTCTTGAAATTTCCAAGGATATTTCAGAAAAATTTGCAGAAAATAAACCTCAACATGTTGCTATTCATTGGGATGGAAAGCTCACAGAGGATAGATTAGGAAATCGGTATGAGGCTCTGTCAATTGTCCTATCTTGTCATCCTCAATACTCAGAAGGAAAACTACTTGGCATTCAAAAGATGCAAAATGCTGCAGGTCAGACGCAAGCAGAAACCACTTTCAACATAATTGAAAGTTGGAATATAAAAGATGCTGTAACAGCTTTGGTTTTTGACACTACAGCAAGCAACAGCGGCTGGAAGAAGGATGCGGCAAAGATTCTTGAAGACCTTCTAGGAAGGAAGGTGTTCTACCATGCATGTCGGCACCATGTGTATGAGCTGGTAGTGAAAGACGTTTGGAAATCTTTATTTGGAAAGGCCACAACTGGACCAGAGAATGCATGGTTTGCCCACCTTAAAAGGAACTGGAGCAGTCTTGACAGGGAACAGCAATTCAAGACTCTGACTATTCCTCTATGTTTTGCTGAACGAGCTGCAATGATAGTTGATAAGTTCAAGCTACTGTTGAACAGAAAAGATTTTTTCACACGGGATGACTACAAGCAATGTGTGACTAATGCTCTTGCTCTTCTCGGTGCAGATGAAGATATACGTCATCACAAACCTGGTGCAGCACACCATGCGAGATGGATGGGTACAATTCTGTATGCTCAAAAGATGTTCATGTGGGCCGACCAATTAGATTACAAATCTGAAGAAGTTGAACTGCTGCGCCGCTTCAATTTATTTTTGGTTCTCTTTTATATCCCTGCGTGGGTGGATTCAAGCATTGGTCGTGATGCAGCTGGTAATGACTTGAGATTCGTTCAGCACATGTTGAGTTATAAGGAATATGATGAGCAAGTTTCCACAGCTGCTTCACGAAAGCTTTTGAAGCACGACTGGTATATTGTTGAGGAAACCGCTGTATACGCCTTGTTTTCACCGACGGAAAGCAAGGAAACCCGGGAAAATATGGCAAAGGCGCTCCTGCAAGTAGAGCGAACTTCCAGTTTCAGAAGGGGCCCACCCTCATTGAATGCAACTATACAGATCAACAAGGACAGTACGTTGTCTGACCTTATTGGGCCCCAGTCGTGGTACATATTTGAAGTTTTTGAATGCTCTGGGGATTGGCTGCGTCAACCGGTTGATGATTGGCACTTTTCAGATTCATTCAATAAAATGAATTGCTACGTTAGTTCTGTCAAAGTCGTTAATGATGCCGCAGAAAGAGGTGTCAAGCTAAGCACAGACTATGCTGCAATCTTGACTGACAATGAACAGCAAAGAGACAGTTTGCTTCAAGCTGTGGAACAGCATAGGAAGATTTTTGGAGACAGCAGGAAGTCTACTCTTATCAAAGGCCAGTGATCTGCAACACTGACCCTGCGATATACTTTTTAATGATGCCTTTTGTAAATAGCATTTTTGCCTTTGTTAAATCTTGAATAAAAAGTGTAATATGCGTTCGTTTTAGAGAGAGACGTCGACTTACCATAACAAGCCATAAGGAGAAATTGACTACTGGTTTGCAATTTATGAGTTACAGTCGTTGTCAACTGGTATGTTTTAGAAGGCTCGAAGGTAGCACGATGCATGCATCTAGTTCATTCTTATCTTAATTGGCCAAGCTCCTGTGCAAGAAGTAACAAAACTGTTATACACAGTGTTCAGGTAGAAAATATATTACTGGATCGTTATGCTGTTGTCGATGGCAGCATTAACAACGTCAATTTACCATATCGCCAATGCCACGAACAGAAATGGCTGCAAACCAACACAACAGAGTAGAACGAAATCGTGACCAGCAATGATCACAAAATCAGTATTTCAGCCAATCAGTAGCTTATTATTACAGGTTCCAACCAATCAAAATTCTAGGTTCGTGATTGCCCGCCCACTTCATCGATTCCCCGCCCACATGCAGACGGCTACTTTCAAACGCTTTGTAAGAAATCTTAACGACGTTCCTGAGAGCTTCTTTCAGGCTTGTTGATGTTTTTAATCAATAATCTATAGAATAAGACATTACAACGCAGCATTTTCGAAATTTTTCAAATTTTGGACAACCCTAATGTGTATAGATGGCTAGTGTATTGTACGATATCAATTTCGTTCATCTTCTCGAGGCTTCGTATTCGATCCTCTATTTTGGCTGATAATAAGATAATGTAGTATGTAGCTCAGAGTTGTCAAACTCGACTGACGTCCCGGGTCGAATTCAAATATACAGATCACTCGCGGGCCGCACCAGTCAAATGATTCCAAATATTACTAACTATTAACTCAATATATGCACTTTTTCGCATTCTCGAAATTGGGTGTTAATGTCAGCGATTTTCTCTTGACAATAACTATACAATCACAACTCCGCTGTCGGGTTGTTATATGTGGCCTATATGAACATACTCGAAATTTGCTATCTTGAAGGAATATATTTATTAGTAGTATTTCTTACTACAAATTAGAGAAATGTGTTGGATAAAATCACGCAATTTTCAACATATACTCAGAATTTCTTCGCGGGTCGAATGAAATCATTTGGCGGGTCGTATGTTTGACACCTCTGATGTAGCTATAGAGTTACTTACGTATTTTATTAGCAGTTTTACGTGTGCGTGAGCGATACCACGCATTTTTGCATGTATATTTAACTTTATATTCGTTATTTGATTCAAGATCAATGACCAATTGATCTCTTTAACACAGCTAGTAAAATAAAATGAATTTGAATGATCACTCATACTTCAAAAATTCAATTTGACTTGAATTGTGACTTGACTCGTGACTTGACTCGACTTGACTTGACTTGACTCGAGTCACCTCCAAAAAACGACTGACTTGACTAGACTCGAGTCACCTTTGAAAATCGATTGACTTGACTTGACTCGAGTCAAAATGTGCGATGACTCGAGATGACACGTGACTCGAAGGTAGTGACTTGATCCCAACACTGAAACAGTGCACCCTTCTATGAGAAATCTTCAGTTAACTCCTTTGAGATCGTCGATACATTTCCTTCATTGTGTTTTGGCTCATACTTTGGATGCTTTAAACTGCACTTCTAGATCCTTTTATTGACGTGAATATCTCGCGCAAGGAATAACAAAATGTTCACCAGTCTGTTATTACTGGCAAGGAAGACAAGGGCCGTTTTCATATTCGACATAGATGGTGACCGAAGACGACAGCAGGGTACTGTTTCTAGACGAATGAGGATAAAGTGCAACCTTATATTAAAAATCTTCAGGTAACTCTTCTGAAATCGTCGATACATTTCCTTCATGGTGTGTTGGCTCATACTTTGGATGCTTTAAAAACGACAGGGGAATTGACATGTCCGCGGTGTCAGGAATCTACAGCATTCTTTGTCAGTGTGTCCGGCGTCTTGGTGTGAACACTGCAACTAAAGATGACGGATTTTATACATTAGACATCGATGCATTCTTTATATGAATTTCGTTGATGTATATATAAACCAGGCACAATTCGCTGACTTCCCACATGTGTTTCGTTGTGTCATTGCGGGTAAAGCTCAAAGTAGAGTCACTAAAGATTCACAATTGAAAGCTGAATATTCCGAGCAAACTTTCGAGCAAATATTTTTCGAAATAGTCACAGGTGCATGCTCGTTAAGTGCTGAATTTCTTTTCATGCTGCCGACACCATGCGGAGATTGGTCCGGAGTTGAAATACAACGAATTTCAACCAAAGATTCGTTATAATATACCGTGAAAGATTGTAATACATCATAAAGGTTCACAGTGTAGAACAGAGGTCTCTAACTCAAATGTGCTCGCGGGCCAATTTCCTATTTTTTTTATGGCGCCGCGGGCCGCAGCAACAATAATAAGAGAATTCAATGTATTTCCGAGAAGGCCTTATTTGAAAGGACTTTGCAGACTGACATTCCACACGGATCTTGAAAATGTAATTTACTATTGTGAATTCACACCCGGCATCAAAAAAATCACATTTAAGAATATTTGAATAAAATTGTTGCTCTACTTGGCATATAGTTGCTGTATGTTTGGTTGTAGAAACCTAGCGATAGTACAAATGCATTAGGACATCGTAAAACTTGTCGCGTTATGATTTTGCAGCTAGCGGACATTTGACGTGTCACAATTATAGGTAGAATATTTTAGAATTGTACAAAGATTGATCTGACATCAGAGCATTGGAGCAGGACAGCCTAATCCGGGCTTTGCGCATACTCCTGATAACAAGGCTATCGATCACGTTATTACCTAAGTCAAATTAAATCAGCGTTAGATTTACCTTCGAATATTGGAACAGATCTATAACAACTTGAATATAATGATGACTGTGCCATAGCAATGGAAATGTCCAATCGCCGAAGTATTCATTGATCTTCCACTGCATGGTAACTTTTGAAAGTGCTGTAATAGTGAATTTTGTTGAGTAGTTTCAGGCTTCTGGAATAGTTTTGAGGCGAATTTCCTGTTTTCAAATGAAAAAAATATATTTGGCAGTTAAATATTGTCGAATACTTCGAAATCCAAAATACCGTCGCGGGCCGCACTTACCTGTCTCGCGGGCCGCGTGTTTCATACCTCTGGTGTAGAACCCACCAAGGTTCGTTTGTGGCCACGAACCTCTAGATTTCTGAGGTTCATACATAGAACGCGTCCCGAACCTCACATTCACACCATCCGTAGATAATACAAATTAGGAGTGATACAATTGTCCACAAAGTGCAAGGCTTCAAAAATTCTAATTTAGAAGTGGAGTGGTATAGAAACATTGTAAATTTATCATGTAGATTGTAGAAGGAGACACAACCTAATCATGTCCCCCAAACAAGTATGTATCATTATGCATTGTTACTTGTTACCACGTCTAGTGATTACTTCCGTGGATGTTAAACTGTTGCTTCAGACCAACCATAGACTCGTTCATTGCGGATATAAGCTCACTTCTTATGTAAAAATTCACATCAGTTACTGCGAACATGTGATAGTTTATTGTACAAGAAATCTAAATTAAAGACGATGAGACGTTTTAAAGGGATATATTCCGTATAGAAACGGATCGAGCCATGTAATCTCAAGATATATATAACAGGGGTGGGCAGACTCGCGTCATGCGGGAGCCGCATATCAGAAATATCATCTTAAAAAGAGCCACATCACAGAAATAAAAAAGACGAATTTATGACGTCACAATGTAGTGTAGGAAGTTTATTATTGGTGTGGTGATACGGTCCCCACCTAGGCTGCGAGGTTAAGGAAATCCGGCTGATATGACGTCCAAGCAGTGCGGGGCAGTTCCTTCAAGTGCTGATGAGAATCGGGAAGATTAGAGCAGGGTAATCTCGACGAAATTTTCTTGGTCGAACTCTGCAGTTATTGCTAGCCTTTACAATACAAATGGAAGAGCCGTATTCACCATTACTAGCCCGGAGATGATTGGGACCTGCGTTGGCGTAATTAATTATAATTATCAACGGCAATGTAGAACACAATCATTCATCAATGATTGATGACCAGGAATCCATTGTTGCGGGTGAAACGTTAATATTAACTCGATTCCAGAGTTCAATTCCAATTTTTCGACCTTACAGTTCCACATTCCCCTTTTAGAAGTCTTGCATGAACCATAAGGAAAGAAACAACACGAAAACAGTACGCACATTGTTGATACGAGATAAAATTCAGCAATTTATAATTAGGTTAAACCTCTCCAGGAAAACGTGTGTGCGTTCAATCTTAAAGAACCGCAGTTTCCCCACCCCTACTATATAACAACAATAAAAAGGAGTTTGGAATGAAATATGAAGAAAATATTTTAAATTAATCGAAAATTCCACACGGTCATTGTAACTTAATAACCGTACCAATCCTCTCGGTCCAGTGATACTTGGTTTATATATCATAGCCCGTAACAACATAACATTTTACAGTGTTTAATTGATGTTGAGCAAAATATATAAAACATGGCTTGCTTGCATACCGACATTATAAAAACCGTCCCATCTATCTCAATATTGACGCATTGGTGCCCATACTTATATACACAAGGTTCGGTAGTAATGGTTAACAGGCATCGCGTGCGCGTTAATGTTCCGATGAAAGTGCATATTTTGTATGCTATCACGGCAGATCTACCGGGCGCTTTACTGGCTTTAGTGAAAGCGGATGCAGGATTTTAGATACTAATTGCGAATGTTCTCTTATAAGGGAATTTCCACATTTACATAACTTGAGTAATCAATCACATGTAGGCACTGTATCGGTAGCAAGTTCTCAAAATAGTTTGAATATACTTTTGCAGGAGAGTGTAAGGACATACAGGGGCGTGAAAACATCTGAAGGGGGACGCGAAGAAGCGGTCCACTGAAATTTCTTTTCGCGCCCTGCGCGGTTTACCTCCAATTCACGCGTGTTCCTCTATATATAGACCGAATTTCAGATTTTTGAATTCTCTCATCAACAGTCATAACCTTCCATGCCATCAAACAATCTGTTGGGGTTGCTATAGCATCCCGGTTGCATTTTGTGATATGACGATAAGGGGGCGGGAAATTTTTCACTATCATTAAGGAGGGCGTGTCCAAAAAACGGTTGTGAACCACTGCGTTAGGGGATAAATGTGCGGTTAGGATACTGATTGGAGTGACAGAATCGGCTATTTATTTTGTACCCAAGTGCAATCAATCTCAAGGCACGGACAACATTTATTAACATCATCAATTATATAACCGGATACTATCATGAATACCAATTGTTAATCCAGCCTGATAGGACACTGTGGCATTTAATTAAAATCAAAGCGTCCTAAGTTATATATCCTTCGCTTTATAACATTTAAAATAACTTTATTTGACGGCTGAGTATCCAGTCCTGTTTGCTGGACTTGAGAGACCGTTCGGCAATTCAAGATTGAAATTGTGACACGAAATAGACCTGTTGCTGTATCGAAGCCATTGAGAACATTTATTTACCAAGTGGTAAATATATTTGTGTAAGTCAACGCCCAAGCGTCCCTATAAATAATTTTGGTATTCTACACTGCCATATTCGACGACTATTCTGTATACACAGCATAAGCCATGAGGGATAGTATCTCAGGAATATCAATATATATAATTTGCGAATTAATAATTTGCGACGTATACAGGTCCTCACTCTATATGAGATATGTCTCTGCGACAATGGGCACTCCCCACACAAAATGACGGTTCGGCCTGATCTCCCCTATGTGTTCAAGCTGCCGCCGTTGTTCCAGCCTGCTGACTTAACCTTTCAGAGCCGAAGCTGGAACCGGAGCAGTGGTATCAATGAGTTGGAACCAGAGCTAGTTTATAGCACATGAGAGCTCCCAAGCTGGAGCTGGAACAGTTTGAAGTTTAGCCTACGCCTGCTCCAAAGCCGTGGTTGTATACCAATGTAACTATATTCCCTTGTGTATTTTGGAGGAACAAGGTGATTCTGATCAAGTACAAGTACACCAAACAGACCGATTTCTTTTCTAATTTTTTTTCTAAAATATCGGTATATTATATAAGTTTTGCTCTTTTCGAATGAAATGGTGAATTCAACCCTTTTATTCCAATTTGTGAAGCGGAAATTAGCGGCGACTGGCTACTCGACATCTCCTGGATTTGTTTCCATGACGTTGGAATTTCATAGCCACATTTTAAAAATTTTACGATCTCGTCACTTTTTCATTATACACAGTTCAAATGGGAGAGCCCTGTCTCGTCGCGGGAATGTGTCGGAGAAGCGAAATGTTGTCACATTCTATATGCTGGACGACTCAGCTGTCCGGGAGAATACTTTTACTGATTCTGATTTTATTCCCCACATTATGGTATGACAATGCGAGAAAAAAAACAATTGCCTATTGGACAATTCCGTAAATAAGTCTATTCAACATGGATAATGAGACTTGTCAGTTTGTGACCAGTTACGGCTTCCATATTAGACGCTCATATCGCATTTTTGAGTCCCGAAGTAGTATTTAGATTTCATCAAAAATTCTAATTGCTGCTATCGTATCTTTAGAGTTGTTTGATAAATTTACTACATCATTTTACGTGGTTGTTATCCTGGCAGAAAAGGCTCCTGTTGCTGATGGGCCTACATCATTACCACCTGTGAAAAGCGGTAAGTAAACCTATATTTATGACATATTCCATATTCAACATTTCAATGACATTATCCAAAATAGTGCGGGCCATCCAATTGCTCCTTGCGTAACCAAATCCTAGTAAATATTTTGATGAGTCTGCGCACACTCATCAATTCACTGCGTAAACCCTTGGACAACAGTGCGTAACGACTGAAAATGAAAAATAAAGGTCATCACTTCGGATTTTTCGTGCGCAAACTAGATTTTCTGTGCGCAGAGGCCGTGTCAGCACTGCGCATTTGCGCACGTGCGTAGCTCAGAGGTAACATTGTTTAGGAGTTTCGATGATCCTCATTTACTTCAATATTATCTGCTGAATATGCATCGGAACATAACACGCATTACAATATTCTCGTTGTGTGCCATCATTACCATCAGTGAAAAGCAGTTAAGTAGACCTATATTTATGACATAGCCTTATCGACATTTCATTAACATTATCCATATTAGTTAGGGCTATCCACTTTCTGCTTGCGCGACCAAATCCTGATAAATATGAGATTTAGGGGTTTTAATGGTCCTCATAGGCTATATTCTAATGATGTTTTCTGAATATGCATCGGAATATAACACGCATTACAATATTCTCGTGCGACTTAGGATCTGTAGCGTTGGCAGAAGGAGAAAACGTCAACCAAAAGTTCATGAAAAACTCGGTGACCGCCGTGGCAGAAAATCAGGCACATGGGAACAAGTTGGTCAACAACATTTCGAATGCTGGAGGCGAAGCAAGTCCTGCGAGCCAAAGTTAGTAAACTGCTGTAGGCGTCCCTGTTGGGGAAAAGGTCTACTATACATGGGCCGGTAACTTTTTACGGTGCCGGTAACTTTTTAATGCGGTAAGCGCATTCATTAATCATAACAATGTAACTGTCTTTGAAAAACTATAACCTACATATCGATACGATTTCCATAAAGTGGTTCAATAGACTGAATCTCACCAGAGTAGTGACTATGGTATCTCATGGGGATCTAGTAAAATAACATTGCTGAGTTGTTTAGGACTCTGATACTCATTGACTATCGGTTACCAGCATATTAGTTCGCCTCCACAAAGTATCTGGACAAGTAACGCACCATTCAAAAATCAAGCTATCCGCCTCTACTGCGGAACTATGCGCACCACTCCCATTTGTGCACTGGAAGCATCATATGACGAACCCCCCTTCATCGACGTCACAAGCAGCGTAGCCGTAACTAGGCTACTGCTGCCATCTCAGACGCCACCAGGCGGCCTACGAACACCCAACAAAAGAAGTTCTTGAAGATTCGTGGCATTAGATATAGTCAGCCTCATGAACCCAAAATTCAATACCTTTAACATGAAAGTGAAGGTTACGTCTCTAAGTAACCTGGTCCTTGAAAGAAAAAATGCTCCAAGATATCCCGACAGGGTTGATGCAGTTACCAAATGTTGATCTAGACTTGGCAAAATCATAATAAAACGTATCTCATCTCTGTCACACAACCCATATTCCTGGACTTCACATTCAAACGCTATAACGATGTCATTGAACTATACACTGACGGGTCTATATCAACAGAATGAGCTGCTTATGCGTTTACTATCCCGTTGCTGATGATAAACATTTCTCAAACTTGTTCTACCCCAAAGTCAATCATTTCCATAGAAGCCCAAACCATTGTCCACGCTCTAAAATGGATCTGCCAGAATGGCTCAAACCCCACAGATCTGACTATCTTAGACAGACTGAGCGTACTATACTATTGCCATCTTGCAGTCACAGCCAACGCGAAATTTTATATTTGAATATGGCCTCTCGCTGAATCAAACGATTGGTAAAGGCACCATCGTTGTCCTGGCCTGTGTACCGAGACACGCTGACATTTGTGGTAACGAGTTGACCGACAAATTGGCTTGACCGATAGCGAAAATTCCCCTCCCCAGACATTTCCTGACGAAATTAGCCATACTGATGCGAAAGCCAAAGTACGGCAATACTGTAGAGCGGCCTAGAACACCGAATATCAACGAAATGAGCAAGGAGCGCACTATCGTAATGTCCATTGATCATTGATTGATGGCCACTTTCCATCGATGCATCGACATCGGGTCAACTCATATTTTATAGGCAGACAAAGTAAGAGTGGTTTTGGGGGTTCTGAAGGGCACTGATTCCGAATATGACCGAAGGACTACCCTTATGTTGACCGAAAACGTCCATGCATACATATTTTTAATTGTCCATATATAGGCGCTTAATGAATGGCGCCGAATGTTCCTGTCCAAGCAATCTGAACCCCACAAGACAACTGCCATCCCGCAGGAAACAATCATTTGTCAGTATCTTTTGACATAGCGGACAGAAGATCACGAAATAACATCATGTAACGAAGTCATTATACCAACGGGTTCGCCTGAAGCTGTTTAAATATTATTTACGGCCCCTACATGTTCCAAGACACCTCACTCAGCTCTATCGGTAAGTGGGATTATGTGAGCAGAGAGAAGATAAAAATTGATAACAAGATATATGCAATTCCCGATCACATTGACCGATCAATGATGAATTACAGAAAATTTTTGGGCTACGCACGCCTAGAGGACTAAAGCTGAATCGCCAAACATTCCACAGAACTCGCAAGTAACCTTCGGCCAAAAAGGTAGGGCCGGGCGGGGGGTATGGGGTGGGGGAGCGAAGCCCCCCCAGACGTTGGAATATTCACCCTATGGGGGCCCGAGACCAACGTTTTGGGTGGGCTGACGAACAGCTGTTACGGTCCTGATTAGCCTGACCGTGAAATGTAGGATGTTGCAGTTTTTACGCAATGGTGTAGCCAGGGGCGATGAAAGGTACCATGCCCCCTTACATTTCGCTCTAACGAAAGCGTCATTATTACTCTAGTGGCCCGTGCACTGGCTTAGAAAACCGCATGTGGCCCTTTGGTCAAAAAGGTTGGCAACCCATGTTCTAGTCTGTGACGCGCCTGACCATCAGTGGCCTTAGGCGAAATGGGTCACTCCCATTTTCATCAATGAATTTGACAATATTAATAACAATGAACTAACGATGGAGTTTTGTGGCAATTAACTAGCGATAAACCTCAAAATAAATGGTATTGAATTGGTTTTCATTTAGTCTACATCACAGAGACATACGTAGTGGTAGGTGAACGAGGTACATCGAATATCCGGAAACTCTATTCAACAAATCTAATCAAAACGTCTCCACTGTCCATGGTGATGATGTAGGTATATGGAAAACTTCTGCGTAGGGCTTCGTCAGTGCTCTTCAACCATTCTACATCTACATAATTGTATGTGGCGACTATAAAATGCCATTAGTTTTATCTGCCTGTTAACAAATTGTCACATAGCTATATGGGTACCGATAAAAATGGCGTCACTTACATTTTGCCAAAATATCGGTCAATTATAGAGGATGATTCTTACTGGCAGATCGATCAAATTGCGAATTTCACCCGCATGATACAATTCATTGATTTCGAGTGTAAATTTTGTCATGAACCCTGTTCCCACTTTCGTGCTTGTTCAACAAATGTAGATTTCCATGCACCCTGGCGCACCGTTTACACCGGCTGAAGAGCACTGATATAAGCCACACAGAAAATGCGACCGAATTAAAAAGCTCTACCAATAACATAACATGTATTTTGACTATGATCACCTCTAGTGCGTAAGAACCGCGTAAGAACCTTGTTTAGGTAAGTCATTTACTGTGCTTAAGCGAGGCACCGAATCAAGCAATCTTTCCCAAATTCACCCTGGTTGGCGGATGATCTCGAAATAACGAGTCATATTTTTATCGTCAGCTTGAACTTGAATGGTGATGTGATTTTCCAAGTGAGACGACGTGTTATTTAACCATACGACGAACCGTTTTCCCACAGGTGACAGGCGAACGGGAAACAGCAGTTGGTTGAAGAAATTATGGCGAAATACAAGCAAGGTTTTCAAGCGATCGTCATCATCATCATTGTCGAATGATGAAGGTGGTGCTTCTGTAGGTAGGTATATCCCTAAAGTTTCCATATGTCGTATTTTAAAAGGATATGACCTCTTTTCTCAAGAAAAGTGAATTGTCCTACGAGGACGCCCAAACAAAACTCTTTGTCGCATCACCATATTTGCTTATACTTTCAAAGATAATTTTGGAGAGACGTATGTAGGCTATTTGACGAAAAATAATGTAGCCATGAAAGATGCTGAATTGATGGTTTATAAAAGACTTTTCAACAATCTCCCCATACAAACCCCGGCTATTCCTCATTGATTGTTATCGCAAACATTGTTCGACGTTCTACGTAGCAACTGGACCTTTTACATGTGTGGAAACCCGAGGTTTCTGGATTTTTCGGTATTTCCGTTTATAATTGTATTTTGCACATGGTTTGTTTGGATGGCTTATGAGCAGGCCTGTTTATTTTTGGATTTCTCCAAAAATAACAAAAATAGCTTATTTTTGGATGTTTTCAAATTTTAGTTTTGGAGGATCTCCAAAAATAAGAATTGAAGGCGTTTTGAGCCCTATTACTACTGAAAAAATCCACCAAAAGTATGTTATTATCATGTATTCAAGTCCTCCAACACATAGATATCATCAGTGATCTTGATCTAACTTTCCAATACATTCTTCACAAATTTAGTCTTTGGCCTGGAGGATGCCTTCTAGAGAATATTAATCACTGCGAGACGTCCCCCCCCCCTTGATTTTCGAGATATCGGCCTCGAACGTCGCAATTGTGGGAAACATCGAGGTTAGGGGTCCAAAAATGGAGGAATGTCTAGCTCTTCAAACTTTCCAATCTTCCAAGCCTTTGCTCCTGAAAAGCGCTCGTCAGTAATGCGCTTGAAACGTCTGATCCTCCACGAAGTTGCGTGCCTCATTGAACTTTGACAGCCCAACACCCTCTGACCAGAAAACCTTCCTTGTGGCGGTCCTCGTCCCAGTCCTCATCTGGACACAGGCGTTCGACCAGGCACATGAGCTCCTGCTGCTCCATGATCAGAACATCAAGACCATGAAGCTTCGTGACGGTGGTGCTCAGCTATGTGCGAGCGTGACCATGCGATCGAGAACGATCAGATGGATCCACCACAGCAGCGAAGTTGCACACGCCGGACTGTTTTCGTCCATAACATCAAGGAGTTTGGTACGGTTTCCAGTCAACCAAGAGGCCACCCTCTTCATTGACAATAAACGAGCGTCAACAAACTTGGGTCGCACGCTTTCCATCATCATCATCATCATTGGTTTATTAGCAATTTTATCAGTTCAATACACCACAAAAAATGCGATACAATGAAAAGACAGGAAGATGTCGAAGCGACAAGGAGTAGTCTGTGGAATCTGACACCCACCTTGGCCTAGGCGATGTAAAGAGGAGGCATGCACACTGAATGAAAGTAAAGAAGATAGTATAGAAAAAGGAAGCGACAAGAAATAGGGCGGCATGTCATGGGAAACGAGATCGATAGGTCAGTCGTGGTCCGGTAATCTTGAGGATGGACTGTATTTATTTAGTAGTCATTGCTTGTATTTCAACTTGAATGTGGACATGCTCGTCGATCCATCTACTCTGGATCAAGTTGTGTTGCCGTCTGAAGCATCAGCAGATGAGTCCCGTCATCGTGTGGACGAAGTGATTGTGACAGAGATGGCTGTATATGATTTCGCCGTTCCCTTTGCCTCACTTAAGCTGCCTTCCCGTCTTCTCTACGTGTCGCACTGTGAAACTTATAGGAGTACAAAGGCAGAGGGGCGGGCAGGCAGGCAAGGTCAGCAGAAACGTGAAGTGGATTGAGTCGAAGTAGTTTTAGCGTTTCGGTGACCCCTTCCCTCACATAGATGCTGTTTTGTGTGTTTTTGTGCGTTTTCTAATCGTTTACATCGCTCTGACTTGTATATTTCACTGAAAAACATCATCCAAAAAAATCTTATTTTTGGATGTTTTCAAATCTTATTTTTGGAGAATCTCCAAAAATAAAACCCAACATCCAAAAATAAACAGGCCTGCTTATGAGTCAACTTGTCTGAGTAAGTCTCTATAGCTGAGATAGGAAGACGTAGCATTAGGGCGTGGTATTTAAAGGATCGAGTGTAGAAATCTTAGCGGAACGAGTGGCGAGATGGGGGACAAAAGTGGTCACGGACGATACTTACGTGAGCATCTAGATCAGTGATTCCCCAACTTGGTGCCACGAGATTATTATTTGTGCCGCGAGACAAGCAGATGCCACTAAAGAGCGATCTGTTGTTCAGCGTTCTGATAAATAAGCACATTTTGTGGCCGTGTCCATGAAATCAAGCATGGTATTGCCGTTTAATAGGGTATTGTTCACATATGAACTGGGGGTTATGTCTGGCTAAAGTTATTCGATAAGTTTCAAAGCAACTCATGAGCACATTGTCTGGAACTCAACTTATACTTCAATAATACTTCTTAAGATGTGCACTAAAAAATATAGGTGGGTAATTAATGCATTTGTAAGCCATAAACCAAGCAATCGTTTTGCAGTAGAATGGCACGTGATTGGTTTAGCAATGCCCCTTTTTTGGAACGCCGTTTTCATGAAAATGTTTGGATGAGTCCTTCGAAATCCCATTCCATGATATATACAATCAAAATTTTATGTTGATTTGTTTCTTAATGGGTTTCGTTCTGACTGAAATATAAAGACGCAACGTATAGATCAGTGGTCGGGAACTTAGGGCTCGCGAGCAATATATGGCTCCGTTGGACATAGGATATGACTCTTTTCAAAAATTTATTTTTATGCCTAATGTATTAATATTGCAGCGACTTGCTTTTAAATCTCCATCACGACAAGTATAATTATTCTTGTGGTAGTATAAACATGGATTTGCAAGATTTATAGAGTGGCGTATTCGGGGTTCGAGGCTCAGGCCCCTTTTTCAAAATCCTCAAATTTTAGTTGCTGTTGCGCCGGCGACCAATATCACTCCCGAATTCGAATATGCCCGGCCCGAAATCTCGGATTGCACGATACATTGATAGATTAGAGAGACTATAGGAGACACGGTGGCGCCTGTATCACAATGCAGTTTTCAAATAATACACATTGTCTTCCTGATCTGCAGCGAGAAATGAAATACCGTGGGTGGAAGGGGCATTCACAATTACAAATTCAAAGCACAAACAACGTCATAGCTATATACGTTCGTGATTGCCAACGTAGCTTTGTAGTCGCTGTTAAATGTAGGGGCGTGGCTCGACTTTATGTTAACTATGGTTACCATACGTCCTATTTTAAATGGATTTGTCCTCTTTTTTGACTTTTTGGAAATTGTCTTCGGATGAAGCCCAAATGTCCTCTTTTTGAGACTTCGTCCTCTTTTTTCAGAATTTCGGTCAGATATACAGGCAAATGCGACAGATGCACAATGAGTCAGCACTGTAGTAACGCACCGGCGGCTATTTCGGGAGATGGGCCGGGAAGTTCACCTGTTGTTTAGTCAGCTAGACCTACCTGATGATGTGAAAGAAAAATGTATTTTCGGGAGTTGACCCAGAAAGTTGACCTTATTTTTTTGTCAACCTACCACGAAGTGTGAAAAGTTGACCATTTTTTCAAGATTTTCCTCCGGTTTTGCAAGTGTTAAAATTTTGAAAAATTGCCCTCTTTTCATATTTCCAAAATATGGTAACCCGAATGTTACCGCAGAATACCTTGAGAATTTAGAAGTCAAATCAGAACCAGTGCGATATTTACATTCAATTAATATCAGTAATTATAAATTCTAAGATTTTTACGATGAATTGCGCTATCACGGCCGTGCCTCGCATACTCCTTACCTTTCTTTTCACGCTTTATTTTCAAACATAAAAATAGGCAAATTGCGTGATTTTGGTAGTTAACATGTTCAAAATCAAATAGACAGTCTGCCTCACATGCCCCGCACTTACACGTTGGCCTCTCACACATGACAGTGGGTATTATTAGGGCTGTTCAAAAAAATCCTGAATCTTGCGTATTAGGCGACTAAATCGTTAGGTTGCCTTGAAAACGACGCTCACCTAATTTGAATTCATTTCAACCGGCAATCGCGTATTTCTTACAATTTGTAAATTTTGAATTTACTGACAAAGACAAATATTTTTTGGTCAAATATTTCTATCAACCCCATGAAATTGTTGAGCTGTCTTCAAAAACGATGCAAAACAAATTTGACTCAATTACAACCCGTAGAAGCGGAGGTGTTTGCGTTTTCAGATGATAATTCTAGGATTATCCACAGATCAAGGTAAGTATATCTTATGCCCGCATTCTATAGAAATGTGCATTATTAAGCCTTACCATTGCTTCTTGGCCGGATCCTTACGTCGGGCCGGACGTTTGAGGCCCCTGCGATCAATGTTGAAGTAATAAAACATGGATCTGCAGGGCGTCTGATGATATCAGGCATAATGCGAATGCACCAGGGAGACGTGAGAGCTTCAATTTCGTATCCATCATCCTAATAAGCAATCTAACAGGGTCTAACTCAGGGGTCGCCAACTCAAAATGGGTCGCGGACCACTTTTCAAAATTCCTAGAGACCGCGGGTCGCATGACATCAATATCGAGATTGAAGTAGGCAACACAGTCAGCCACGTCTGATAACTCTACGTTATTACAATGTTATGCTCTTTAACATGGGCGACGGGCATATTCACTACAAAAGAGGCAATATTTTATTGAACAAACACAAATACAACAAAAATGTCATCATAATAAACTTCATTATATTTTCAACTATGACCTGTGTCCCATACCTGACAACGCTCTGTAGCAGCTAAGTCTGGACTGGCCAACCTAATTGTTATTCACGGCCGTATTGCAATTACTCATGTAGCCTGCGGCCGCATTCCGTTTAATAGTCAGAATGACCTAACTGGGGCGAAATAGCCACGTTAAACTGCCCATACCCATTGCTGGTACCATCCGGACTAATATATTTACGCATATCGGCTACTATGCGCAGCGAAATCGTTAGTAATCATATTATGAAGAGCCACAGGGATTCGTTCCGTGGTCGCGCCAAGCGCGAAAAAATTTTCATGTTCGTGAGTGAATTTCTTTATCTAATATTACTATAGTTTCACATATTACAATCAAATATTTATCCTTTTTCGGCCAATGTGATCCAATTCACCGGTAGACCTATTGCAGAGCGTGTCTTCGAAAAAGCGAATGGGAAGTTATTAATGCTGTGCTGCATCTTTTGTTGGGCCAATTCTCATTAGTCCCCTTTGTTGCATGCAATTATTTCTTGACCTCCCATCAGAGTTGTCGGTATAGTGGAGATATGGCCCATTTGATTCCTCAAATGCAGGCTTATACCAGAAAGAAATTTCATTCATGATGAGGAGAACACGATTAAAAATTTTGTATTTCTTTATGGGGCGCATGCGTCATGCCTGCGCATGCATCTGTACTGTATGATTACAAAGGACACTATACTATATTAAAATCGAAAATCAACACGCATGGAACTGCGCGCAGCGCGAAGAAAATTTCAAGAATAATCCAAACCTTTCATTAATCAATGAGTCAATTTGTAAATTCAATTGCATATATTGACGGCCGCCAAAACATCCTAATTGAATTAAGTGTCGACGGACGCATAATTTTCTTTCTGCTGCCGCAGATCGGCCACCCCTGGATTAAAGAATCGATATTGGCGTTAGCTAGACACGGTAGCCTAATTGCTGGAAAACGATATCCTCGTGAAGCATTGTATTTTGGAGAAACAGGAGTCGTTTTCAAGCGTCTCGGTCTTGGTACTGGTAGGCTATTGCACATCAAGGCAATATACCCAATGCCCATTTATACTAGCAAATTCCTCCTCCATAGAATGATATTACGATGCTGAAGCCGTATCAGCTACTGAGGAATAGCGATATAGAGTACAGTAGAATGGCTTATTTTAAACAAAAACAACAATATCAAGTTCAGCATTTCAAAATGCTTTACTAAGCGTTCTTCCGAATTTTTTCCAAATCAGGTCGCGGGCCGCAAAATATGAACTCGCGGGCCGCGTGTTGGTGACCCCTGGTCTAACTTATTACTTTTTTTGAAGGATCTGCGACCTTAGCTGAAGGAGACTCTGTGAATCAGAAGTTTGTGAGCAGCCAGATAACTGTTGTAGCTGGGAATAATAACAACGTCACTATTGTCGGGCAATCGGCACGAAATCAAGGTGATTGTGAGTTCATCTCTCTGGTTATTTCCGATTGCGCATCATCAACCTACAATGATCCAATGTAACTTATTTGTCATCGCATAAAACGAAACGTGAGCCGCAAATAATTTTTCATTCATGTAACACCAAAAACACCACTTACAATTTACGAGTGTCATCGCACTTATGATAGAACATTTTTGAAATCTGAAGTTATATTGGTGATACTTTTAGACCGAGAATTTACGGCCGAAGTGCGTGCTCATAGGTTCTTAGAAGGATTGAAGGTCGGGATCGAAAGTATAGAATGCGCTGATTACAAATCTTAGCGTCAGCCGTTACCGCTCCGGGGGGTTTGGCTGTGAGGGGGCAGCAAAATTTTGCAAACAAACTGAAATTTTGACTCATAGGTACAGCGTCAGTTCCGATATTTTAAGGAACAGTACCCTTTCGCATAACACAATATATATGAACTGACGAATGATAGTGGTGGAAACGCGAGATACGGCCGTCGGAAGATCGACTTTCGGAAAAACTTCTTGCCACATTTTATAAAGCTCGGCCTAAACGAGAGTAATGTGGCAGCTGATAATAGGTTCAATCGTGGTGAAATGCCAATATATTTACCATGTCACCGAGATTTCGCATTCATAAGTAATTAAAATGAATATTGGTCAGAGAGAATGGATCTGACAAATTAAATAGAGCAAAAGATTTTGTGAAAATTACAGCTTTTGGGATTGAACAAATATTCACAGTCATTTATGCGATGAAGTTATAGATGAAAATGAATGAAAAGCATAGCATAGAATATAAAAGGCAAGGGAAAAATTGAGGTGACATGCAGAGGAAGGCGAGATCGATATGTAAGGTCATAGTCCGGTAATCCTAAACCTGAAGGCTGACCAGTAATGCCTATTCATTTAGAACAGGGGTTCTCAACCTAGGCAGCGGGGCCCCCTGGGATGCGGGGGGTCGTGAAACATCTGGAGGGGGCGAGAAGAAGCTGTCACCTGGAGAAAAATTGCGCACTCCGCGTGATTTACCTCCAATACACGCGTCCTTCTCTCTATATGGATCAAATTTCGTATTTTTCTATTCTCTCATCAACATTCATAACCGACCATGCCACCAAACAATCTATTAGGGTTGCTAGCATCCCAGTTGGATTTTGTGATATGACGATAAGGGGGGTGGGGTGCGAAATTTTTCATTATGAAAAAGGGGGCCGTGTTAAAAAAAAAGGTTGAGAACCGCTGATTTAGAATAAATTCTAGTTACTTCTTAATTCGTGAACAATGGAATTGTCAATAATGCGGTGATCGGCAGGTTGAATACGTCCAGTTATAAATTGTTAAAACAGTGGCTATAGCTATGATATAATTTGTCATTTCTATGATCCCTTTATTTAGTTGTATACTGGCGTCAACCCTGCGTATGAATTTATATTACTAGAACAGATTTAACTGTTACCGCGGACGTTGGAATTGATTATTATTAAATCGCAATTCCAGTTTCTCTCGATGAAGCCGCGGGGACCTTTTGAGTCAGAATTGATGTAGCAGTACGACCACAGATATTTGAATTATAATTATTTGTGACTATTATATTCTCCGCCTATGACAGTTTCGCACTGGCCTTTTTACTTCTGGTCAATTTTTCGATAAAACTCTGAGATCGGAAAGCACATTTTTCCTTCTCGGAATTGGCTGTCAATATCTGCAGCTTGTGACTAGAGTGAAACCACATCACCGTAATCGATTGGGTATAATGTGGTCGATGAACAATTGAACATCAGCATACTCTACATCTGCTGTCTTGAGGGATTAATTAATGGAAGTATTTTTTACTAAAATCCTCAATATTTCTTACGAATGTGATGGATAATACAGAGATTTTTCAATCTACTCGGAATTGCTTCGCGGATCGGATGAAATCGTTTGACTGGCCGTATGTTTGAAACTCTATCTGTATAACGTTAAATCTAACGTATTGGTTTAGCATAACTATACTCTATCTTGTGGTGTTTTCCTGTCGATTTCCATACAATAAATTACGTATTTTTATGGGATATCTGGATAGCCTACATGTAAGCATCCGATGTCAATTGGGTCAACAGTTTTGATTTTAAAATAAGGGAAATGAGTCAATGCTGACTCGCTCAGTTGTAAGTATTTATCGAAGAAGTATTACCAGCCACGCCTGGAGAAGGTGAATAATCGATTTTCTGCCTAATTTATATGCACTTGACGAATATCGACAGTTAACCGCGCTGTATCAACTGGATATACAAGAGTCAATGAATAACCCTGGACTTATTGAATATCGATTGGTCGACAAACGATTTGATGCAACACCACCAGTGAAAGTGTTCAGCTTCGCTACTCAAGTAGACAGTAATTCCATGGATTTCTGCTCAATTTCAAGTAGAGGTATACCTATAGCAATTTCCCAGACGTGTCAAGACTATTTCAAGTGTATGAAAAGAATGAACAGTCTGATAGCTACTCAAGTAATTATAGCTTCCAAAAATAGAACTTGTCGAGGGTTCCCATACTTTTGGTAGGTTCTACTTCTAGATATCCCCGCAAACACGCGTCACTGCCCGTACTGAGGTAACATGGGTAGTAACCGAAAAGAGGTGTGTCTTGTTAGCATTGTCTTTTAGTAAGCGTCTTATATTCTCAACTGCTCCATGGTGAAAACAGCGAAAAAATCAAAGTCAATTGACAAATTGCACCATTTTATTACCACCCTATTTACTATGAAGTGGGAAGATTTACATAGAAATGGGACAGTTGGCCCTGTCCAAATATTTCAAAGGTGGCTAGGAAAGTTCGCGTTTCTTTTGTAGCCAACTACTAACGTGAGATCCTCTTCAAATCAAAGCCTATTTATCAAACACGAATAAAGAAACCAACTGTATATAGCAGACGACATGAGAGATTCGCTATCGAAAACCGAACCAAAGACTGCTGATGACTTCATTGCAGCAACACAACTGCACCCATGCCATTAATAAACGCACACTGAATATTTGAAACCTGTTGCTTATAATTTCGTTGGTGTGGTTTTCACATTTTCCCTATAGATTTGCTCCATAATTTAGGGCCACAAAAGATCGAAATGATAGCAAAAGATCCTCCAGGCAAAATTTCTGGAAATGTTTTGGAACCATGCACTGACATGGAGAATTGCCAATGCATATTGCGTTACCAGGTGACGCTATGGAGCGTCATTCTAGAGAAAGAATAAAATCAATCCTTCCCAGTGGATGCAAAATAACCTGAAAGCACAAATGCTTTTTGGTACCGACGTAGGCTAAATTATATGTAAGTCGTCTGATGCCTCGATGTATATCGGAAAGTCGTATTCACTCAGGTAGCCTATGGCAATGAGGTGATTTGAAGAAAAGCCTCCCCTCCTTCAACAAGAATCTATAGCATAAACCGTGCTTTCACTTCACCAAGAAGTACTCAACTTCAACATCCATCATAGTCACTTCGTTGTATCAATGCGCATGGACATTGGCCATCTTCAACCGTACCTTATGTACTGATTGAATGCCCAGCCCATGGCCATTTTCCATCGTTAAATGATGGGGGGGGGGCTAATCTTAGAATGTTTTGCGGCTTAAATTTAAAGCAATATTGTCATATACGTCGGACATATAAAGCAAACGTAGTTAAAGAGCCTCGCCTCATGCTAATTGATACAAATCCTGTATACACGATAGCTGTGTATGGGAATAACTTTATCGCAAAATGAGCAACGAGCATGACTGTGGTTATACATGATCAATCCCTATAAGCTGTAATTTTCATATAATCTTTACCTATATTCACTTCGTCTGCTTCCATTCTCTCTCCGCGATATTCATTTAATTACTTATGAATGCAACACAACTGCGACCTGGTGGATTTATTAGCATTTACCAGCATGATTGAACTTGTTATCAGCTGCAACATTACTCTCGTTTTGGCAGCGATTTGAAAATGGGGCAAGAACTTTTTCTGACAGTCGATTTTCAGACGGCCGTATCTCGCGTTTCCACCACCATCATTCGTCAGTTCATATATATTGTGTTATGCGAAAGGGTACTATTCCTTAAAATATCGGAACTGACGCTGTACCTATGAGTCGAAATTTCAGTTTTTTGCAAAATTTTGCTGCCCCCTCACAGCCAAACCCCCCGGAGCGGTAACGGCTGACGTTAAGATTTGTGATCAGTGCATTTTATACTTTCAATTCCGACCTTCAAACCTTCCAAGACCCTATGAGCACGGACTTAGGCCGTCGGCTCCCAGACTATTTGCTTCGAAATCCCACCCGTAGAAACTTTGGCAGTTCAAGAGCAAAAGTATAGCAACTTCTCAACTTCACCAATCAAAGCGTGCCGTGCGACTGATGTTGTCAACATTAATGTATGGTGAATGCCGTGTGATATATTGTTGAAATTGCGATACGATTGCTGATATAATATGTTCTTTCCAATTCTCAACTAGTTGCTGACGAATACCCCTGACGAGTGTCAGCCGACGATAGTCGGGTTTATTTTAATATGAATACACCATTCAATTGTATATTGGAGTTTTGTACCTCAAAAAAGCTCTAGCCCGTCTGTTTTGCTCGATTGCGGGGATCTTTTTGTGGTTATCAGTGAAAACTAATGTAATTCCTTTCCTGCATTTATCAAGAACTTTCGCAAAAGCATAGATCGCGACTAGTGCAATAAATCTTTTCCATGTTTGATGAACCTGTCCGGGAAAACTCAGTTTTTTTCTGCAAACTTCTGCAATATTTAACTGCAACATTTTACTGCAAAGATCATTACCCAATTTGAGAGATTGATTGCGACCCGTTACATTATTTCCCTTCAAATTTGCGCGGTTTTCGGTGGGGGTGGCTGCGATAACGATACACTGGTGCATTTCGCCATCTCAATGCAATATCTTTTGATCGCAATGAGAGAAAGCCGACGTCAAGACACTCAAGGATGTGACAGCACTCATACGTTCATTGGTACGCAATTCCGAGATGAAACTCTGTGGCGTATCAATATTGGTACTGATACCGACTGGTTATTTGGTCTGCAAAGCGAGCGCTAACCAACAATACTTATACGATGCGACTATGTGCCCCTGCAATCATATTTCCCCAGTCAGTGTTGTGTGAGCTACCATATTTCGAAAATCTGATATAAGGACACGTTTTGAAACTTTTCAGACTACCAAAACCGGAGGATAATCTTTAAAAAATGGTAAATCGTGGTCGGTTGACTAAAATAAAAAATGAGCATCTTTCACGCTCATCGCCCAAAATACATTTTTTCTGTCACATTATCAGGTGGTTGACTTGAAAAAGTCAGTTTTCCGGCCTAGCTCCGGAAATACCCGGCGCAGCGTTACTTCATTGCTGATTTACTCTATGTCGATTTTGCCATATATTTAACCAAGATTCTCAAAAATAGGACAATTTTTTTAAAAAAAGAGGACATTAAGGCGTACTCCGATGATACTTTCAAATAAGTCAATAATGAGGACAAATACTCTTAAAAGAGGACGTATGGTAACCCCAGTGTTGTGTTATCATCTATGTTACGGGCGGTAAGCCGAAATCAATTTTTTGGTAGCAACTTTCAGATAGCGCCCCGAAAATGTGTTACTGATCTGACAGCACGGCTTTGGAGCAGCCGTAAATTTAAACTGCTCCAGATCCGGCTTCGGAGCTTTCTTCTATCATACATTAGCTCCGACTCCAGCTCCGGACCCGCATTATTACCACTGCTCCAGCTCCGGCTCTGAAATTATCGAATGGGCCTTTCTATATCAGGGGTTGCCCACCCACGGGTCGAATGTGGCCCGCGAGAAAGTTTTGCGTGGCCTGCGAGGTATTTTCTTATTATATTATCGAAAATGAATTGCTCAGATTGTGAACTTGCAATGCCAGCCAAAAATTAGAAGTATGACTGCGACACTTGGGATGTTGATGACCAAAATATCAGTTCCGACGCATTGGCAGATCCATGGTACAGTCACATTTTCAGTATATCGTCTTACATCACAATAAACTAAAATAGTAGTGAAATTCTTCACGCTTCGCGTGTTCAATTGTCACACAATTTCTTGCTTGGTTGCCTACCCCCTACCAAAAATGAAAAAAAGCCTAATTTACCCGATTGAGTCTAACTGTATTCGCAATTACGGGAGAAAGTCTTTTCGCGTTTACGCTCGCATGAAGATGAAATGATGATGATGAAATGTAGGCACAAAATCATTGTCGCACGTTATCGGAGACCTTCGATATCGATGTGGCCAGACGCCGAATAGTCGTGTCCTTGCAAGCTAAGCCTAGCGGGCGGTATACAGCAGACCCGCAATATACTCAAGTAATAATATTATTGACCTTGTTTATTTATAAACTTTGAAAATTTTACCCTCTTCGCGTGGCTAGTGGACCGCGCACTCGTTCGTCAATAGCATGTGTCCCTTTAGCCGAAAAGGCCATTCTGGTCTATATAGATTACTTATCTACACATATGTTAGTTATCTATAGTAATCTAGAATTTGTCAACCGACAGTAACATCCGATGTAGCAACGAAGACTTTGGTGACATCTTGGCTTGTGACATCTTAATGAATACTTGTCAATGGTTGGTAACTAGTTCCACTAGAACGCACACAGGCTGCCATTGCTGTACACAGCAATAAAATTCAGGCCTGCTGTTCAATTATGATAAATCAGCAGATGTGGTAGTTGCATATATAGCCTAGCATCTTATGAAATACGTCGGAGCCGGAGCTACTCCTCAAATAACGGGCTCCAGCTCCGGCTCCGGCTGAATTATATGTAGAGCTCCGGCTCCAGCTCCGGTGAAAATGCACGGCTCCGGGGCTCCGGCTTCGGGATCCGGCTCCGGCTCCAAAGTCCTGTCTGGCAGTACGTCAAATCAGTTTTAATGTATCCGCTTTTTTGTTTTAGCAGCACATCTAATAATTGTCGGACTTTTTACAGGCGTAAACTACGGCGAATTGATAGCGATTGTTAACCATCATACTCGGCAAGAAACGGCCATTGGCATTCGCGAAGACTTCAAGAATGAAATTCTTCATGAACCGGATTTCGAAGTTTTCCCTCGGATGAAAAAAGTTGATGTTGACGATTATTACAAAGGTCGTTTTCGCATGGAAAATCATTTTGATGCCCAAACCAGAATTAGAAGAAAAGATTTTCGAAATCAGTTGACCGAGGATTTCGGGTTTTACCGTCAACACGATAAGGAATGTAAATCGATCACAATGGAAGAGGTCATGGAAGCAATATCGAACAATATTAAATTATCTCCGGATGATGTAGTTGGGGTCACTGCTATCGTCGCACCTGTAGGATCAGGAAAAACGACTCTTACACGTAGAATAGCTCGCAAAGCTCTCGGGATCTCTTCTACAAAGGAAGTGGATGAGCCCGTTCCGTTCAAAATAACGAAACGAAAAATGATACATTACATTGAATTGAAGGACAAGAAAGAAGAGAACAGTATAACAACATCAAAGTTCCTATTCGGCGGCCTTTACAAAAGTGAAGATGAAGAAGATGAAGCTTTCGAATGGTTGTTAGAACATCAATCAGAAGCAATCATCATTTTTGACGGACTTGATCAAGCGAGATGGGACTTTATCAAGGGTAGCGTCCAAAAAATCAAACCGTATGAGAAAGCGAGCACCTCGGCCATCATGTACAACATCTTATCCCGCCATATCCTTCGCCATGTCAAAATCATCATGTCATCACGTGAATTCAAAGTATCCGAGCTACCGGCGGAAGCGCGTCCAGGCGATATCATCACATTGACTGGACTCGCACTACAAGATGCCCATAACCTGTTCGTGTTTCTTCTCAATGAGAATGGGAACTATCTCTGGGAGAAAATCGAAAGCATGGCACCGCGATTACATCAACTACTTTCGATCCCGGTGTTTCTGATTTTGATAGCAGTTGTGATGAGGAGGTTTCCAAGTAGGCCACCTCCCTTTACGGTTACAGAGCTGTACACTAGGATCTTGTCAATGTTTCAGAGTGTGGAAAATATCCGAAACCGCACAGAAATATTGTCGATTATACACAAGTTAAAGGCATTGGCGTTTCAGGGCATGATAGACGGACGAGTCGTATTCGTCGAGGCGGAATTAAAAGAATTCGGAGTTTCCGCCGGGGAAGTACAAGATGTGATGACGAAAGTTCCTGGTTATAATATTCTCAGCCGTCACTTATTGGAAGGCAACTTTAATTTTATCTTCTGTCATCAAAGCATGCAAGAATTTCTGGCAGCTAGCTATGTCTCTGAAATGGAGCTCGAAGAGTTCTCTTGCTTTAGTGACAAACATCTACATGAGAAACGATGGTCCGTGGTTCGAAGATTCGTAACAGGCGTTGTTTACATGAAATCTCCTAGTGAGGTTCACAGGGGTAAGTTATCGGGTTTTTGTAAAATATTTGCCAAGAAACCCATTGGTTTCGGGTAGGGCAGAGCCAAATGGATTTACCCGAGTGATTCAATTCCGAATCTAGTATTACGCTTCTCTACACTATACTATATTTCTGGTAACGTTCGTATATTTGGGCTGTATGGTTGTGTGCTATGATACGACTTATCTAAGTTTCAATGCGTTCGAAGTGGGAGAAATTATTGAAAATATACTTAAAGCACTTGAAATTTTCGGCTCTCACTACTCCATCCGAACCATTACAACTAATAATTGAGTCAGATACGATCGAGTACTTAAATGAATGTGCTCAGCCCTAGTTATGTCAGAGTCGTTTAGTTCATCCTGTCTTATTTCACATCATCAATCGAGTGGGAAGAATAGTTGAAGCAAGCATCATAGATACATTGAATTGCAAAGCAAACATCTTTGGTATTGTAGCATATACGTGAGTTATCTCTCAACCAACTGCTTGAGCAATGCAGTATACGAACACGATTACGATAAAATTTCTGGTGTGTTACCTGTTACATACAGAGATGGTCACAGTAGTCAAGAACGCTATTCTAGTATAGAAGTAGTAGTAGAGAAGCATATGATACTCAAGTACGAGTAGACATAGCGCTATTCGAGGCAGCCCATAACTGGGGCGGGGGAGATGGCGTAGTGGTAACGATAAGCGCCCACCCATCTGACGGACTTGGTTCGATTCCCGTCGGAGGTTTATCTGGGCTCCTCTTTCCCCGCTGTTGCCGTTCTTACGGCGACAAAAAAGCCCAGAAAATGACCCGACGAAAGAAAGCACTCACAAGAAATGGAAAGAACTAGTAGATAGGAACGCGGCTTAAAAAAAACATCACAATCGAAAAGATCTGTGACATCCGGGAACTCTAGGCCGAGGTGGATGTTAGAGTAAAGGATTGCTACTGATGCGTGTCATTCGACATCCTCCTCCTCCTATCTGTTCATGACATCGCATTGTGTCATATCGCACCGTAAATTGCGCGTGACTTGTTCAGATGAAAACTACTTCTGGTAGAAGTATAATTTGTTGACTTTTAGAACTACCTAAGTAAGTAGGTACTTTTGAAAATCAGTCATAAATAGGCTCATTCAAAACCAGACAACTGACATAGGCGGGCGGCGCAGAGATTTGTGTTGCTACATCCCAGGTTACATATATTTTCAACAACAAGAACTCGACCGCATCATATGATACAAATGATACCATCACTATATAACAGGGGCGGGCAACTTCTCCAGTCGGCGGGCCGGATATAGGAAAATTAAGTACTTGGCGGGCTGGATTGTGGAATCGATACATTATTCGACCATTTATCCACATATACAAGGAATAAATCGTTTTTAATGAATGCAGTTTAACGACAGCAATGTTACTTCAAAGCCATTCCTCGCCGATAGTGACGAACACAATGTAGATATGTGAAGAGCATTGTCATACAGACGTCGCCATGTCTGCTTCTATCTGATCAGTCAACACACGGTGCAATCCTTAATTGAGATTTCAAGACGTTCGATAAACCCGTTACCCAAAATTTACCAAGATATCAATTCATTATTGTTGAGTAGGTGACGAGATAGCATCGTTGTTCAACTGTGTGGCCTGATTATTATTGATGTTGTTGTTTTTATTTGGCGACCTCTGGTATAAGTGGCGTCTTACTACATCCGCATGGTAACCCTTGTTTACCCCGGTACTCCCGTTCCGAATACTATGTAATGGTGCCGTCGCGCACTACAAAGCCCGTAGTTAACACGATGAGCGCTACGGAGAAAATGTATCGGATGCCACTCTGCCGCTTTGTGCGACGAGGAAAGCAAATCAAAATACCGTATATCGTATCATTCCAAACGCTTTGCTCAACCATATTATTATTAATAATAATAATTCACTCCATTCCAGTGAGGCTTATCGCCATTTTTGTCCTTTTACATCACGACATTGATATTGTTATGGAGCAGTTTCGATGACTTTCTGTCTTTCAGTATCGTTGTCTTTGGTATCCTTCTTCATTCGCTCTTCAGTCTAAGACTCTCTCGCATGCATTCATCGGGTATCTGATGCCGACCTTTAATCACGTCGCTTACAGAGATTCTTGGCTTTGCAAGACAGCGGTATCTGCGATGAGGAGCCCATATAACCTCTGAAACTTATGAACTTTTTTCATCTGTCATACGGGCAACTGTTTGGTGTGAAATTGCGCGCTTGAATTACGCAACCACGATGTAACTGATATTGACCAAGACTTTCGTGGCTACATGTATCTTTCGTGCGAAGCACGAATAAAATTCTGGACTCTCCGCGACAACAGCGCCTGAATTTTTCAGTATTGGTTTAGTTCTACCTGTTACTGGAGGAAAATAATACTTCTGTACAAACTGTAAATAGCATAGAAAAAGTAAGTATATCTCAACATATGAGGACGTAAAATAGAAGTAGCGGAAAATTGGATTTTCTTGAGTAAGTAATATTAGAAAGGGAATACTAAGAAAAAGTAGAAGTACTATATTACTGACTAGTGACCACCTCTGGTTATATAACACAATGATATCTATTATTTGCATGATAACTAGCTACCTTCCACAATTGCTATGTTTCCACTATCCTCGAGTACGCTCTATTATCAGGGCAAATTTTTGTGGCACTAAAATCCTGAGAGAGTTGCACTTGACTTTAACAAAAGTTGCAGTAAAAAGTTGCATCTATAAGTTCTCAGAATTAGTAGAGATAGGAGATGCTCGATAGGTTCCCTTGTATAACCAATGGGCTTGAAATTTGCAAGGTGTCTATTGCTTTCTTTCTTCTTCGCTATTCAATCGATCATTCATACATTTTTATGTTCTTTAGGTTTGAAACCTCCATGACAGTAATTCGCAGTCAGAGAGCTGTATAATTTTGGTATGTTCACTTTTCACGGACGGCCTGGCGAGACTGACAAAATTACATTTTTTGCTGGAACGTAGAAAGAAAATAACGCAATGCGAAAATAATTTCCCGGAAAAAAGCCTAACAACAAATCGATAACCCGTACAAGTTAAATATCACACCCCAAACTCCCTAGGTCTGCCAACTTAACCCAAACAATTTCAGCAAAACTCACTGTTGGCGACTTTAACAGAATCAATAGGCTGAAAAGGTGACCTCGTGATAATAGGCCTTTTGCAGGACTTCGATCACGTGACTAGATACGCATAGCAACCACAAATTGGTTAGCAAGCTACTTTCTCGCGCACCTGCTACAGTGCTAAATATCGCATAGGGTATACAGTATACTGTTGATTTTTGGTTGTAAACGTTTCGGAAATGTGCTGTAGGAGTCATCAGAGATTCACCTATGCTAGATGTCAATCCTGTACGAAGCATTTAGAATGATATCGTCAGAATTACGCAGAAATCCATCGGTAACGTAGTCGTATTACGGTACTCAACTCTGATCATATGTACTTAAATTTATGCATTTGAAGTAAAGCGATTGGTTTCTATTCTGGTAAGAGTAGCCTATTTGTTAGTTCAAGCAGTATTATTTGTCTGTTGTGGAGCCTGATTTTGGATGGAAGATATGAGTGAAGCTGCCGGGACCCGCAAGGATCAGGATATACTGTCTGCTGGTTTGGGTGCTGGCGTGCTGCTATAAAAAAAATGTCGCTGAACACATCGGAAGTATATTTTGGGAGAACCTGCTATCAAGAATAAGCAAAGCAGTGCACTTTATTGTTGCCTTTTACAATGCCGATTTTATTAGCGCCACTTCGCAACTGCGATTGAAGTGGATTTGGCAAATTACACGCGATTTTGATAAATAGTTGATGTCACATATGTGCGCTATTTAGCGAACTAAGGGAAGTAACTATCAAATAACTCTTAGAGCAGCTCAAACGCAGTGACAAGATCGGTCATCCTATACCCAGAAGTGGTCATTGTTGGGAACCGAGTAGAAGTAATGCATGCCTTAATTTATACTCCAGTACAAGTAGCACTAATTACTTCCGGGGCATGTCCAAAGTACTTCAAGTGGGAGTAGAAATGAATTTCTGAAAAGTAGTCAAGAAATTCGTTACATGAAGTAGATTTGGTTGAGGGCCACTTAGTTTTGGAAATTGATGCCATGTGACAACTGTAAACATTGCATATTGCATCTTCTTGATGAACGCAAAAGGGTGATGACACCACAAATAGGTGCAATTTTCAAAAATTAATTTAGTTACTCTGGTGCTGGGGCTATTTTGCCCAGTTTTTATGACAACCTCACGCTTGAAGCGGATGCAATCATGCGCCAAAGCTACTTTCTAGTTGACAAAATCCTAAACCTGACAAAAAAGTACTACCTAAAAAGTGTCAAGTAGAAGTGGAAGTAGCCTAAACTCATAATGACGCTAGTACTCATGTAAAATAGTACTTCGTTGCTGACCCCCTCTGTGTATTGGTTCAACCATCTCAGAAACATCCTCTAAAGACGACTAACATTGTTTCTTTTGCATTGACTCCGTAATATTCTGAGCTTATGATATTCTTTGATTCATTGAATTTACAAATAAACTTGCAAAGAAGTGCAATTTATTAATTTTTGTGCATTCGATACCCAGAGCATAAGAAATAGTTGAAGAAAAATGCATGTTAACCTTATCAAGTTCAATAACTGCCGAGACTCTTATGCCTATGTATTTTCCTCTACCTCCATAGCCACTTGTCTAGACATATTCATAGCATCCACACAAGAGCGCTTGTCTTGGTGTACACAAATGAAATATCATTTTCAAAGCAGACATCAACATCGGGAAAGAAGTTCAGGACAGCTAGTCAGTGGTCAGATCATCTGCTGACTTTTTCTGTTGGTATGAAACCACGCTGCCTTTTTCCGCATGACCGAATTTTATGTGGTGATAATAATTGGCTCCAGGCTGAATTCTTGATGAGGGCATCATCAATTTCTTAGTTGCCATGTTCGGCTCTCTTGGGATAATCCATCAGATCATTAATTCGTATAGCCTACATGTGGTATCGCCATGTCTTGAAACTCAAGATATTTGCACTGTGCCATAGAGTGAAGTAATCCAATCCAGGCAATCAATCAAGTAATCCAGGCCTTGGGACAGTTTGTTGCACCCTCAATTGGAGCTGATGATCATTTTTCTTCGGGTAGTGGCACTTGGCAGCATGACAGAAAGATCAAGAACTTGTAATATAGGTGTAGAGGTCTAAATATTTTGAATTGTTTAACTGAGAAGCCATACAAAAGCATAGGATGTTTAATATATATATGGTATGTAGCACATTGCATGAATTCATAACACATCAACGTACTGGCAGTCATTGTCTCTAGGCTTAAAAATAGCAGTATCTTATATATATTGCAATCGATATTAATCATCAAAATGCTGCAATGATTAACAACTACCACTACAATTAAACTATAGTATAGTATAGTATACTATACTATCCACACCTAACTTAATGCTGCAATAAATATCACGCAGTCAATGTCCTGCGATGTCGAATTTGTGTCATAAAATCATAGTTGACTACCAAATAACGGCTACAATGTCGATCATTTTGACACAAGGAGTTTACATAGTTCATGAATGAAAGACATCCAACATATTTAAATCCTTGCGCATTTCCATGACACTTGCGTTTTATATAAAACGTTTGCAGCCCGAAAACAATAATATACTGTATCCGAAATACGGCTACGTTAGCGACGGATTTCTGCGTAATTCTGGCGATATCATTCTATGTGCTTTGTACAGGATTGACGTCTAGCACAGGTAAATATCTGATGACTTCTACAAAAAATTTCCGAAACGTTTACAACCAGAAATCAACAGTACAATATGCGATATTTAGCACTGAAGCAGGTGCGCGAGAAAGTAGCTTGCTAACCAATTTGTGGTTAGCTATGCGTATCTAGCCACGTGATCGAAGTCCTGCAAAAGGTCTATTGTAACCGCTCGGTGCAGGAGCCATCATGACTTTGGACTATCTGGTTACAAGACCAGTCATGCGTAAGGTAGCATGCGGTATTAGGAAAGAGGAAGTGTATGGAGTTGGTCTTGGGTTGTCTTTGTATGGAGTTGGTCTTGGGTTGTCTTTGTGTAGAGTTGTTATTGTTACTTTGTTAAGTATTGGATTGGATAGGAAGTATTGATGTATTTATTGTGGCTGCCTTTGTTGTAATATATCCGCCGAATCTGCAATGTGTCTCTGGGTCCAGTCGAGCCTGATGTAACTTAGCCGTATTCAGTCAGATAGCGAGGACTACGACCGAAAGGCTATATAATGTAATTTTCGGCGGTCTCGCCTGGGAGTCCTTGAAATTGGGAAAGACCCTCAAATTTAAATTTCAAGCTTGAATGCCATTGCGTCACAGATAACATTGAGATGTAGCTAATCAATCGCGTAGCTCTTTGTTAAATGAATCAAAGAGAACCATACTAGAAATAGTTTTGTAGCATGATTTTTAATCACTACTTTACATTTTGCGCAATACTTGATAAAAGTCGCAGTAAGAAGTATCATAAAAATATAAAGGGTTGCACAAACTTACAATATAAAATCCCCTAAAACAACTTAAAACATCATACCACATAATTTAGGATGCTTCGGGAAGCTGAAAAAGTCCTGTCCTACTTATTATGGATCCCGTATCATAATGGGGCGGACCACGATCATTCCTCTGCGGGTATAATGGTGAAGGTGAATAAATTTTAATTGTCTGACGCAACAGTAACCGATGCCGAAACAGAAGACAACTGCTACATAACAGTAATTATACAGCTGAATAGTAAAGAACTTCTTGTATCCGTCAACGCAACAAGATATTGCCAATGGAAAAAACATGCCCAATTGCGATGAACGAAATGAAAATAAACGTGTTAGTCAATAATAGATGCCGCTGAATAACCGCATTTCAACGCAACATTTCACCCATCGTGATTAACAAAAATGTTGTGTCTTTCCACTTAGTACGCCGTACAGTGACAATAATGTGACGATAACGCAAATCGCCTTACAGTCACAGATCAGAGAAGGAAACGGCAAGTTCTCGCTCGCTCGATTCGTTCGCAACTGGAGCAGAAGACTGGGTGGAAAGACAAGTACCTTCGGATGGAACTCTATATAGCAATTTATGAATCAGACGACGACGATCTCATCAAAATTTTTTCCGTGATCGATGTATCTGGGATCTCATTAAGTCACGACGAAGCTCATGTCGTCGGGGCTCTTGCGGCGAGAAATGAAAGTCTGGATTCTTGGTGTTTAGAAGACTGCGAAATCGACGACGATATGTTTAGGATCATTACAAGATGTGTGAAGAATCGAACTCATGTGAGTATCAGTATAAATCACTTGTTATTAAATGATTTTTTATTATGTAGGGACACTACAAAAAAGGCTATAAAGGCTTTCTAAATGCCGTAAAAATTCCCTTACACAACACAGACCGACAACACAATGATCACATTTCCTCTCCCTCAATCGAAGCAACCTAATCAATTGTTATCCGATACTGGGTTATGCGCCACACGGAAAACGTCAATGGAGAATGTGACACAAACTTGAACAAGACACTTTAAAGGTCACCCCAAAACTCACACTATTTAAAATGAGATCAATTTCTCCGGATAGACAAATGTATTTGACGGGATGATGGTGTATGGCCTACATGCGCTATCGTGAAAATATGAATCTGACGCAAATTCATGCAATCTAATTCCTTGTTAATTTTCGAAATTATTTTGATTAAGGGTTCTGAATTCGCTCTATATTTCTTAGTGATACATGTTCCCATGGCAATCGTATTCACTGATGAGATTCCTGGGATCGGGATTATGACATAGGTTGGTAATAAAGGGTCTATCGAAGATCCTTCGACAGTATCGTAAATATATTCCGACCGATTGACTTTACATCTTGGCGTGGATGATTAAATGTACTACTGACATTTCTCTTCCACATTAAAAAATATTTCAGGTGGAGAAGTTGAATTTGTGCTACAACAATTTATCAACAACGGCACTGCGTTCACTTCTTGGACATCGCCTAATTGATTGGCTATCTGGGAATTTGGATTGGGAAGTGAGTTCGATTCCATGGTTTGTAGTTGTGCATGTGAAATAATAAATCTTCTTTGATTGATGCGCACTATCATTTGGCTGCATTTTAAGGGCTGATGTTCTTCCTGCCATAAACATTCCTATTTACCCGGTCTTGGTACCGACATTGGTTTACCGTGGATGCCGCTTACCAGTGCGTTAGTTTCCTGCTCGACCGCCCCTAAAAATGCTAGTGTTGTTGCAATGTGCCATCGATGACGCCGTTGATGCACAATGAAACCGTTTGACAATTCACTTGTGTCCTAAAGTTCGTGTTTATGAACGGTGTAATTTCCTACCTTCCTGCATTAGCGATGTCGTGGAATCTATGTGATATCGGTATAATATATTTACGGTATTACTTCGCGTAATTTCATTGATAACCCATGCTCTCCGTGACGAAGTTTCTCATCTAAACAATAGGTTGTCATGCTGACTGCACAGGGGTATAGTTTTGGATTGTGGAAAGAAAAAGAAGTCATCAAGATAAGTGGCGGTATCTTTGCAGGGCAGTTTAACATCAAGGTTGGATATTAGGACTTAAATATGCTACCAACTCGATATCAATGATTGATACCACCCTCCAAATTTCCGTCGCTCATTTTTTCTTTCCATTCCCCTTATTCCTTAATTCACTACGAAAGGGGTGGCCACCCTGAGGACGTGGAAGCATAAATTTGGGGCCGTCCACAAAGTAACTGCATTAGAATATGTTGGCGGCCGTCAACATGCATTTTGAATGCTGTGCGTCTTACAAAAGTTGTTCTTTTAATACTTTTGGGCGGTTCCAATATATTTTTAATTTATCAACAATCATGATGGGAGGTCAACAAATAACAAAGTGACAAAAAGTTATGAATAACATTATGGGGCCAGCCGAAGATGCATCATCATTAATTGATTCCGCCTAATGTTCGAAAGTACTCCTTCCATCAGCTCTATCGGTAAATCTGATCACGCGGAGAAAATATAAATATTCATTAGTAGTGGGTGGATTGTACAATGTACAACTACCAACACTAATGACGAAATAATTTATCACAGACAATCATTTATTTGATAAATGTTCCGTGATGTCTCATTTTCTGCGAGTTCGACACCGTGCAAAAGCTAGAACGTAGACTTCAAACTATAAATACGTTTACATATCCTGGGTTCTAAAGGTACGGACATTCAAACAGTTACGGTCTCGATACTATAGATCCTTGGCATATCGTATTAGAAAACGGTTTCGCTACGCCGAATTTGGCAATGGTTACTCGTAGCTGTAAGTAGTAAGTGTAAAGATGTTGGAACTAATCAAGAATTGAGGATAGCCTGTTTCCAACGAGAGTAAACGAATTGATGTTGGTATCCTCGATTACACGTAAGGAATCGGTTATAATATTCTTTGATTCTCAAGTCCATTAGGAATTTTATGTTGCATTACACGATCTATTGCATGAAATTATATCAGCTCGCTTATTCCCTGGATTACGAATCACTACTTTTTAATGTATATGATGTATGTATTTCTGTCACGACAATCCAGGGGAGGCAGATTTGTGGTTGGTAGAACGTGACATTACTAGCAATATTTTCTTGTCACAGGAATCCACTCTAGTATTTGAACGGATTCAATACCTCACACCAGTGGTATTTTGTGGGAAACTGTTCGATCCGGAATGTGTGATATTGAATGAACAGCAACAACTGTTGGCCAAGCTGGATGATTTGCTAGAGATAAAAGAGCTGAAATTGGAGAAGGCCAGTCACGAATATTTCGCTTTAAGTATCTCTGTTTTCAGGTTTTCTATCTTCCTTAAGGTTGAGCTATTGTTGGCAGATCCCAGTATTCGATTTTCCTTATCTTATTATAGGTCAATAAATCAATCAAGCAATTATTTCAAATGCATATTGGGAATCCATTTGATCCTGACAGAATAATACGTTGTCGCGTTTTCCTCGTCTCAAGTGAATCTGAGTTTAACTTTTGCATTTAGGCTAATCCTCAGGGATCTTGTTCGAGGCTTCGGGTCCCCGGCGCCGCCCGGCAGATCCCTTTTCATTTTTATTTATCTAATTCAAAAGTCGATATATATATATATAAGTGAATCTGTTTGTTTCAATTGTCAAATCGCAACAGATTAGGAACGATTGGTGGCACAGGTTAAGTGTTGAGCGAAAGTGGAAGTGAGGTGACATGTCACTAAAATAATAGGGGAATTCCCAATTTCCAGTCAAGTTCAACAGCTCAAAATGCAAACAGAGAGCAAGACACAAGTGTCAGAAAAAAAAGGTATAAGACGCTTTTTATAAGTACGGGAAACAACAATAAGTTTTCCGAAGTTGATGAATTTTGAACAACTCTAACGAAGAGATATTCATTGACTTTTGTAGCTTTAACGTTTAATAGGAATCACATTTAGGCACGACGATTCTTAATCGGTACCACCGTGAATGTTACGACCATTGCGATTTCGAGCAAGATTCACTTCTACTTCGAGCTTATTGGCTTTTCGATACATTTAGTTGTCAGTTCGCTTTCCGAGTCTAATTTGGCAATATATGCATTAAAACTGGTCGTCCGACAACACCAACTCTAGGATGGACTGACGGTCCCTTATTTTCCCGGCCAGATCCACTACTCTTGATTTTGCGTATTACAATGCGAATTGCGAAAGTATACCCTTGTCTAATACTACATAAAAACCTATCGCCGGTCATGTAAACATGATTGTGAGCTCACTGGTATGGATGCAATTGAAACACTGTTGGTAAACACATCTACACATACGTGAAAATATAAGCGCATAAACTATATTCGTTCGATATAAATCCTACAAGAGGGTTGGTTAAGATAAACACTGAGCAATGTAAGCACTGAGCCGTCTAATAAACACATATATGTTGATATAATTAATTTACTACTAAGACAACGTAAAGCTGTGACCTTGTCGTTTGTGATCGATATATTTTTGATGTAACAATGGAGAATCAGTGACACGTACAATTAATGAATGACTGGTTGCTCTCACTTTTAAGTGACATCGGCGTATCGCGAACAATCCGAACATGTAAAAGATATAGTAATTTGATCAACACCTTTTTACTTGATGACTTGAATTGACTGGTAAAGTTTGCTCCGAGTCACGAATCAATCCACATATCTGACTCACCGAGTCATGCCAAGTCAAGTCATTTTTGCATAGTGACCGATTCAATACAAGTCATGCGAAAACTTGACCTCCGTCTGACTCGAGTCAAGTCAAGACTCGAATCATTTTCGTATGATAGGATAACAATTCGGTCCTTTTTTACCTCGCAATGATTGCTAGATTTAGCAGTGGTCCTCGAACTGGGGGGCGGCTCCCTCGGGGTATGTGAAAGCATCTAAAAGTGGGCGCGACGCTGCGGCCAACTGAAATATTTTTTCGCGCTTCACGCGATTTACCTGAAATTCATACTTGTTTTTCTGTGTATTGTCCTAATTTTGACAATTCTCTCATCAACAGTCATAACCTTCCATGCCATTAAACGAGCCATTAGGATTGATAGCATATTGGTTACATTTTAGTAATATGACGGGGGTCGCGATATTTTTTACTATCATAAAGGCGGGCGTGTCTAACAAAAGTTTGAGAACCACTGGTGTAAAGATAACGAAACCACGATTGTGGTGTCGAGAGACATCAAATTGACATCTTATCTCAAATATACCGATTATATTTCGCAGTCGGTTTATATATTGAAACATATCATGTCAATAAATGTTGAAAATGTTATTAATAAGTAGGGCAAGTTCTTGTTGCAGTCAAATCCGTGGAAAGTAGCACTTATTTTTCACAAAAGTTGCAGTATTAAGTTGCATTTATTTTTCACAAAGTTGCACTAAAAAGTTGCATGCATGGACAAGTTCCTTGAAATGATTAGGGTGCGCGACACTCGAATCGATCCGTATCCAAGGCACTGTAACAATACTCAGTGTTCGCGATTTCAGCAAAATCAATAAAAATGACCCAGCAGAAATATAATTTTCGGCGGTCTAGCCTGAATGTACGTCTTATCATGAAGGAAATCAAATTTAAACGACAGTGTCATAATCAAGCGATCTATTTACATATCGTGCAAAATATTTACAGTAAAAATTAGTTGCACGAAAACTCGAAAACAATTGCAAAATGTTTAATGAAAAATTGAAAAAGTCGCATAAAAAAATAGAGAAAAGTTGCTAAAGTTGCGATATAAGATATAAGGATATAAGTAATCATTGTGATATATGGTATAAACCAGTATCCGGTCCTAGTTTTTTATGCTCTGTCCAGTATGTTATATTATCTGGGGTTGATGAATCAGCCTTCACGAGGATATATGTGATCACGTTACATATCTATCGTTTTGTGAAACCGACTTATTACGCACTTATTGCGCATTTGGAAGGTGAAATTGTTGTGACAGAAATGTTTATTTACTACATAGCAATGCTTTATGAAACATTTCGAATGAATAACTATTTTAACTATATGAAGACTGATTTCACTATGATCATTGTGACTACATCTTGTCTCATGTAACCAATATTGCGTTTAGATCAGTAAGATGCTGCTTGATTGTACGGACGAACAAACTATCGATTGGTCGTTGATTGAAACGTTCTTGAAAAAGTATCAGGTCAGATCCGTCCTCCGAAATTTGAAATGCTTGCCAATGTATTTATGTTTTCCTGTGATACGATTGGGCACAAATCCAAATAGTTCATCATTGACAACCTGAATGACCAAGAATAATTGTCTCGGTTATGTTTTCATATCTTATGTTGTACCTTTAATAGTCTATCTTTCTCATTCGAGATTGATGTCCTGGATATTGCCGTGAACGGCCAGACATCCGCCGATGATTACGAGCACATTTTGGAAAGCGTGACGGAAATCACTGTTTTGGGTTTTCACATCAATGTCCATGCGACTTTTTATGTTGAGAATGCGGATAAGTTCATAAAAACAGTACAAGTTTGCCAGCAAATGAAGGTAATATTTATTTGCACATTTGGAACCGTCTCCCCGATGACTTGGAATTCCATCTCTGAATATTTCCGTCCATCACTGGTTTCCGTTATATTAATTTAATTAATCACCCAAGATATCCACCGCAATTGCGATATTCATGATTTCTATTACTACGTTTATCTAATCCTAAACCTAAACTATGTTGCAACAAATCACATGCCGTGGTGAAAACGACCGACAGTGACGGTAATCATCACTATAGTGCATCATATAATTAAGACTATTCTCCTACCACAGATCGAATATCTCCGATGCTTATTTGAAGATGAATATCTTTCTTCACTTGATAAGATTGCGTCTCTCGTCAAGATCGATAATTTAAAAAAATTAACATTGATATGCGAGGATGATAATGATGAGTTTAGAGGAGACGATTCGACGAAAGTTTGGGAGATTGCAAGTGATCTCGGTGTTGAAATGGAAGTTTTGGAATGTGAGTTTGTATGTATTTGGTTGCATCATCTTGTAGATTAGTTATTCTAATTATTGGTGGTTGTCCGATTAGTTCTACAGTGTATATTCAAACTATGGAGTTATGGAAACGTATTCAGATCTTGGGTGACATGCTGGTATTCTTTGACGTGGATAGAAATACATCTCTATCCCATCAAGTATTCATTTATATGACTCGTTTTCGGTCTCTGCCGAGCATGCGACGACTATTTGATAGGGATGGTGTGAACGTGAGGTTCACGCTCGCGTTCTGTGTGTGAACCTCGGAAATTTAGAGATTCACGTTCGCAAACGAACTTTGGTAGGTTCTGCACTGTGAACCTTTTTCATATATTAAAATTTTCACGTCATTATAACATCTTAGGTTGAAATTTATTGCATCTCAACTGCAGGCCACTCGATGCATGGCGCTGGAAGCGTAAAAATCAACACTAAACGATCATGCCCTTGACAATCTCAAAAATTTTGCGTGCTTTGTGTTACAAAAGTTTGCTCGAAATATCCAGCTTTTTGTTTGTGAATATTTAGTTAGCTCTGAGCTTGACCCGCAATCACAGAAAATGAAGAGCGAAATACGCTACATGTAGGATTGCAGGTGGTAAGCGAATGATGCTTATTCAACCAATCAATGAAATTGATATCGTTGTCTGATTTAAAAATTCCAGCAAGCGTACAGGGTTCATCTCGAGTTCACATGTTTATTGTATCGTAAAAATCAAATCCGTGCGACTGGGGTGTTGGCTACTGCTGTATAACTTGGGGTAATACCCGCTTTACACTCCGCTCAATATCAACGTAGCAACACTCTGGCGCCTAATACATTGTCCGGTCTGGCATAGACCGTCAAGACGTAAGCTTATATTCCTTTGCAAGTCCTCGTCGAAATTGTTGGAAAAGCGACGGAAGATATTGATTTTATGGGATTAACATATCATGTCATCGCTCAAGTTGATACAATTGAGGGCGGTTAAAAAGTCAATAAGTACTTCAGCATTGTGGCATTATGTGACCCGTGTCGTCGCCAGGTATCTTATACATTAATATAGGCTATCACTTTATTGAAATGCAGGGTTAGAATTAGCAATATGACCATGACGTCACATGACGTCATGAGGTTCACACCATCCCTACTATTTGAGAGTCCGACGGTATAGCATGGGCCCGAATGAAGTTGGTACCCGTGATTACGATGAAAGCATCATTCACGTTAGGAGTGATTCATGAATATATATCAGATAACAGAAGCATCACAGAATAAGAAATAGCTATCCAGATACTTCCGTCTAATAACATGTCGATAAAAATATAATTAACGAGGCAATGTGCTATAAATATGATGTGGTCTCAAATTAGAGATATGAGTAGGCTACTGTGAAAATCTTTTGTGGGCAGCCACTTTACTTCAGTAAGCACTGTAATCGGACTGCAGCTAAATATTTTCACTAAATGTACCACTGCAATATTACGGAGGCTACTCATCACCACTTCCTAATCATTTGTACAGTATTAGTAGCGTGAAACCGAGCCTCGGCCAGTACGTTTAATGCATTAGAATATATAATACACATGTCGCAAGTTGTTACTAGAGACTGTACTGTTGCATCACGAAAAAGCGAGGTAAGTGATGCATTACATATTATCCACATAATTAGACTTATAAAGAAGTGGGGATGAGTCGGAGGCAGATTAGGAAGAGTGATGAAATGTGTGCCAATCATTTCGCAGAGGGGTATGAAGTGAGGCGATTTATCTAAATGCCACAGAGATATGGCTGCAGCTCCAGTGTAATGATACATTTCGTGAAGAATCTTGTAGCTGCATTCTGGCTATAACGGTTGCTGCTGTGACTTGTACATTATTCGGCGGGAGTTATTACCATATGTGATGGGTACGGACTGTTGTTACATAGGCCTAGGCTATAGTATGGGTGGACAAACTGCGGCTCTCTGAACGTTGGATTGCGTCTCTGTAATTATTACACACACGTTTCGCCATTTTGCTAAAGCGATCCATCCTGTTTATAAATTGATGCATTATATCGCGTATTCACAATATCCGCGTTGTTGCTTTTCTTATGGTTAACGAGCACTTCCTCAAATGCTCAGCATCACTTGAAGGACTGCTTTGACGTCATATCAGACTGATTTCAAACACCCTGCAGCACAGGTGGAAACGGACCGTATCACCACGTCACCTCACAACAACAAACTTCATTTGATAATCCACTTTTCATTGCGACGGAACAAATTCGTATTTCAGAATTTTTGTGTTGTGGCTCTTTTAAAACTCATATTTTTGATTTGCGGCTTGCGCATTAAGCAAGTCTGCCTACCCGTGGGGTATATTATCTAAGGATTTTCTGAATCATGGTTCAAAAATTTCAAGCTATCTCAGGAATTTCATTCACGCTCTAATATACTCAGCGCATTAAAATGTCTGATTCACACGTGACATTTGCAATATCAAACGTCATAACGGGCTCCAGCTGGAGATATTAGCCCCCAGTGATAGTTGCGTGACGCTGTCATGAGTGCGTATTACTTCAATATGAACAATAGCCAGCAAAGTCATATGTTAAGGTCAACAACTTCTAGAATAACACGATTTCTGGGCAATGAGAGAGAAACCGAATACATTGGCTTCTGTAAACTCACTCGAACTCCGATGAGTGTTTTCGATGTTACCCAACATATTCAGTGTTAGGACGAAATACAGAGGATCTAGATATCGTATATACTTATTTGCATTTGACACTCTGTAAATTATCATATCTCGTTTTAGTATTGCGACTAGATTTCGATGCCTGGAAGCAACTGGATCAAGACTTTTATAACAGGTGAGCAGATGTCGCGACTGCTGCACGTAATAATTCGCATATACATTCAGTTTCAAACATTAACGATGAAACATTGAGACGCTGTATCCATTTATTAAGTGAAGAATTAAATAGAAATAGGAATTCGAAAATCGCAGTCCATCCATCCACTGATGTTATCATTTGCATATGCATTACCTTCAACATCCGTCTCCTCTCTGCCGCCTTCTCTCCTCTTCCTTCCCGTCACACAATGGCTTCAATTTCGAGTCACCAAGGGGCTCTTCAATCATGAAAAACAGACTTTGGGCAGCAATTTTCCTCTGAAAACCACTGTATTCCATTAACTGTTAATGATTAACAGGTTAGGGGATTCCTGAAGACGTTTTGTCAATGAATCTGACTATGCATCCAATTTTTTGCTAATACTTTATGTTTCAAGATATTTGCATTTTAACAGTATTATGCGCCGTGTATTGTAACCCAGTAAATATCCCCATATTTGAACTTCAGCTAAAACATTTTCACGAAACACTCACTTTACAGGAAACACTTGTTTTATCGTTTCATATAAACTCCTTCACATTCTTGTTGACATCTTTATTTACAGAATTCATAAAACCTACTTTTTAAAACAATCTTATTTTTGAAAAAAACTAAAAAAAACTTCAATTTTGGCCTTCGTCATGTGTGCAGACGATAGTGACATGCGAAACATATTTAGTGTCAGCTAAACTAGCCGTATAATCTATTTTCGGAATAAACAAATTTTAAGACATATTTAAAATATAATCTGCTAGAACAGTGCTCTTTGACCTTTTCTGTCGTGGTGCAACCTTTTAACGTTTAGTGGAAACTCGTATACCCCTAGCCACATAAAACACTGACTACGTATAGTAAGCCTAATTCAGGGGTGCTCATCCTTTTTGCTAATCACGGCCGTATTTCGATTACATATATAGCACACGGCCGTATTCCGGCGGAGAGTCGTCATGTCCCATCTGGAAGTTATATACACATGTTAAAATTGGCTACTGGGAACTTCGCACCGCGGAGAGCCCCGGTGGTGTTCTGAGCCATCACTGATTTCTTGAGATATACCTTGCGTATAAATATTTTAAATGTAGCAGTAGAACACCTTCCGCAGGCTTGTACCAAAATCCCGAGTATAAAAGATAAGAAAAATTATCTGAATTCCTATTTTAGTCGCAGAGAGCGAGAAAAAAATTTCGAACTGGAAATTTCATTTCGTTGATAATATTGGTTGTTTCATATATCACTGAAAAATATTTATCCATTGCTAGCCCACGTGATCAGATTAACAGGTAGAGATGATGGAGGAAGTGCCTTCGAAAATTTTGGGCACAAAATTAATGATGACGCGTCTTCCACTTTTTATTAATAGGTTTGTTGCATGTTGATATTTTTTACCCCTCACTAGGATTGTAGACATAGTCTAATCATATATTAGAATCGCTCAGATTACACTATTATATTAAAAACGAATAATCCAATTATCCAAGTCACCCTGAATCGGGCCATGCGTGAATAAAATTTTAAGGCTGAATCTAGGTCTCTCTAAGATTTGGGAACTAATTCGTTGATTCAAATAGCTTGTTGACGGCCGCCAACACACGCTAGTTTAATGATATGTAGAGAGCCGCATAATTTATGTTTCACGGCTGCATGCGACAGTACGTCTGCAGGTTGGCCACCTCTGGCCTGTTGAAATAAGGACGAGCAAGGCTGCAACGTATTGGAAGTGCTAAATACTAATGATGGCTCAAGGTTACCGGACCACCATCTAGTGTAGTGGTTATCAAACTCGACCCCCTCCCCTGGCTACGCCCCTGCAATTATGCACACTGCGCTATTTATATGCATCTCACAGGAAATACTAATTCAAAATGTCTGAGCTCTCGCGGAGATTTCCCCAAGAATCATTATAGACATATATCGGTAGCTGACCAGATGTCTACTCCATCTTGTTCTACTCCAGAATGAGCCAATGACTGCACTACCCACGTTTAAATGATAAGAAGCATTTTCTTATGACATCACAAAAGGAATGTAATTTACAGGCTGCGCTAGGCTGATATGAACAATGAACATTGTACGATATTGTACACCTGATCAACATGTGCTTCAGACACAAACACGCCTATTTATTGTGATACCTAGTCATTGGTCCATTTTAATGCGGATCTGGTACACCCCAGTACACCCCATCTGAGTGGTACACCCTTTTATAATTTTGGTACACCCTGCGGTGTTCGATACACCCGGTTGAAGAGCCCTGTGTTAGAATATAACTAACAGAGAATAGCTTGTTCACATAGAAAACATTGTGGAACAGTGTTAATGAACGATTTCATACGGTTTTTGTTGTTTTCGTATTCAATAAATATTTATAAAAGTATTCTCGCATCTTCTATGCAACCGTGAATGAGAGCTCTTATCCATGGACTTATCACAGTGATTTAGTCACCAACAAGATGCTGACAGATTCAGCCCCTTCCTTTCCTGAACGATTTTTTAGCTCAGTGGATACGTTTTATTGTATATTGAGAATTGACGCCTCTCATCATTCAGCAGTGAAGGCTGCCAAGACAAAAATATCCTGGGTGAATGCAGACTGATTTTGCGGATGCCGGTTTACTCAGACAACCGACAGGATATCGCAAGGGTTGAGCGGGGTAGTGGGGTAGCATGGGGGCCTGGTGTAACAATTAGAAAGCGTTACAAGTACATTTCCGTATCTTCCTTGTGCATCGCATATGTATATATCATGAGAAGCCGGTGGTACCCGTGGTACCGATGGATCAAAAATTGCACAATGATCTCTGGCCCTAAAATCCTCAGCCGAGAATAGCAGATCTTTTGCTGTCTCAGCACTTTGATACAAGCTCTGCCTATTGCGGACATTTACACGGATATCCTCCTTTACAAAAAATATTTATAAACGTTCGAAATTTGCTGTACGAACGTACCATCGGTCCAATGGCATACGACCACAGGACTTATGAGTAGGGCAATTTTTTTTTGACATGTCTAAAAAAGTCAAAATTAGGTCAAAATTGTAGCGTTAGGTCAAAATTTGTCAAAATTGTTTACAAAGTCAAACATTTTTTTACCTCTGAATTTTGTTTGTATTGTAGATTTTGCGCTGTCGGTGAATTTATCACCTGATATTTTACAGCTTGTAGCCTACTTTATAGGCCTACTGTTGTAAATGACCCATCGTCAGCTCATTGTGAATCATAAACGATCAAATGAAACAAATAGTGACATGGTTTTATGGTCAACGTACCGCAATATCCTAACTGAAGCAAGACTGCTTTGACATTGCATGATTCTTATATCAAGAAGCGCAAGCTGAAAAATTGTGATATAGACAACATTGTCAGAATGAAGCAACACGGTGTGTCACCAGCAGTGTGCACACAACTCCAGTGTTCTCAGCCAACAACCGCTGCTGTTTAACGTTCTTTCTCCATTCTTGGCAAGCTACTTAGTAAGGACAAATACTTTCTACCCGAGAATGTAGGAAAGTAAGCTATCTTTCGTTCGTTGTACTACAACAAATTTAAATTATTTCCACCATAATACGTAATGTAGCTACTGGAATTCTTCATAGGGCCAGATTTCGTTAAAATACTAGTTTTTTCATGGGCTTCTTGGAGGTGCAGAACTTCAATATACAATTGAATAGTATATTCATATTGAAATGAACCCGAATATTTTCGGCTGACACTCGTCAGGGGTAATCGTCAGCAACTAGTAGAGAATTGGAAAGAACATGGTATATCAACAATCGTATCACAAAATATGACGTCACCAGCATGAAAGAGAGGGCGTTCAATGTACTATTTTTAGGTGGTACACGAACTCCTTTTGTTGACAGAGTTTTGGTTGGTGTATTTTGATAAAAGTCGACTTCAAGTCACACAAATGACGTCATAGTTTGAGATACGATTGTTGATATACCATGTTCTTTCCAATTCTCTACTAGTTGCTGACGATTACCCCTGACGAGTGTCAGCCGAAAATATTCCGGTTCATTTCAATATGAATATACTATTCAATAGTTTTTTCATGTAAAAATTTGCTAGTTTTTGTGCCCAAAACGTTTTTTCAGGCCGATCTACTTTCTAAGGACAGACAGTTCCAACCAGAAATGAAGATAAGTAGTACAATTTTGACATTATGTGCGAAAACACCTAATTTGCATACGTAAGGTCAAAATTTGGTCAAATTTCAGTTTTTTTAGGTCAAAAAAAGTCAAAATTTAGATTTTTTAGGTCAAAATCTTCCGTTTTTTAGGTCAAAAAAAAATTGCCCTACTTATGAGACATACGCTTAAATCTCAAATTTTTTACCCTGTTTTGTTGTGTACTATAGCCTAAACAACAGTAAGCCAATCAAGAATGTTTCTTCGCCACCTTCAAGAATAAAATAGATTGTATCAACTCAAATTTTGGGATAACATCACGTTTCGATTTCCGCCAAATACATATTACCGGCAAATCGACATTTTGACTTTCAAATACCTCGCAATAGCGATAAAACACCATAACTAACTATGATTTACAGCCTCTATATATGTAGGCGTGTTTCTGTTGTTAAGTGTTTAGTTAGTCCAACTATCTTGCTTGAATTGGCTATGGTACCATAGGTCCCCGACCCTATAGATTTTGCAGTTGCATTGAAAATAGTTCACTTGAGGATGGTATTGATTCAAAAAATATGCGCCATTATATACCCCGATACAAAACCTATACTACTCATCAATAATTATTGCGGGTTTGTTAGTCTGGAAGGTGATATGGAAAAATATTATATGTTGATCCAAATTTCTTTTACACCCCCTAAAACGTAAATCACTTGTCATCATAAGCTGTACTATATCGGTACTTGAATGATTAATTGTCTTCATATGACCGGCCGTACCAATGTCATTGGATATCCAACGGTTCATATCTACTAGTACTGATGCATTTTGTGCTTAAGGTCCTCAAAGACTCACAACAAATTTTTTTTCATTAAAAAGGGCATTTCTTTATTCAGAGTTATTTTTTTCTATAGAAATAGACAGAAGGAAGAAGATGCATAAACGCCAAGCATTATCCAACGAAGGTGAAGTGTCGACAGTAGGATGACTATGTTACATTAGAGATTCTAGCTGACGATTTCGCATTCAATTGATGCAGTTGTCACGTGATCAATTTTGTGGTGTTGTTTACGTTATGCCTTTGACAATTATGTAACCAAAAGCACAACGTTTCATTTGGGAAAAACGATGGTTATACCGGGGAACGTCGTGTTCGTGCTTTGTATTTGCGCAGCGGATAGTTTAATATCAATAATTTGCTGATTTGTGCGCAGGAAAAAAAGGCGCTTTGCTATATTACATGGCTTTTTTTGTTTGTGTTGTATGTATTCATTGCAATAGCGGGATATCAAGTGGCCATCATTTGCTTCTCGGTTGACTGGTTGTCATATTGTATATTTTATAATGGCCATGAGAGTTTTATTTTCAAAATCCTGGCGGCAAAATATTTCATACCAGGTTTAATTTCTCCATCAAATCACTGATCGTTGTCCAACCCAAATCAACAAGATTGAATACATCTTACAATATACACTCATTCAGTTTCCAATTCTCTACTAGTTGCTGATGATTACCCCTGACGAGTGCCAGCAGAAAATATTCGGATCCATTTGAATATGAATATATTATTGAATTGTATATTGTAGTTCTGTACCTCTAAGATGCTCCTCAACCATGCATTACTGATTATTTTGTTTTTATAGCATTTAAATGATTGAATACAAAAATATGTACCGAATAATAGATACATAAAAATGAAAAAAAAATCAAAAAATAAAAGGTATGTTTATCATAGGTACAGGATGTGTTGTTTTCACATTTCGTATGATATGATATGATATAATAGACTACGAAAACTTAAAAATACATAATCAGAGTACTATCAAATGAAATTATGATACAACTGTAGGTTGCGTATGAATGCCAATAGAGACATCAAATATGCACGGTTTTAAGTGTCAACGCCTCGCGAGTCCTGAAAACTTTCTATAACTTCTAAAATCCACCTGACTGGATGCCGGTTGAATGCTTAATCCAATAATAAATTTAATTACTTTTATGACATGCATTAGGAAGATGTTTGGAGGCGAATTTTAATCCGGGATGTAGAATAATGATAGGACGGTATAGCAGTTACACTATAGCACGCAAGTTTGAACTCAAAGGGAGCCAAAATTTCTATTTTGAAGTCTTTACATTTCTGATAGATCCATTGTGAATTGGTTTGATTATTCACTTTTCGTCTCTTTGCTGATATATGAAGATTTTCACATTGTCAGTGGATACTTCATTGCTGTTAACATGTATGCTAGGATTTTATCTTGATAATGTACTTCATTTCCATGTGTTAAGATTTGCAGATCTGAAGTTGAAATAAAAATCAACTAATCATTCACATTTTCGGTGGTTTAATTTGTGTAGTCGACACTCCAGTAATTGACGCCAGGGCGGGTCCGATTCATCAACATATTTTTATCGTCCCTTTAAAGCAGGGCTACTCTATTTTGAGATCCGATAAAGTGGACACACTATTAAACAAATTCTGAAAGTAGTCATTCCGGAAACGAAAACGGGACTTGACTCGTATATTATCTTTCCCAGAATGTCGTTCGGTACATTGGAATCTAGGTTTTGATCGCATTATAACATTTTTTATAGAAAAGGAATGCATCCCCCCCCCCCAAAAAAAAGAGGAACTTTGGGGGTCCTTCGTGAACACTTTCAATTTATTGAAAAAGACGAAATCCTATTAAAACAGGACATATGGCAACCCTGCTATAGAGATCGTCAATAAGATTAAATTTCTAGTTTTCGGTAGAATTCGAGTAGGTTGTATCCAGTTACTTTCGCTTTCGCTTGTATATTATCTCTACTACAATACCTGTTTCGCTCTTAAAATCGGCGACTTCGGGAACCACTAATATACCAGCTTGTCACGTGAAAGGATGAACCGAGGTCGATCAACGCGGTGGAGCAAGTATATTAGAAAACCTTGTCGAGTTGTTTGGATGACAGAAGGAAAGTCCAGTATATATCATAATTTGCGAAAATACAAAAGTGCATTGTCGACTGTGTCAGCTACGATTTGATGAGCGGGTTAGAGGCGAAACGAATCTTGGACAAATGCGATGCCAGTCTGAAGCGACTGGTTTGTAGGAGGTACAGGATACGTTCTTCATGGTGATTTACAGAAATTGATGATGCGCAAGCCCGTCCTGATGTTAGGAACGTTCTGTAGTTTGATGTACTCCATTCAGCATTGAATTCATCGTATTATAAATTAGTGGTATTTAAACTGGTGTCCACGTTCCTTTTGGGGTCTGCGAGACCATTTTGTAGGACCACGAATCACGTTGCGAAAATTCTAACGATCCGCAAATTTCATTCTTTGAAATATACAAAATTACAGACAAATAATTTTTAGATTAAGCTAGGTGTAGGCCCGACATTATATCGGTAATCAACACAAAGTATATAAATGTTGTTGGTGTGGTTTGTGGTATTCATCGTGTTTATCGACTACTATGGTCATTTATACCACGCCGATATTTCTTATTCTCGATTCCGTATCTGCCGACTTGCAGCACGGCCCACTTCTAGGCTTTTATTAGACAGCTCATACAAGGATGAGATGGCGAGGAGGAGCCTAGATAAACCTTCAACACTTAAGTAGGAATTCTGGAGTCGAGCCGGGTCGCACTCGAACAAGCAACCCATTTGTGTTGTAACTGTGGATTATACTACCATGCTATTTCGCCACTCACAACTAACTATAGTATTCTGTTCAGAATTAGTCAATTTGAAGTATCAGTTAAGCCTCGCACGCTTTATTAGTAGTACTATTTCTTCATTTCATCGTACCCACGTATAGCCACTTCCAAATAAAACACGCATAATTTTACAGACATAAGTCTACCTGCATTTATTCGAAATTATAAGAGCATTGCTTGAGGTCGCTGAAATACTTTGCCTAGGGCAGTGGTTCCTAAACTTTTTGCCTTCATTCCCCACTACCCAAAACCTTTGTCATTACAGGTCAGCTATTTGGTTGTCTGAGTACACAAAGACACACAAACACACCAGTATGCAAGACAATCGTCTATAACTGCAACATAAAACGCATTGTGAACCGATATCGGTAACCCTCAAAATTTACCGAAAGCGTTATTTCACATCATACTGGTCGTGCTGGATGCGTTTGTGACGCCATCGTTGGTTATCCAGAGTTAAAATGAGTGTTAACCAACAACACGCAATATAATTTTCGATACATACATTCCAGAGCAGATAAATGGTCACGGTAATTGCGCATGTGTCTCCGAAAATCCGTAGGCAGTCCTGCATATAATGTTTAACCCTAGACTGCTCAGGTTGGGGTCAAAAAGACCCCAGGCGAACAAAAATGTGAGCCATATTTTTTTGTGCGGTCGGATTGTTATTACCAGACATGTAATCCTCAATGGTGTTATACACTATCATTCGGAATAAAGCATTAGCTGATTATCGCTAATACCTCGCCGCAATGAGCTATTGATTGCGCATAGGTCTGATTTTGCAAGTATAGTGGGCAGACTAAGTAATTATCTCCTCATTGTGACTTTTAGTTGCTGCTTGGCATTGGTTCTGTCACTTGCAGTCTACGAGATGATCAAGAAAATCCTGAAGAAGGTGAAGCTGGCAGTGATGGGTGGTTAGGAAAAGACGGTACCACGTTTTGGAGAAAGACTGCTCCGACTGCCAGTCGAAGTGCAGCGAATATGATAAAGTTTTCACCGGGTCTCACTGGGCCCGCACTAGAAGCTGATAACTGCATTGATTATTGGAAGCTCTTCTTCACACCACAAGTGATAGATTTACTTGTTGAATTTACAAACAAGAAGACACCTGAAGAAGCCCAAAACTACAAAGAGAAGTGCAGGGTAGGGTCAAGTAATTCGGTGGAGATGGAAGCTGTCATTGGTCTTCTTCTTCTGGCTGGGGTTCATAAAGCTCATGATAGTCAATTGATGAGTTTTGATATCTTCAAGGTAACAATGTCATGCGAAAGATTCCGATTCACTTTGCGATGTCTTCGGCTTGATGACATTACCACACGCGAAGATAGAAAAAATGACAAATTTGCGATAATTCGAACAATATCGGATATGATATTGAACACCTTCAAGAGAAATTACGTGTTGTCTGAATTTGTGACCATTGACGAAATGCTTTGGGGGTTTCGAGGACGGTGTTCTTTCCGACAGTTATTCGAAACGAACCGGCAAAATATGGCATCAAACTACATGCCCTGTGTGATGCAAAGACTTGCTACACCTACAATTTTGAAATTTATTGCGGGATGTAACTGGACTGGCCGTACAAAGTCGACAACTCGGCCAAAGAAGAAATGACACGGCTGGTGTCTGATATATCAGGATCTGGCCGAAACATCACATTCGATAACTGGTACACCAGTATACCCTTGATGACATCATTGCTTCACGACCATAAACTGACGGCAGTTGGCACCCTTTGAAAGAACAAGAGAGAGATACCTCCTGCGTTCATTTCTCTGCGGGGAGGGAGGTGTACAGCAGCATTTTTGGATTTCAAAAATATATGACACTGCTGTCATATCTTCAAAGGGCAAAGGCTCAAAGAAAATTCTTACCATGGTGAGTAGCCAGCATCACGATGATAAAATTGATGAAAGCTCTGGTGACGCTTGGAAATCAGATATAATAACATTTTATAATCAAACAAAAGGTGGCGTCGACGTGGCAGACAGAATGGTGGCAAACTATTCCTGTTCTCGCAATAGTAAGCACTGGCCTCTGACGATCTTCTTTGGATTGATGAACTTGTCTGCATGCAACGGCTATATATTATCTTCGCTGGCTAAATGTAACCGCGCGAAGAAACAAACACACAAAGGATTTGCAATGGAAATTGCACTGACCCTAACAAAGAAAAATGCAGTGTCCAGGCGAAGAAAAAAATACTCACTTACGCGTCCGCACAAAATCGCGTCTAAAAGAATTTTTCCGGGAGAAGACAGTACAATTCCACCAGCAAAGCTCTCCAAAGCTGCACGTGGCAGATGCTGTCTTTGCGGTAGAGCATAAGACCGGAAAACATCAGAAAAAAAGTGGAAAATGTGGGGAATTTGTCTGCCAAACATACTCTGTGAAAATAGTGACATGTCAAGAGTGCATGGAGCCGGATGATTCGGATTGAATCTACTTTGTTGTTGTCGTTGTTACTTTGTTGCATTGTTGTATTGTATTGTCTTGTCTTGTTGTTATTTCTTTGTTATTATAATTAATTGATGGGGGGTTTGACCCCATATCGCCATTTGCGTATTGGCGTTACGCCTCAGCCGGAACTTTACAATGGGTAGACAGTAGGGTTCAAAAAGGAAAGATGCATCGTTATAACGTCATGCAAGAGGTTATTAGACAGCTGTATAGCGAAATTGGTAAGAAAAAAGCATATTAACTTATGGGGTCTAATCGACCCCACCAGAGCGATCGTGGAACGATAATCCACCTGAGCAGTCTAGGGTTAACAAATGCGTCTATTCCCACCAGAAACCATTGAATTTCATACCAGTGGAATTCCCCACCGGTTGGGAAACCACTGGTCTAGGGGTGGGTGCCCTATGGTCGCATCGCTGAATCATCGACATTTCGTTGCTTACCATTTACGAACCAGGACACTTAAAAGATATTAGGGTTTGGCGGAGGTCGAATATGAATTTTATTCGGTTAAATGTGATTCGCGACATCAGAGATGCGTTTTAGAAGACGCAATCAAACATAGCCGAGCAGGTAGAAAAAAATCGACAACACCTGTCATATCGACTCCATATATGTTGATTTTGAAGGCGACCGTGGGTAGTCTAAAAAAATTGCCACCAGACCGTTTCGTGAATATTTTTTAAAAAGGTTGAGAACTACTGTTATAGATGGTCCCGATAGTGTTGGCGAACGACCTAGAACATTTTATTTAGTCAACACATAAAAGGTAACAGTAAAATTTCCAAATGATTTCCCATTAATGATGAATGTCACTTCATTCGCGGTGATTGGTGAAGTGTCATATTTGTCGGGTCTCAAAATATGGTAATCTTAAGATGGTATTTGTTTGGGGTTAGTAGGCCTTACCGGGCCTTCCTATATTTACAGTCCGTCACATCACGTTACGTATAGACGCCAAATCAGTACATAGCCATAGGGTTAGCGGCGGGTACACATCACTTTGATATGTCGCAGGATAACGTCTTGGAGACGCCAACATTCCGATATCAGGGTCATCACGTCGAGTTATAGGTTGGATTATATCACACTTGATTTCCGTGAAAACGTGAGTGGCATTGCACTTGGAATAACTTGAGCAGCGCAAATCAAGTCTGTCGTTCGGCTGGACACTCGTTTTCAGGCAGAGTGGTCGATATCCTACAACACGTTATTCCTTGATTGGTGCTGAGTCAATATATCACCAATCCTGCGTCGACCGTTACAGATTACATCGTGCCTGAGGTCAGCATCCCATACAATATAAACTAGTTCTTTCGATTATTGAAAGTATTCGACAAATATTTAGTCCATGGTGTTTTAGCAGCGTCAAATTTGATACCCGCTAAAATGGCATTCCATTCAGGGTCGCTACCTTGTGCACAGTGCGAAGTCGGTATTAGCACTTTCCGCTTTCAGTAAATTGTTAGTAAAGTTGATCGCGAAAGTTTAAAATACCCAGAAAAATGGAGACCGGAATTCGTCATCACAATTTCTTCTAATGGACAGCTCAAGTGAGCAACAACTGTGCAGAAACTTCAATAGAAAATACTTGAATCCAAACGAGATAGCGAGCGATCAACCATTTGGACTTGATTGATTTTATCTTGTTTCGCCGTTCAACTCTTCTTCCGTTTAGTGTTCGCCTTTTAGGGCGGAGATAATAAAGTTCGCTGATCCAGGAGAATGCTAATAATGTGATTAAAAACTGCTAATCAGGACGCATTTTAGGCGGAGATAATAAAGTTAGCTGATCCGGAAGAATGCTAATCGTGTGATCAAATACTGCTAATCGCGACGCATGCAGTTGGAAAAGGTTTCGCGCGATGGTTAGTCGAGGTATAGAAATTAAACATGGAACGGCAACGACCGATTTTGCAGCTTCGTTCCGCTTCGCTAAGACTGGAGTGGAGAATTGTTTTGCGTAAGCGACTGTAGGATTTCTGGCAATCCAAAAGTTATCTTCCCGAGTTCAGAATATACTGAATCTGGTCTTGATCGAAAGCTACTGTTGTACCAATTCCGAAAATATAAATTGAAATATTGATCAGGCACTGATCCACCTAGAATCTGTCCTCCAAGTCTGTAATTTCGGTATTGTTCAGAACAATTGGGTAACCGCAACACAATGGCCATAACAATGACCCGTTGCGACTCTCCGGACTATTAAAATGTATGCGTAAACTCTTTCATATTGACCAAAGCCGGTGACAGCTGATAAGATGTGAGCAGAAGCACATATTTCGTAACTTGTTCTGATGAAGTGTGGACTTGCACATATTATGACACCACTGCGGTGACTGATTTCGGTCGACTTTATGTGTTTGTCCCACATTGCATTTGTGAATGCACGATTTTGTGTCTAAATCGACGCTTTCTATTTAGAGTGTCAGTTCTGTTGTGGCGTTCTGAAGCGCTCCAAAATTTGTACAAAAGGGCCACCGTCGATATGGTCATTAGTAATTTCAAGCAGTATGCAGAGGTGGTCAAAGTAGTCAAGAAAGCTACTCAAGAAGAAGTAGAAGTAGCGACGAAAAAATCTACTCAAGTACGAGTAGAAGTACTTCTTCCATAAGCAACCTAAAACGACTTGAAGTAGAAGTAGAATTGATTGATTTTAAAAGTACTCAAGTAAGTAAGTAAGTAAGTAGTTGTGAAAACGATGCTAATTTGTTCACATGGATTGTATAAAGGTGCAAATGAGCTATGCGAAAGGTGACGAGCTTGATTCACATTGATGCATACCAGCAGGTATCCAATTTTCGATAGCATAAGCATTCGTCCACATCATGGGATGAAAATGATAGGAGTGATATGTAAATGCGATACTTATCCTGTTTCCTCGAACAACACGCTTTGGAAAATAGCATGGTATGGCGCCATCCCCCATATGATAAGGTCCGTAGTTTAGTCGAAGAGAAATACGGAGAAGTTGTATAGGATAAGGTGTAAATACTTTGCGCAATCAGTAAACGTTGATAAAAAATATGGTGGACCGTACAAATGCCATAGTGTGTAGCTTTATTTCCGGAAATTAAAGGCATTACTACACTTGCTTTTATACTTCAACGTATATGTTATCCATACAAAAGAACTGATATTAATTATAACTCAAAGTATATGATAATGGGAATTAAAAATGAAACATAAATACTAGTTCTAAAAGTGGAACACGTTTTTCATGCTTTTATAGTCCAGAAAGTTTCTAAGGTGATATGCTGAAACAGCTCTAAAACTAACAAAAAATGTCAGAGTCCACTTTTCTAGGTTAGGACATGGACAATCGACACGCTAGATTACGATATGACAAGTAAATGCCAGATTGCGAAACATCAGTTTAAAACGTTATGATGAGCCATATATACTGCGATGAATTATTTCATGTGGGCGAAGGGCGACAATGTGGTGTGAACTCAGGAATGAACTGTGTGAACGGAATTACGCCAACCCGCTACCAAAATTATATTCATCGATACTGTCGGGAAATCATACTGGTAACGCCCCTACCACTGCGCGCGAAGCGCGACGAAAATTCTGGGCTTTACTCAACTTTTATGGAAATTAAATGTTGGTACTCCGTGAAAACAGCCCCGAAATTCCTCAGGCTATCTTCCTGATTGGAAGATTGAACTACTTCTACTTGACAAACTGAAAATAGCGAAAAGTAAGTAGATCAGAAAATATTATGAAGCAGAAGTAGAAGTAGCAAAAATCAGATCTACTTGAAAAAGTACCAGAAGTAGAGGAAACTACTTGAGTACTTCGAAAAAGTAGAAGTACTTCGTTACTGACCACCTCTGGCAGTATGAGTGTTGGTATTCCGTTATCAGCTTTTCTGCCCATAGTGAAAATGAAGTAGACACACTGATACCGGGGTTTGCAAACTGATAATGATAAGTTATTGTTTTTTTCTAGTAGTTTTAATTTTTCTTGCTAGCTAACTAACTGGGCTGAGATCCACTCATTTACAAATGTTTCGGTTGATACATATCCCGGAGAGTTTAAACGGATAGGACATAATTTATATGAGTGTCATTTTATGTGTACAATTATTATAGCAATATCAAAATTACTTCAAGTTATGTGTTTGGAAATACCGATGTAAGACTAGAGACATTATTGAGGCACGAAATCAAAGTTAACAATATGGGATAAGTCGTGTACGCCATATTTTCTCCGTAAACATTGATGTGATGTTTTAAAACCCGCTTTCATCCAGACGGTTGCATTACTTTTGAGCATCAGACATAATGAAAAACGGCAGTCGAGCATGAAACGCATTAGCCTAAATACATAGCAACACATCATAAATTTTCTTTTTGTTAGAGCATAGGCTATATCATTTCTTGAAACTCAAGACAATTAAGATTTGCACTTTCAACGAAAACTAACAATCATGGACAGCAGTAACGCATCGTAAGATCCAACTTTCGAGGCGTGCGATGTTAGGTACCGCCATTTATAATATTGCATGCTCGCTTGAGCGATAGCAACTGCATTTTTACAACTGTACAAATTTCGCATCGGGCTAGACCAGTGGTTCCCAACCTTTATGTCTTCATTCCCCACTTCAGATTTATTCCGAGCCTTCATTCCCCACCGGGACCGTAACAGCACTTTGTCAGTCCCGGGGCCCCCAGAACCCCCTCTGAGCCTGTGCGCTTTTTCTCTGCAACTTATCAGCTACATTGGGTCTACTGTTTATTTCGTCGCCTTATATCTACTAAACGCGCAAAGCGCGAAAATTTTTTATAATCCGTGTTTGAATCGGCCAATATGATCAGGAATCGCATATATTTTGCTATCAATTTTTATCCCTCTCTGCTCACGTAATCAGATTTACCGGTAGAGCTGAGTGAGGTGTGTCGGAAAAGGTATGACCCCTAAATAAGAATTGAACATCTTCGGGCGGACCCGTTGGTTTATTGACTTCGTTACATTATGCTATTTCGTGACCTCCTATATCTGCTACGTCAAAAGATATGGAAATCGTCAAAACTAAAAGTCACACACGATTTCAACTTGGTATTGCTCTACTGGCAAATAATTTTCCCTGCGGGATGGCATTTGTCCTCAAGGGTTCAGATCGCCAGGACAGGAACATTCGGCGCCAGCCATATAGCCAATTAAATTAAACATATATGTATATTGTATATATGTCGAAGTTTTGGGTCACCAAAAGGGCATTCCTTCTCGGCCAAGGTCTTCTCGCCGCTGATCGTTCTGGTACACTTCTCGGAGTTGCATGTTACATGGCCTATAACTCCATATGCCTCGTTGCATCGCCGAAGTCTATATTTCCATAAATTCTACGTATTTTCGTGGGGCAAGGGAACCCAATAATCAGATATTCGGCAATATTGAATCGCGCAGCAAGCGCGAATTTTTTTTGACAAAGTGGCATAAAGTTTTTAAAATATACTTTAATTTATGTTAATTCACGAAATAATTTTTGGCCCCTTCGAGCTCGCCCCCCCACCCCCCATTGGGGGGTTTGGGTGCGGCAGTTACGGTCCTGTTCCCCCCTACCCAGCACTTTTGTCATCACAGAGCAGCTATCTGCTGGTTTGACTACACAAGACACACAACCACACCAGTACGCAAGACAATCGCCTATAATTGCCACATATTACGTCTTGTGAACCGATAACAGTAACGCTCAAAATTTCGCGAAAGCGATATTTCACGACAAACTAGTCGTGCTGGATGTGTTTGTGACGCCAGCATTGGCCATCCAGAGTTAAAAATGAGGTTTTGTGAGCAACACGCAATATCATTTTCGATACATACATTCAATAGCAGGTAACTGGTAACGGTAATTGCGCATGTGTCTCCGTGAATATGTAGGTAGACTGTCCTGTATATAATTTTGAACAAATGCGTCTATTCCCACCAGAAACCATTGAATTCCCCACCAGTGGGGAATTCCCCACCGTTTGGGAACCACTGAGCTAGACGGATTAGATCTGTCCGATGTATACCCCAAATAAACTTGAAGTTGTTTTCACTATTTTGAAATATTTGACATACATTTGATTTGAAAATTTTGAAATGGAGGATTCTGAGCCCCTAAAAGCCCAAGGCTGTGACACTTTGTTTTCACTATTTTGAAATATTTGGCATACATTTGATTTGAAAATTTTGAAATGGAGGATTCTGAGCCCCTAAAAGCCCAAGGCTGTGACACTTTGTAACCTAATTGCCTCAGTTACCAGAAGAATAATGATTCTGGTCGTGATGACAATCATCCGTGTGAAAGGTGTCCTATAAAAGCCTAAAAGTGGGCCGTGCTACAATTCGGCAGCAACGGAATAAAAATGAAGAAAATTGGACTGGTGTAAATGACCATAGCTAAGGTTACCATGATCCTCTTCAAAGAGGATTTGTCCTATTTTCTCAATGAATTGGAAATGCCCGGGAACGCCTAAATGTCCTCCTTGAGTGTAGGCCCTCATTTTTTTGGAACAGTTTCAAAATGCCAGAAAAACTCGACCCCTACGCACTCAACGTCAGAGGTCCGAACAAAAGCGGAAGTCGAATCAAAGTGTTAGGGTAAATCGGAAGATGACCGCCGAAGTGCTGAACTTTGTTTTAGTCAACACAGTACTATCGGCCGAAAAGTTTTCAAAATAACCACTTTTTTTTCACGGTCCCGGCACTTTCAGAATTTCGGGAAAGTATCCTCTTTTGTATATCTCAAAATATGGTAACCGTACCATAGTGGTCGAAAAGAACAACGCATGCCACAGCAACAAAAAAACAGATGTGCATGTGCCGTTGTCGCAATGTTGCTCTAAATTCCTTGTTTTATTTCGGGCGCAAAATAAATCATCATTTTTTGCGATGAATTTAGCAATTCGTTATCACGATCGCTGTGATGTTGACTTCAACATGTGAGCGCTTGCTCACACGCGGCATGGTTGTGATGGGTTCGACCGATTTCCGCTTACGAACCATTTGGCGAGAGGCCATCGTGGCCTTACGAACCCGTCTTGTTAGACTCGCTCTACCGAGAGATCTCAGCAAGTTGCACAACGAATAACGGGTGACTTTGTTCGAACAGGTAAGATAAAGAAAGCATACTTCAAGCTAAATAAAATACCAGCTAAAAGGATTACATATTTCAACGAACTAGTATCTGACTATACATTTTCCGTCATAACAATGCCGAGGAAGTATAGAATCAAGATGAACCTTACTCTGTACGATCCTTTCACACCGTACGATCCTTTCACATTTCCCCCTAAATATAATGATATTCAACGAAGTGGGGAATTCCACCCGGTCGCTACCGACTGTATCAAGCCCACACTAACCATCAAGTAATGCAACCTCGCAAGATAATCGGGTTTATTGGCGATTAAGAAATGATACACTTGCCACGAGTATAGTTCCGAAAGAAACGCAACGCGACACCAAATCGAACCCCACGCAAAATGCACGCAGACAACTCCGTCAGACGGTAAAGTACTCGATAACCGATCTGCCGGAGTCGCCTGCGAAACATCGCATCCAGCCTGCTCCAACGTGAAGCTTTAAAAGCAGACTATCATAAATTCGCGAGGTACGTTCGATGCCCGGCACGTTTGATGCGGTGACAGGTTTCTCAATTTGGTTACGGAGAAGGGTCGAATTACGCCTCCTGCTCGAGGAGTTTTTCAATCTTATCCGTGATCTCTTTGCTCTGAAGACAAGACGGAAGCGTTAGACAATCACTCGGGCTCAAGCTACACCAGTCGAAACTGAAGTCTTTTAGCTTGCGGGACAATAGAATTTCTAAAACATCGCTGACCAGTGATCTCTTGTCCATCAAATTCAACTCGAAACGCAATGACGGCGGAAGGACTCGTCTACAAATCGAATATTTCATGCTTACAATTCTACGATAAATACCCGACAGCCGCTGTGATATTACAAGCGTGGTTCGTCAATTGAAGTTTGTGGTTCGCCAATTGAAGTTTATATAAGCCGATGTCGTTGAACATAGTACTAATTTGATTTTTATTGTTCTGATTGGTTCAAAAGAACAGCGTTCCCACCGCCCGAAGTCTCTAATTTGTTGCATTGCGACAAACAGCGCAGGCAGATTCACTGGATTCTGGAAATATGAATTGAAGGCCAACTCCATCACTTGGACAATAGACAATACGAGACGAGCGATATCTTGAGCAATTTAATATTGGCCGAAGGTTTCTGTATTGCCATAGCATGGTTACTATCAGCTGCTAACCTGCAACACCCGACACTGCACGTTACAATGTCACGTTATGTGATGCAGGAAATCCATATCACGGTAAGGCGAGTCCGATACATTTGCACTAACCAAATCATTCTTTCGTGGAAAGACAGTTTGACGTTCGTAAAACGACTCGATTGAAATGAAGAGCAAATAATACGATGTAAAAAAGCCCTCACCATTGGGCCGACGGTAGGCGCATATCGGGACGCAACTTCTCCTTTACGGTCGATCAAAAATTTGGAGAAGTTCCACTTGATAGAACTGAAACGCGCGAAATATACCGATAACATTGATACCGATACGTAATCATACGTAATTATAGGCGTGGAAGGTCGACTTCAAACAATTTGACGGTAAGTACATACTGAAATGCAGTCAACTTGGTCCCTAAATGTTCCTGTTGCGCTAGTTGACACGGAATAACCTAGGCGGGAGGCGACAACAATGTTCCTGTTGCGCTAGTTGACACGGAATAACCTAGGCGAGAGGCGACAACCAGAGATGGGCGGATTCCAGATTTTGGGAATCCGTATCCGTCCTGATCCGACAGTCAAATAGGATTTCGGAGTCCGACAATTGAGCAACAAAATTAGGATCCGAAAAAATCCTGCTATTGCTTTAGTGCTATTTCACATTAAATATAGCCTGCAAAACAGATATGAACATTATAATCAACAAATTAGTATCAAGTAATGCCTTACAAGAGTTTATTTATATCACATTTCGAATCAATAATGTTAGGTAACGGTATATATCTTGAATCTAAATGCGAGTAGTAGGAACTAGGCAGGGGAAATGAGCTTAAAAGACTGTGAGAACAGAGACAGCAATATTAGTTGCTTTACGGAGAGGGTAAACATAGTAACCCAGGCATGCCATGATGTCAACAACAAAATCAGATATTGTGCATTGTGACTTGGCCAAGACAACTAGGCCTATAGTACTACTGAAGAATGGAACTCAATTTTCACAGAACAGACATGTATCAAATAAAATGGATGAATCAATCAAAATGATCACTTGATAGAGCAGCAATGAATAGGAAATAAATATAATATTACATAATCAGCATGATGATGTGCACAATCAATCAGAGAGTACCGGTGGTACTTAAGTTCTAGTGTGTTTCCGAAATCATAAACATGACCAATTGACCATGCCAGCATATATTCATACATTACCACACCACACAATCATTCCAAATGACATCAGAACACCGACACCTCGCTTTTCTGTCATCCTGACAACTGATATCAAGTACTCTAATGGCTGATGAACAGGAAGGATAAGAACCAATATCTGAGGAACAACTGAATTCGAAAACAAACACTTCTGCAGCTCGCTTGCTGGAGCCTGCCTTCGCCCTCATCTCATCCAGCAGTAATCTCATCATTGCAGATGCAGAAACTTTACTTATGTTGCTTGCGCATTTCAACGACGTGACCGGTATCAGCGGTTTCAACGTTGTCATTTATTGTCGGAACCAGCTTGGGCTTGATCCATAGCAATGAATGCACTACGGAAATAATATCGAAGCAGCTTTTTTCATTGAATGCAAGATATCTTGAACCTTTATCACCCAATATTTGTTACGAATATCAAATCCTGTTTAAATCCGGCTCATATGGCAGTTTCAGAATCCGGCTCCGATCCGGCCACAGTAAAATTCATCAAAATCCTGCTCCGGCTCCGGCTCCTGAACCGGACTGTGGCCATCTCTGGCGACAACCCGTTAACTAGCCCAATCGCTTCAGTAATTCAACAACCAGGAACCACTCACCAATCGCACAGTGATGATCATATCATCAATTTTTGTAATGGATATAGTAAAGCGAATAAATATGTAAAAGTGCTGACGTTATGTCATTAGCTATGTTGTTCAGTGCGAGCTTGCAGGGAATCGCGGTGTTTTCGAAAAGGAGGAATTTCAAATCAGAATGGCAAACTACTGTAGTGACAGCCGTGCGCCACGCGAACGCTGCAATTATTGCAAAACTACGATACCGATGGATAATCCAAAGAATTTGTAGTCACACAATTTGTAACATTTCAACGTCGTAACCATATAGTATCTTACAAAACAACGGTTCATGGAGGTGTGCAGAAACGTCGATTCTGCGACTTACAACGAGTAATATCGAGTAAGGGACGTAACAGAATTTCAACTTACTTCGTCAGCGTCCCTTTACCGTTTTTCTGACTCTTCATCCATTTGAACAACGGTAAAGCATTGTCGCCGTTGACTTTAATTTTGGAGAAGAGGTCGTACTTGGCGTTGTAGGTATTCTGCGCGAATTCCTTTATAATTTCATTAGTTTCTGGCTCCTGAAAAAAGACACTTTATAAAGAGGTACTACTATTTGGAAGGCCATCGGGTGGCATTCGTATCTACTCTTGATGAAAAATGATCACATTCCATTACAAGACACGCCTTGGTCCTCTGAATAACGTCAGAATCGCAAGTAAAAGTAGGCATCACAAAATCGGTGTGACAAGATACATTCATTGCATCCCTTGTTGACAAACCAACTACTACCATTACTGGCATTAAGTTTAAAGAATCACTATGGTCTGTCCGTCCGGGTCAGTGGGCTACGTATCATAGTTTCAGACAGGAGCAAATGATAGCAGATTGCTTCGGCTTATAAAACCTTACATTATATCATCAATGTCATAAAACAATGAACAAACTACAGCATGAGTAGTGAGGGTATCTACTTTTATTGCAGGCCAATCAAATTTCGCCACGTCGCCTTAATTGCCACGCCTACATTGTCACATCATCCGCCCATTACCGCACCTATAGCACACCTATTGCCACATCATCTATTGCCACATCATCTGCTACGTCATCTGTGGCACATCATCAAGCGCCTCAGCTATATAACGCCCATTGGCACATAATCATGATTATGTGTATTAAGCTGTTTTTTGAGAATAAGAATTCTCGCTACACTAATCGTTGAACTAAATTTCATAACGTCATCACAGAGGAATCAGTCAGCTATCTTGCTCTAGGTTCTAGGTTCGAACCCTGTAGTCACCGCATTTCATACGACCCTTTTCATGTCTCCTAACTTTTACTCGGTCTCATTGAAATAGCATTGTATAGTGTACGATTTTATTTCGAAAAAAGAGCATATCAATGATATCGCTGATCGCTATTGCGCCGATTCGCGTGCTGAAATCCTCCGGATCGGTTGATGTTTCGAGGTACACTGCTTTGCTGCCATCCGACGTTGCGATCCGAGTTCTTGCGTTCGATCTGACCGTTCTGTTTGATGTAGCGATCACTGGCTTGTAGTATATACGATACGAGCGGAAGGTCGGGATTAGGAACAACTACGCTGGGCGAATAGATGACGAATTCGTCAGCCGGATTCAGAGGTTGATAATGCTCGATTCCGTCGCGAGTATACGTAACGACCAGACCTCCTTCATGCTTCAGAGTGGCTCGATATTTCTGAATGGTCCCGTTTGTGGAATGTACAAAGAGTTGATCCGAGGTCAATTCTGCTCCATTCGAAGCTTCGATACGTAATTTTGTGATGTCATTAAAAAGATACAAGTCTTTTCTATAGGGCCCTTGGGGCAGAATAGTATCTCCACGGATTGCTAGACTCATTCTTTGAAAAGAAATATCAAACATAAGTACAACAGTCATCACGCAATTCCACCTCGCCATCAAATTTAGTCGAGCCTCTTCTTATATTAGGTGTCGCATAACAGACATTACGAATATATTGCAACCCCTTACGCTTTATGAGAAAAGGACACGTAGGATAAAACTTTGCATGCTCGAGCCAGGGGTCATCGCACGGCAACCAATTTTGAAACAGCCCGCCACACGAGAAACACTTTAAATGATCCTTATAGCCCAAATAGAACAATCCGCAGTCTGCGAGCTCGGTTCCAGAGGTATTGATATTATCCGGCCACCGCATAAATGTGCTTAGTCTACGAGCATAGCGTACCATGTTATAGAAAACGGGATCATTCAACGGGGAGACAGTTACATCTCTATGCTTCGCATAGCATTCATAAATCTTTTCTCCTCTGTTATTTATCATAGCTTGGTACTGTTCAATGGGACCCGTCCGAGTTTCATCTTCGCTTATATCTATGCTACTTGTGGTACCGATGCAAGCGCAGTTTAATGCAGCATAATTCGTAGGATCCACACTACGGCTAGGTAGCGAATCGCTTTGATTAATGTTCGACATTGCTATCCAAATTGATATACTCTCATGATCAGTATGCTTTATATAGATATTGAGCTATGCACCATCGAAAATGTGCTTGGTACCGATCGAATGATAGGCCCCGAGGTCGTATCATGGAAATTAGAACGTCGACTGCTCACAGAAAAAGACACGTACCTCATATCCGTTCCTGGTACGTATTGTCATTAATTAGAATGCTAGTAAGAATGCCACGAATACAATCACGCGCTCTCCGCGTGCAAAGCGCATGTAGTTCACTATATAAGAGAGGCTCGAATACGAACTAAACTATACTGCAAAAAGGATGTCGACAATGGAGAAAGCAAGCGACGTAGTTAGCGAATCAACAACTATGATTCCTGATAATCAAGCAGATACATTACCGATTGGTGATTTCGATTCCGATGTCGATGCAGAATTGATCGAAGTTACGATTGCAGCTGAAAAGAGTAAAGAGGCGGGAGTTAGTGATGATGACGTAACAATTATTGATGAGGCAGTGGCGCAATCTGATGAGGCTCCCTTAGCTGACGTGATGACTCCAATCAATATCGGTATACCACGACCGGTGATGGGACCAAGTGAACCTAAATCTAAGCGCAGACTCGACTTCGATAAGAGCATACTACCAGTTGGTGCTGAATTTACGCCTCCACAGAGTACTGATAACTCGACAGCTGTGACGAGTGCTCAAAGCCCACCTCACTCACCGATCATCACCCCATGGAGAGTTTGTTCGTCCCCTTTTCGCAATAAGCGACGTCGTATCGCTAATAACGTATTGGACGAGGAAAAGTTTGATGGTCTGATTTATAATTTGGATTACCCTCTACTTACGATTGATGATGGTGTACTATTTTTCCGTTCTCTGGAGCAGAATATCGAGGAGGTGTTGTTCGTTGATCGAAAACGGAGCCCTAATTTTCTCCGTGCTGTGTTCATTATCACTCTAATGGAGGGTCATATGCATAAGAAATATTTTGCGCCTCACTTCTTTATAGAAGGCAAAAATCAGACCGGAAAAGAAGTGTTGATCGATTTGTTGTTCTCTGACGATATCGCCAACTTCCTAGATCCTTTCCATCCGAATCTAGAGGCGTTCAAATTTCACAATACCGAGAAATCTATTTCAGTGATGCGCAATTGCGGGTCTCTATTTTTCGATAACAAGATGTTGCAGGAAGCCATTATGTACATTCATCGCAGTCCTTTGCAGTCTGCTTACGGACGAGTAAAGCCGTCATCGTTTTGGCTCGTATCCGAAATTCAGAATGGTAGTGATGTTATGTTACGCAATTTGGGAGGGATGTTTCAATCCAGCACAGTGATTATTCGCTTCGGTAATCAGTGTTATCCTTGCTACTTGCCTGAGATGAATAAGCATGCTCGCCGTAAAATTATACATGATATATTTGGTCGTACATTCATACCGTCAGATTCCGAATTTGAGAGCGATTCCTCTTATGTTGAAAACGATGTGCATGCACGTGAATTTTACGCCAAATTCGATGAGCTCAAACGACAGTACAATGACTGGTATATTTGATTTGTTTTCTCAGATTAATATGGAACCTTATAATTGTGGTAAAGATCTAAATATGTTGTTACAACAATACGGTGCGGGAGACACAAGACGTACGCGAGATGCTACGACCGCTACCTTTGAAGGTTTCGTTGACGATGATATCAAGAGAGTTGCCACTTGGCGAAAAATGGTCTCACTGGAAGGATATGGGGAATGGCAAAAAGATTTTCTCGTTATAGCAAAAAATGTGCTTAAAGACATCGATAAATTTACCCCCAACGCCGATGAACTGCGTACCTTAGAAAATATCAAATTCCTGTTCCTTTATGAAGCTTTCAAGTGTAAATTGCGTTTGAAATATGGAATAAATTTGTGAATGTCTATTTTTACAGAATATACTTAAAACTATATGGCTCGTCGAAGACGCTACGAAGAAGATGCTAGCTTCATCATCGATGATTCGCTCGGTTTTAATAACGACGCAACAGAGCTTATGCAATCGCACTCCAACTCGATTATCGATTCCGAGTGGCTTAACAGCAGGAGGGTTGCGAGAGGGGCGAGAGAGGCGATCAATGTACGCCTGATCGGGAGAGGTATAAATGATATTCATGCGCGCATGTCATCGATATACCCGAGAAGATTGCGACAATTCAAAGCTAACTATGCTTATGGTTTCCTGCTTTATAATCGAGAGACGGAAAGACGTAGCTATTTTCATCCGCAATCAACCCATGCTGTTTTGGATCTACCGACACCTATACTTTCACGTGAGGACTTTGATCGTTTCATCAACGAAATCGATTTATCAGCTGCTTACGAGCAAGCCAGACAAGCCAGACCAGACACCAAGTTTTATTGCGTTGCAATATTACATATTCAATTTTTCTTGTACGAAATGCCGCGAGTTTTACTGGGCTGCCCTAGTGCATCGATATCTAAGGAACTATCAAACTGTCGGTATATTAGAACGTTTGTTCGACATCAGGACGGAACACAACTGAACGATTCGCTATGCCTCTTCCGTTGCTTATCCCAATTCATCAAGAAAAAACGAGATGAGAAGCACGTCGCACTATTGGCCTCTCAATTTCGTGAACGTTACCGTATCCCTATAGATGATGGTGTACCGCTCGATGAACTGAATAAAGTTGAGGAATGTTTTCACGTAAAGATACTTGTTTATGAAAAACGCGATCATCAACCATTTTTATTGCGACAGTCTGAAGCGGATGGCCCAGTGGTTCATATACACATGGAACGTTCTCATTCATGCTTGATCACAAATATTGAACTCTATTCCCAGACATTCTTTTGTGAATCATGCAAGTTTTTCTTTAAAACCAAGCCAAATCTGACAAAGCATCTAAAACGTGAATGCAAAACGTCCCAGACTCGGAATTATGCCAGCGGCGTATATCGTCCTAAACCCACCGTATTCGAGCAATTGGAATCCGAAGGCATTTTCGTTGAGAACCAAAAGAGATTCTTCCCGTACCGTATGTGTTTTGACTTTGAATCCATGCTCGTGAAGGATGAGCTCAGAGCTAATTCTGCAAAAGTAGAATACGTTAATCGGCATGTTCCCGTCTCTGTGTCCTTATCGAATAACGTAACGAATGAAACAAAAACTTTCATATCCGAGGGTTGCCCGCAGACGTTAATCGATGAAATGATTGGGGAAATTTATCGCGTACAAGAACTCGCCTCAACCGAAATGCGAGAATCTTTCGCTAGCGAAATAATCGAACTTGAGAATTTGATTGAAGAACGGAAATTGATCGATCCCACTAATAGGAGATCCTATTTGGATAATATCTCGCTTCGACTCCATACGTGGCTTGATCAGATACCCATAATCGGTTTCAATTCCTCGCGCTATGATCTGAATTTATGCAAGAAATATCTAATCAAATCCTTGCACAAGGAAAGCGGATTCTTCGTTTTGAAAAGGAACAGCGCCTATTTGACAATCGCAACGCACAGATTAAAATTTCTGGATATTTCGCTATTCCCGAGTCCGGGTTATAGTTTGGATGCGTACATGAAGCTATACGGGGATGGGGTAAACGCAAAATTTTATTTCCCTTACGAATATCTCGATAGCATCGAGCGTCTTGATGAAACGTCGCTACCGACCCATGAATCGTTTTACAACGCGTTCCGCAATTCGAATATAACGGAAGAGCAATACGCAGAATGCGTCGCTGTATGGGAACGCGAGGGTATGACCACATTCCGTGATTTTCTCCGATATTACAACGAAGGTGACGTCATTGGCTTCCTGACCGCGCTGAATAACAATTTCGAATTTTACAAAACGCTTGGCATCGATATGTTCAAGGGTAACGTGAGCCTTCCGAATATAGCGAGTAGACTAATGTTTCGTGATTGCTGCGATATCACTCTTCTGAATAAGGCCAATGCTGACCTTCACGAAACGATTCTGAACAACTTGGTAGGAGGTTTATCACAGATTACGTCACGGTACGCTATGGCGGGTGAAACGAAAATACGCAGTCTTCGCTACGGTGACAGTGCTAAAACCGTCAAGAAAGTAGTAGGATACGACGCCAATGCCCTCTATTTGGGGTGCATAAATCAAAATATGCCAACGGGTTACCCTATAAGGTGGATTTATGATGAGGAAAAGCAAAAATTCCATAAACAGCGCGTTTGGCCTACTCATGCGGAGCGCGAATGGTTGGAATACGAAAGTCACGTTCGTGACATCAAAATTCAACACGCGTGGAACGGTAGTCAAGTGAGAATCGGAAATAAACGCCTATTTGTCGACGGGAACGCCGGTAAACTCATCTTTCAGTACGATGGGTGCTATTACCACGCTTGTAGGAGCTGCTTCCCTGATAAAGAGAACACCGAAAGGCGTGAACTCACCAAACAAAACACGGAATATTTGGAAAAATTGGGATATACCGTTATCCGTATGAAGGAGTGCGTTTGGACGAATATGAAACGAGACCCTGAAATTGCGCAATTTGCCTCAAAGTTCGAGCGTAAAGTCACGAAAGCTTATTATCTCACTGAGGCGCAGTTGCTCAAGCGCACGCTCGACGGGTCATTTTTCGGTGCAATCGAGTGTGACATTCATTGTCCCGACCATTTAAAATCGAAATTCGAAGAGTTACCTCTTTTTTTCAAACATATGGAAGTAAACGAGTGCGATATCGGTGAACATATGCGTGAATACGCCAAGGAAAACAATATTAAGTTTCCAAAAAAATTTCTGGGCTCTAGTTATTTCACGAAAAAACAGTTGTTTAATACGGATTTGCTTCAGTGGTACTTGAAAAGCGGCATGATCGTGACTCGCGTATTCCAAGCTGTCGAATATGAACCAAAACAAGTTTTCACACCCTTCGTTGAGCGGGTATCCTCTGAGCGTCGCAAAGGCGATGTCCTCCCAAAAGATCCGGCCCGTGAAATGGAAGCGTTGACCTGGAAGACGATTGGAAATAGTGCTTTTGGTCGTACTATTCAAAACCCTAATAAATATAGGGAACACGAATACGTTAAATTGGAAGAATTACCATCGCGCGTTGAAAAAAAATTTTTTGTCGATGCTGTTGAAATTGATAAGAGCGATGAAGGCTTGCTCGAAGTAGCTACGCGTCCCCTTAACATTTGTCACGAAAACCCAGTCATTGTGGGCTTCTTTATATTCTGTTGTGCCAAGCTGAGAATGCTCGAGTTCCTATATGACTGTCTGCATGTGTATTTGGACGATAGCGATTGGGCTTTCCTCGAAACAGATACTGATTCGGCGTACATAAGCTTAAGCTCCGATACGATCTATTCTCTCATCAAGCCTTCCATGAAAAAACAATTTTTTGAAAATCACGACAAATGGTTCGTGGCTCGCGCATGTGGAGAGCATAAATGCGATTTTGAACGAGTTCCCGTTGGTTTTAAAACTGATAAAGCTTGCTGCATTGAGGTTCGCAATTACTCGAAACGTATACCGGGCTTATTCAAAGAAGAATGGATCGGAGATGGGTTTATAGGCCTCAATTCCAAGACCTATTATTGCAAAGGCGACAGCGATAAGTACAGCTCGAAAGGGCTTCAAAAAACGGCCAACAAAACTTTCAAAGATTTCAAAGGCATTCTTCAAAATAGATCGATCACGGGTGGCGTCAATAGCGGTTTTCGTTGCTATGGGGGCGATATGTTTACGTATAAGCAATATCGAAGTGCATTGAGTTATGGTTATTATAAAAGGATTGTGCTTAATGATGGAATTCATACATTGCCTTTATCTCTGTAATAAATGGATCGAATACGTACATTGCATGCTCCGTTTCGGATGATCGTAGCTGGTCCGAGCAGTAGCGGGAAGAGTTATTTTACTTATGAGTTGGTGAAGAACGCAGAGAAGATGATTAGACCGGCTCCTGAAAAAATTGTATGGTTGTATAATAATTATCAGGAGTTGTACGATAAAATGAAAGGGGTAGAATTCTCGCAAGGGCTCTCCGAGCTCAAAAAGTTACAGAAAGGAAATAGGCACGTTCTCTTGGTGATCGACGACATGATGACGGAAGCGAAAGAGGCCAGAGATCTATTCACTCGATACAGTCATCACGCAAAGATCAGCGTGGTGTTCATATGTCAAAATTTGTTCTATAGGGGTCAAGGCTTTCGGGATATGACCCTGAGCGCGAGCTATATCGTGATATTTAAAAATCCCCGTGATGCGAGTCAAATCAGTTTTCTTTCACGTCAAATGTTCCCCGATAAAGCCGGATTCCTTACGGAGGCTTATAAAAAGGCAACTCGAAAACCGTTCTCGTACATACTAGTTGACTTGACGCAAGAGACAGACGAAAATTATCGTCTCCGCAGCAAAATATTCCCACACCAAAAGTTGACGGTATATCAAGAATAAATACAGCTCGCGCTGCAGATTTTAGGGCATTCAACATGTCGAAGAGGGGAAGTAACATATCTCGAAAACGATTGAGCGACTATCACGTTAAATTAAAACTTTTGAAAAACGCTAAAGGGAAACAGCGAAAAGAACTTTTATCGAACAATCAATTTTTAAGTTGCGTCTGCCAGTGCGTTCATAACTTGGCTTCGGGGACAGTACGTATCTCCCCGTCTAGAAAGTTGAGGCTTGGAAAACACAAATCCGATATCAGACAATTGCTGGCGCAAAAAACTCGCAGAGGTCAACGGAGGGTGCTACAAAAGGGTGGATTCCTCTCAGGTATAAAAATTATGATAAAATAGAAACTTTTTTCTAACCGGTCTGTTTTTAGCTATATTAGGCGCTGCAATCCCCGTCATCGGGAGTCTGTTGGGTAAACTTTTCGGGAAGAATGCGTGAACTACAATTCCCCGCATTTCGAAGCAAGGACGAATGGGAAAAGAAATTTGATAAACATATATCGAAAATTAAAAGCTCTCCATTACATGCTTCCGAGAAACTAGCTCTGTATAGGCATGGTATTGCTCAACTGAGAAACTTGAGAAAAGACGTAGACGCAGCGACCGCCCGCCCTCCCGCCGCACACACGGGGCTCGCGAGCCCCGTAGCGAAAGAAAAGCGCCCGCAAAAGAAACGCCCGCGCCGGATTCCACAACCTTCGTTTCCCTGGCTTTATAAGAGACAGCGTAAGCCTAATCCCCGTATATACGGGAAAGAATGGGAGACGTAGACTATTTTGATCCGAAACAGCCCAAATCGTATAGGGGCGCTTATTTGCAAAAGGAAAAAGAATGGCTTAAAGGACAAGATACTTATACTTTTCATTTTCCGTTACGTAAGAAATTTAGGCGTGAACGTGTAGTGGTCTCCGGTATCAATGCTCAGTTTCAGAGCGATTTGATGGATCTGCAATCTATTTCAAAGTACAATAGCGGTTTTCGTTTTGTGGTGGTGGTGATTGATATTTTTAGCAAATACCTTTGGATGATAGCGATTAAAAATAAAACTGCTTCAAGTATGATTTCTGCTTTCAAACGTGTGTTTCGTGAACGCGTACCGTTAGTGTTACAAACCGATCAAGGTAGCGAATATACCAATCGCGCTTTCCAGAACTATCTAAAGGAGAACAAAGTTAGATATTTCTATACGAGGAGCGAATTAAAATCCTCTGTCGTCGAAAGGGTGATTCGTACTATGAAGGCGATTATGTATCGATTTTTCACAAAAAATAACACGAGGAATTACGTGAGCGCTCTCGATGACTTTACTTACTCCTACAACAGGACGTACCATCGTAGCATTGCCATGGCCCCAAACCAAGTGAATTCGTCTAATCAGGAATCGGTTTGGAGAAGACTTTACGGATTTCAAGAAGCTAAACAACCCGACCTCGCTATAGGATTACCCGTCCGTATATCGAAAATTCGAAATCTTTTTGAGAAAAGCAGCCTACCCAACTGGCAACGGGAAATTTTCTATATCGCAGACGCCCAAAAGGGGGATCCCCCAATGTATCGCTTACGTCAAGGGTCGGCAACCTACGGCCCGCGGGCCGGATCCGGCCCGCCAAGCGAAATCGTCCGGCCCGCGACATAATAATTAGTTATCACAAGAATACGGCCCGCCGCTTCATAATGAGTTTCAATCTGCAGTACAGCGCTGCATGAAAAAAATGCGGCATTGCTACGATATAATAGTAGCCTACATCGTATTAGTCTATTGTTACGCCATAAAACGAAGGTGGTTGAAGTAGGATATGGAGATAGACTATAGAGCCAGTGTTGCCAATTTAGCGATTTTCGCGCTAGATCTAGCGATTTTTCATCCGGTTTAGCGCCAAAAAATATGGATCTAGCGCCTAGCGATAAATCTAGCGATTTTTGAAGAAGTATTTAGCGATTATTTAGCGCTTTTTTACCGAAAATAACCACTAAAGATCAGTTCTGGCTGACGACTGCATTGGCTATACCGATCACTAGAGTGCGGACTCCGATGAAATATGATTATAGATTACTACCTGCCGATAGATAGTAGTAGATACGCAACTCCTGGCGGTTACGCATTGGCAAACAGTGTCTCTTCTTGCTGAGTAATCTAAAAGTAGCATAGTTGGCAGTGCTAAAACTGGCGACCTGAACGCTGAAGTTTAATATAATTGGCCAATGGCCATAATCGAAAGATAGTGTCGCAGTGATTTCGAAAATACGAAATAAAATCTGGTCCGGACAATGGAACCATGCACCCCGAAACAGCCCTCAAAGTCTGAAAACCGGCATTATTGCTCCAACAATGGCACCGCCGCAACACAATGAACATAACAATGACCAATTTCGTCCAGCGATTGTTCTTATCAATGCCGATTTCCAGACTTTGGGGACTGTTTTGAGGTCGCTCCAATGTCTGGTCATTCGTTTAAGGCCAGATTAATTACATTTCATACACCGGGTTGGTCCTCGGATTATTTTCTTAAGGTCTCTACTTATAGTGGAAAACAAACCCGTTTCAACGTCGTATTGTGACGGGTCAAGTCGCATGTCGTGTCCACGTGTGTCAAGTCGCATGTCGTGATCAAGTAGGCCAACTCCAACACAGTTTAGAGAAGAAGTCAAGCGCATAACCACGGTACATCGCATCACGTATTCACGGACGCATCGAGTAAGGCACGCTGATATAGTGAGCGGTTATGCCTGCAAACCTGGTCAGTGTTCACAGTATAGCGATCGTTGCGCAAAGCGATCTGCTTTATCGAAATGCACTGCCGTTTTGTCACGCTTAGATATGACTATTACGTATGATAAGTGACTTTGGCCCCAGACGAGTAAAATATAGCTGAGAAGAATATATCGATATAATGGTTCAATTTAACACCTTTAGCACCTTTTGCAGATTTAGCGCTATTTTTTAGCGCTTTTTTCTCAATATTTAGCGCTATCTAGCGATTTTTGACACCAGTTTTAGCGATTTTCTTCCATCCGGAGTTGGCAACACTGCTATAGACTTATCAATCGGGTGTATGTCGCAACCGAAGGTGTTCCATGCTTTTTTAAAGCGCTAATCACTCTAACGGGGTGTGACAATAAAGGTGTTCTTCCTTTGCTTCAAAAACGCTTGGAGCATCTCAGACGCAATGACGGAATCTCAAACTATTCGATTATAGATAACTAGCCTCCGTATGTTAGTTAGCCTGTCTATGGTTTGATTTTCCAGAAGGCATTGTGTGCCATTGTGTGCCTGAATAGTGTTTTGGCCACAATGGGGATAACTGTTAATATGATTTTTGCCTCATCAACTGAATCAGTTACGCCAGATATTACTAGAAGCAGAGAATCAATATGGCTATGTCATGTAGGCCTATATCTGTCATGTTCGCTCATTGAGTCGAGAAGCTATGCTTACACGAGTGTATGAACTGAGAAATGAAATAGCAACTTTCCTCGAAAATACAAACATCGCCGACTCGTAATCTTGTAATCGAAAATGGGTATCTCATCTTGCTTTCCTGGTACATTTAACGTCACATCTGAACAAATTGAACTTGCAACTTCAGGGGGAAAACAACTACATACATGAGATGTTGAGGCGCATTCAAAACAAATCTGTGACTCTTGAAATGTCAACAGTAAAAAGAAAATCATGCTCAGTTTCCTATACTGGAGGAGAGAAAACCTAGTACCAACATTACATTTGTAACTGTGATACGAAGTTTAACTACTGAATATTCACCCGCTTTTCCGACATTCCTTCTCTACAAAATTAATTCGGACTATTCAGTACTCCGTTTAATGTGGACGCCAATACCATTGCCTGAAAATGGGCGTTTCTAAAATGCGATGCAGTTGAATTGAATGACAAATTTCATACAAAGAGCATATCGCTGCATGACTTTGACAAAGAGTACTTTCTTGAAATTGGTCTTTATCCCAGCTTGACCAGCAATGCAAAAGAAATTGCATCGATTTTTGGAAGCACGTACGCATGTGAACAAAAGTTTTGAACAATGAAATTCACGAAGAGCAAGCTAAGATCACGTATTTCGGACGTCCATTTTGAATAGGGTCTGATTCTTGTTTCATCTGACTTGTTACCAGAAGTTGAAAACCTTTCACAAAGCAAGCTGCGGCAATTGTCACAATTATTCTGTGTCGTTGAAGTGTAAATACATGTCTCTTCGGGTTGGTATGATTGAGATTGCAGCAATGTAGGATAATATACCGAAGTGAGCGTAAAATATAGTACAAAGAAAAAATCCGGCCCGCCAAAAGGTTGAACACCCGAAGTTTGGCCCGCGACTAACAAAAGGTTGCCGACCCCTGGCTTACGTGATTACGGTGGTGAAGTCATCCAGGGTAGATTTTATAGAGAGGAGCTCCAACGCGTAAAAGAACCGCAAGCTTGGCGTGTCGAAAAGATTATAAGAAGGCGTAAACGCGCGGGACGAGAACAGTATTTAGTACGCTGGTTGGGATATGGAAGTGGATTCGACAGCTGGGTCGATAAGAAGGATATCGTCTAGTCGGAACCTTTATCAGTTTTTGGCGCAACTAGTAATCATACTGGTCATCGTATCGTTCTCTCTCTATAATCTTACAATTTCGAATGGGAACAAAGAGCTTTGGATATCTCTCCTCTTTTCTTGCGTTGGTTATATGCTTCCGAATCCCAAGCTCAAAATATGAGCTACGTCACGCTATTTTCGAACGCTTCCATGGATAAATTTCCTGATAATACAACAGCGAGTTATTGCGTTGAATTGGACGTCCCGAAAAACGTGGAAGATACAGAAGTTTCTCTGGCTGAGATCTCCTTCCCCACGGATTATCAAAAACAGTATAGGATCACGAAGAATAGGTATGGGATCAGATCGCAAAAGAGAGCAAGAAAATTTCATTTTAAATTGGGAGAATACGACTCGTTATATGACCTGTATAGATCGTTGGAAAGAGACAATCCTGATGCAAAAGTAACATGTTTCCCTGAAAATCATAGTATGTCTATCTCTATACCTCATAACGAGGTAACCGACAAATTGCGACCAGAGACGGACATAGGGCATAGTAGCTTGGTACGCCGCGGAGAATTGTACGGTGCTCTTATGCGTAAGGAAACGAAGGAGGAGTTATTGGTGTTTCATTTCCCGAATACTAATTGTACATTGTGGAATTATTTTTTCACTGAGGGTATCATTCATTTGAACTTTCGCATGCGACATGATCCGACTATCGATTTCGTTTATGTTCATTGTAATATCATTGAGCCACAAGAAGATAGCGGTAGGCTCTTACCGTTGTTACGTGTCGTACAGGTGAACGATCGTAAATCATTTTCGAAATATTACACGAAGCCATTTTATTTCCCTGTTAATATAAATAGGCTAGAACGTGTCGAAATATCGCTACTTGATGAGGAGGGTGAGAAAATACCCTTTCGAAGTTCTCCTTCGAGTGTTGTATTGCATTTTCGTAGACGGGGAGTTGCATTATGAAATATATTCATATTACGTCACACGAGTCTGATTTTACTATCGATCTCGCGAAACCGATAGATTCTGGTGAATGGGAGATAGGGCTTGCCGAGTTGTCTTTTAAAAATAATTTTCAGCCCACGTTCGAGCCTTACGATGGCTTATTATGGTACGTGAATGATGCGGAAGGCGATAATAATTTTTATTATTTCCCGGCTGGTGATTATCATGATAAAATTAGTTTGATGAAGCGTATCAATCACGATCAGAAAAAAGCACGATTTATTTGGGTAGACGGTTCTGGTCCGGTCTTGATAGCGGGACCTTACAAGAGTTCCAGCGGTCCGAGACTTTTCATGGATAATAGAAACCCCGTTCTCAGAGGAGGAGCTCGTTCGGAGGTAGAGCTAGATGGTGGATTACATAGACGAAGAAAAATTCACTTTCAAGGGGAACCTGTGTCCGTGACCAACGTTTTAGTTTATACGGATGTCATCACCCCTCAAATTGTAGGTGATACGAGTGCGCCTCTACTACGCAATATCCGTGTTACAACGGGAATAGATGAATATCAGCATATGCTATTCAAAAAAATATATTTCTTTCCTCTGAATACGGAGCGAGTAAGCGAGATACGCGTTATGCTTCGTGATGATAAAGGCGAAGCTATAAAGTTTGGGAACGCGCCTCTTCATCTCACACTTGCTTTGAGACATCATGAGGAGTCATTATTGCTGTGATCGGGAGGCGTTCAGAAACTATTATCACCAACAGAGCGGTGGTGATATCAATTTTTTTCGGGGTAAAGTGCAGAGAGGTCATGGACTTGGAAACTTATTTCGTTCGTTCGGAAGAAGCGTTATGCCTCTAATTTCGAAAGGTGCAAAATCACTCGGGAAGCGTCTACTACATACCGGGGCGCAAGTAGCCTCTGATGTTCTTAATGGAGAGAATGTCGGCGATAGTCTTAAAATACGTGGCAAAGAAGCCGCTGGGAACGCTCTCGATTCTTTACTGAGAAAAAGAAAAATGCCAAGACGGGGTCGTAAGATCACGAAAAAGAGACGTCGCAAAGATATTTTCGAATAAATATATATTACACGACGATAAGCATCATTTGTTACTTGAGACTTGATAGATGGCGGAGTTAATTCATGTACAGTCCCCAGAGGGGGTACATCCCTCATTGGATTTATTTCACATTCCCGCGACACAGACTAGCGTTGAAAAGAAAAGAATCATCAAGATAGCACCGATTTCGAACAACTCTAGTGTGATAACATTCCGCTTTGAGGGCTCAGAAGACTTTATCGATTTGAGCGAGAGCTATTTCTTATTTCATTTACAATTAAAGAAAGGCGGCGAAGCAATTGGCCCCGATGATGATGTTGGTGTTGTAAATAATATCTTGGATTCCTTGATTTCTCAACTACAAATTAAAGTCGCTAACGAAACTTTGAAACAAGATATAAAAGTACAGTGTTATTCGTCCTATCACTCCGCTTGACGTGCAAAACACCACACTCAGGACTTCAGGATGAAGAAAAGATACTTTGGGGAAAATGGATACGATCGGTGGTACTAACGCCTCAGCTAACAAAGGATATTACAACAGGAGTAAAGCCTATAAGGATGATAACGTGGTGGAAATACGTGCAAAAATCCATCACGGACTATGTCTGCAAGACCGCTACATCCTACATGACGTGCCTCTCGAGTTTGAGCTTACCTTGAATCCGAAAAGCTTTTTTATGATGGGAGATGCTACCGGCCAATTCACCTTAACAAAAAAGGAATTACAGTTATGTACCGTACGAGTCAGCGATGATGTGAAGACAGCGATGATGGTGAATGCTCAGGCGAAATATCCGTATATCGACATGAAGTTGATCACCCGAACATTTGCGGCTGCTACGACGCAGATAGATATCGGGAATCTATATAGCGGGACTCTACCTTCTCGCCTAATCATCGGAATGGTAGCTACGAAAGCCTTTCAAGGAGATGTTACGAAAAATCCTTATAATTTCATACACAATAATATGCAACGACTCGAACTGAAACTGAACGGATTTCTGATTCCGGAGGGAGGTTATGAGCTAGATTTCGATAAGGGTCATTACACGGAGCTTTACCATAACCTGATTGAGGGTACGGGAGCAATGGAGAAAAACATAGGACTCCTAACGCCTGAAGAGTTCGCTAGTGGTTTCTGTCTACTGGTTTATAATTTGCGCCCTGATGATTTGGATGATTGCTTTGACTTACAAAAGAGTGGCACCTTAAGTGTACGAATCACATTTCCTGCTGGCGGGCTAACAGCCGAAACTACTTTGCTCTGTTTCATGGAATTCCAAAAGCTATTGCAAATCAGTAGCAGTCGTAAAGTGACCGTGCTATGAACGGGGATGAAATAGACCAAATATTGTGGTGCTGCGAGTCAACAAAACATATTTTCCTTGGCACATTTCCTATCGATCGACTACCGAGGCGACCCCCTCCTCCTTATGCTATCGTGATCAATTATGACGAAGCTCGAAAAATCGGAAGTCACTGGATATGCATTTACGCGGATGAGGATGAGACACATTTTCACGATAGCTTTGGCTTAATGCCGCTGAAATACGAGATTGCGTGCTTTATAGAACCAGAAAATTATACCTGCTCCATAAAGCGTCTGCAGCACAAACGTTCCAGAGCTTGCGGTCATCATTGTCTAAGCTTCATCGTCCATAAGGCGCGCGGATGGAGTACGGAACGTTATTTAAATTCCTTTGGGGAAGATCACCGCAAGAATGATTCGATCGTACGACGCTTCGTCAAGGAGCTGAAGCAAGAAAATGAAATTGTGTAAATGTATATATGAATAAAATCAATAGTTTCAAAGTTTGCATAGTACGTTTAAGGGTGATATTCGCTACGTTCATTATAGCAATCATCTCAATCAGCAGTAGAGACTTGCTTTCGGTTAGGTGATAGTGGCTACATATTACCATCATCTAGCAAGAACCAGGAATTTGTATTGAGTGACTTCGCTCCTACAGCAAACGCAACTTACATTAGGCGTTACTGAACATCGAGTAATAAGCGGGACTAGCCAGGCTACCCTTAATACGAATTTGCATTTTGCTGGCACAATCTATGCTATAGTTGAGCGACTTTGATACGACCTCAGCACACTTCTTTGATATAGATATAGCTGCACAACGATCTAGGCTTGAACGTCGGCGTCTGTGATGTCAGTGATCCGAAATGTTATAGCCCGCAGTGGCATAGCGTTTTAGGAGATAAATTATAGCATAGACATAGGTTATAGATTTTATTCACTATCGGAAAAGCATCAGTGCACTAGCTATTTAAATCACGCATCTAAAAGCAGCAGCTTATGGACTAGTGGCTTCATATTATCATCATCTAGCAGGAGCCAGGAATTTGTATTGAGTGACTTCGTTCCTATAGCCCCAGCAAACGCAGCTTACATTAGGCGTTACTGAACATCGAGTAATAAGCGGAGCTAGGCAGGCTACACTTAATACGAATTTGCATTTTGCGGGCACAATCTATGCTATAGTTGAGCGTAAAGCTAGAATTCATAGACTTACATCCATCTCAAATCCGAAGTGCATACCCGCGCGGAGTAATTATAAGCAAATTTAGTCCAAATCTATACGGAAATGTAGCCTAACTCGCCTGCGTCATCAGTCGAAGCGCATAGCGCGATAGCAGAAATGTGAAATTTTCTGTGCGTAAATTGCGTGTGCGATGTCGGCGTTTTGATCTGAAATGAAAAATTTAGCTTCCATCCGCGGCGGCGTAGCGAATCTTAGAATAGTCGATAAATTATATAGCTATGCTATTCGTGGTACTATAAGCATAGGTTTATATTGGCTATATATTTTATTCACTATCAGAAATGGTAAGATAAAGCATCACTGCACTAGCTATTAAATCAGCTCCATTACGTATCTAAAAGCAGCGGCTTATGGGGGTTGTAAAATCAGCATAATCTCAGTAGTTAGATGCTTGCTACAGCTTGCAATTTACCGACCTTAGGTCGTGAGTAAAGCTAGAATTCATAGACTAACATCCATCTCAAATCCGAAGTGCATACCCGCGCGGAGTAATTATAACCAAATTTAGTCCAAATCTATACGGAAATGTAGCCTAACTCACCTGCGTCATCAGGTGAAGTGCATAGCGCGATAGTTGTGACAGAAATGTAACAATTTCGGAGCGTGAATTGCGTATGCAATGCCGGCGTTTTGATCTGAAATGAAATGAGCGAATTTCAATATAGGTGATAAATAATATATATATATATATATATATATACTGTTGCTCTAGCTAATTAATTAATTCATAATATTGTAACCACACTGCGCGAACGAGTAATAAGCGGGACTAGGAACTTGCATGTAAATCGCGGATTATCTACCAATCAAGGATAATCCGAGAAATATCATCGAAAAACTCACATAACTCCGCTTCTACTGGTCGGAATTGACTCAAATTTGTTTTGCAACGTCTTTGAAGACAGCTCAACAATTTCATGGGGTTGGCAGAAAAATTTGGAATTTTTTTTTTTTATTTTCCATAATAAATTAAAAATTTTAATTGGATCTGCGGAGGCCTTTACTGGTTGGAATCGAGTGAAATTTGGTGAGCAAGGTTTTCTACTGCAACCTGACGATTTAAGAGGTGACCGGCTTGAATCGGGAAAAAAAAAGTTATTTTTGAACAGCCCTAATGTACATACGAATTTATCCGAATTCGACCATATCCTCGGTTAACATTATAGCCGTGCACAGAACTCATTATTACGTTATTTGCTATTTAAAATGATGCGGGAAATCTCGGTGTAATTCGATCTGCGCGCATTATCCATTTATGCTCCAATGCGTTATGCGACTTTAGTATAGGTATTGGATCTAATATATTCTATAAACATCTACGTTAATCTGAAGTGTATTGCTGCATCGAAAAATTATAGCTATACGCTGTACGCTGTCGATTTTTCAATATAGTCAAGAAATGAAATAGCCCGCCTTTAGTGTTGCGTAATCTGCCTTGTCATTATATGCTTGTAACTAGTTCCGGGCTTGCGGTGCTAGTCTTCTTGACTGCATGAAATATGATGTTTTAGCTTCAAACTCCAATGCATTACCATGCCGTATTTGTAACCACAGCGAGATTCGAGTAATAAGCGAGACTAGATAGTCTACCCTTAACAGAGAACTTGCATATACATTCGAATTTATGCGACTTCAGCTATATTGCATAGCCGAGCACAGAACTCATTATTACGTTATTTGCTATTTAAAATGATGCGTGAAATCTCGGTGTAATTCGATCTGCGCGCATTATCCATTTATGCCCCAATGCGTTTTGCGGCTTTAGTATAGGTATTGGATCTAATATATTCTATAAAACATGTACGTTGCTATATATATATATATATATATATTTACCTATTAGGCTACTTTGGGAGACAATCGTACTTATTTTTGTGGCAGTTGGGGGACGAAAAAAATTGGGAGACAATTTCGTGTCCCCCTAATTCTTGGCGACATTTTTCCCTCGGTTGCTATCGTCTGTTAAGCAAATCCGTTTGGGACCACGCTTATTAGTCCCTCATTTGTCCCTTCCAAAAGAAATCAAGTCATGAAGTAGCAGGAATTTCGAGTTACAATGGCGACATTTTGACCCCTGTATAAACCCCGTATTTTGAAAAGTGGCATTAAGTCGACAATCAATAGGGGGGATTTTCTTCCACTTTTCGCGTGTATAAAATGACACCGCTTTGCATACATGATAGTTTTTGTTTAGGATTTACTCAGTTTAGACCATTCCAGTATATATAGGGATTTTAAGACTTTATACACTGTTTTAAAAAATGACGACATAAAAAATGCTGACTACCATTGTGATGACTCGACATAAGTTCTAGTTGCGATCTTGGTAGACACCGCGGATCGTACGATTTTAATGACGACTCCTATTATTTGGGCCCTGATTAGCTCTTGGCAAAGGCGAAAGGGCACTATACCATCGTTAAATTTTGTTGTTTAACACTCGTGATACATATTGTGAAAAAGAATCCCTGCTTTACCTTAATACAACTCCATCAAATATATGTATTGGTTATAGCATGATAAATATTCTGTAGTATTTCCCGCACCCAATATATCGAGCTGATAGGTCGTTGATTTGCTTGTGTCAAGACAGCTTTAAGATGCTCTGTCAGTTTCGAGCGTAAGGCATATACCTTTTGTCAGTTATTCTCAACCTTTCATGTCTTTGCGGACCCCTTTTGGACCGTCGCGAGCCTCAGCGAACCCCCGACTTTTATTTCTAATTTAGCTCAAATTATTGTTTCCGCTCAAGCCAGACAATGTGCAATGCGGTACTAAAGATGCATTGCGACATATTGAACAGAGAAGAGAATGGTAAAACTACCAAGCACGATTATTATTAATCTATAGCATCCATCTCGGCCTAATCGTGAAGGTGATTGGCTTCCATTTTTTTCTCTTCAGCTGTGTTTCAGTTGCTTGTCCTAGCAATTCAGTGTTCGCTTTCCTGGCATTCGCAAATCCATGTCTTTATCGGAGGAGTAGCCCAGATAAACCAAGGAGGGTTGTTGCTCTAACCGTGCAAATAAGAAAGGATTCACCTTACTAATGCTCAAGAGAGAGAAAGAGAGAAAGCAAACAAACTTGTTTTTATCTTAACCATCGGATACCGTGGATACCAGTTTTCGAATCTTAGGTCTGACCCGCCCGGGGATTGAACCAACGATTTACAGATCAAAAAGCCGCACGCATCACTGCTACGCTATCTCCCCCATTCCTGCCACACCCAGATATTCCTACCCCGCTTGGGGGAGGGCGAGCTCGAATGGTGCCAAAATTATTTCGTGAATGAACACTAATTATTCGCTATTTATTTGAAAATTTTCGTAACTTTTTAATTTTTCTCGCGCTGTACGCGATTTCATGTAGATAAATGTTTGTTTATTAGGCACCCTTCCTCCACAAAAAATGCGCATCATCTGTAGACGTAGGCATCTAAGCGAGCGTTGGCCATTACCACGCCACGATGTAAAAAGACATATAAAGTGTGGGTCAACATGGGTCTCAGAGAAGTGAGCCAAAAAGATCGTCAGCAAGAAAACATTAGCCGAAAAGGATTTCCCTTATGTTGACCGTAAACTTCGATATAAAAATGTCTTGATCCGGGTACCTAAATTGCTGGCGCCGAATATTCATGTCGTGTCAATCTGGACCAGATGAATATAAAATGTGACCTAATATTGCCGCGGGTGTAATCATCCCTCTCCACACCCACAATAATTTCGTTGCTAGAGAGAGGAGAACAGCAACGACTAGCATAATAACAATATATCTCGTCGTAATTTTCAAATTATGTGCAAGGTCCAACGGACCATGTGACCTCAATCAGCTTTTCATACCTTCGTAGGTTTGTAGCAATCCCTAAATGATTGTAATCACCCTATCATCTTACCAGAAACGCATATCTGGGTTGAAAACGCGTGATATCAATCAACCGTAATTTTAACATTAAATTCAACTGACGTAGCTCATGTCATCCGCTCATACCATGCAGCAGTGTTGCTTGAAAAATCAAACTCGTTTATTCGTCATCACGTACAAGGATAAAATGACTCTGCAAAGCTAACATAAACAAATAATGATGATCAGGCTGAAATGTGGCGATATAGGTTCGGAAAGCAGCCAACTGCAAAGTTGACTTGTTTTGTCATTTCATAACGTCACAATGCTGCGGCAAGAGAGTGTCCATTCAAACACCTATCACTGGCTATCAGACATATTGTGGTATCAGTTGTAAATACCCAGAGTGTCGGTTTCGCACAATGCGCTGGTTACAACGCTCGGTATAATCTAGGCTTACAACCGATAATCTTACATTATATGCGTTGCACTAACTAAGACATGGGTACAGATATTCTATTTTCCTTATATTAACACACGGTAAGAAGCAGTCAGATTCGGCTATCAATTACGGCCCCGTCCGTTCAAGCCAAGGCAACAATACATATATTGACATTGACAGTCTGATGTTTAAGTGATCAGACCGTCACGTCATCATCGTTGATCATTATGGCAGACTAGGGAGACCGCAGGCACTTTGATCAGAATTGCTTGACGGCAAATTCATTTAAGTGTCTTCCCAGCTATCTTGACGTCTCGATTGTTTGCAGTGGCTGAAAAACAAGGCAGCGATCTAATGCCAAATTGTTAGCTCCATGCACAGTACATACGTTTGAAGATTATACACAACTCCAGTAAATTTCAAAACAAAAATGCAACATGATAGGTTGCTTCATCAAGATGGAGCTTTATCATAGGCCACACACTTGATTTTGAATCAATGAAACGAAAAGGCAGATGTTATCGTAACTATGTGCTCACTCACACAGCGTATATATACGATTTATCAATATTTAGAAAGTATCTAGCTAGTTGAATTATTTGAAATTAATCGGGAAACAATATAAAGTTAACGTTACGCGATAAAAGTAGGCCTATTCCCAGATATATTGAGCGTGAAGTCGACATTTTACTAATTGAGTTCTGTGAACACCTTTTCAAGGACGATTCTAAATCCGTTGCTACTCACATAGACGTTTAATAATCTGTCAGAAAGCACGTTACGCAGTGAAAATCTACCACGGCACGGATTGAATTAGTGAGGGAAACATCACAGGACGCAGCCTCCGTTTGGCGACTGTTCTGTCCAGTACTTACCCTTCCGCGTGACGTAGTTAACGAAATATAATACTTACAACAGAAGGGAAATGCATTCTATACTGAATACTCACTTTTTGTCATGGAAAAGGAGTCAGCGTGGCGATCCAAATTTGTACGCTATTGTACGCAGAATTCAGCAGCTATGTAGAATACTCTTCAATACACAGAACGAATCGTTCGATGAAAACACTGATTGGGAAGTAACTCCATCACGCATGTTTGCGTCTTTAACTTTTCATATAAGATTCGTGTTAAGGATTCATGCTGATATACTTGTCATGAAACTTTAGGGCCATGAGGTGCCAATACATCTTCTGCATCATTCTACATCATCTGCTAGTCCATCGTCCAAAGTAACGTCCATTTACAATAACCTGCTAATACGCTGAAACTAATCTTTCAATCACTCGATGACAGCGGACATGAGACCTTACCAGTTGATGGCACGCAATTGGTCGCGCGTACGTATACAATACAAAAGTCATCGACCTAATTCAACATTGTGAATTGTGCCTATCTCTGTAAGAAAGGCGGCATGTTAAATTTTTTGTGATAAAAGTAGGCTATTCCTAAGCTACTGATCGATCTGTATATTCTGCGAATTCGGTAGCCTTTGGGAGACAAAAACCGACTTTTCAGACGCCAATACCGGGCCAACCCCGTGTCCAAGCCGTTGAATCGGATATCATCGCGTTCAGTTCGACGAGAGGAAAACGGGGATAACTCTGTCGAACCCCTAAGACCAGCGGTTGTCGATCGGTATTTCGATCTATGTTCTGATACCGACCGATCGAAAAACCTACTGCGTAACCCGTATTGGCGTACCATCACGGGTTTTTGGAAGAAAACTTTTTTCTACGCGTCTCAGCCCCATTTCCCGGGTATCGTTGGAATCTTAATCGAATTACGCGTCTGCCGGTACCAAATTTATCCGGCTACGATATTCGGTTGGCGAGAAATCGGTGATTAAAAAAACTGTGAAAAAAGCGCTATACACTGTTTTTTGAAGGCCGATCCCGAGTCGGCTGAAAGTCCGATACGATCGTATCGGGTATCGGTCTACGCGGGGCCCGAAGACGAACGCAGCGGTACCTCGTGTGGCCCAGTGGTGTGAACGACCGAGACGGAACCTCGAAAAGGCCGCCTATGAAAAACGTGAACTTCTCGGATGATCCACCGATCCAGGATAATCCGAGGATTATAATCGAAAAACTCACATAACTCCGCTTCTACTGGTCGGAATTGAGTCAAATTTGGTTTGCATCGTCTTTGAAGACAGCTAAACAATTTCATGGGGTTGGCAGAAAAATTCGAATTCTTTTTCAAAATTTCACCTAATAAATTAAAATTTTTAATTTGATCTGCGGAGTCCTTTACTTGTTAGAATTGAACCAACTTTGGTGTGCAGTGTTCTTAGGGTAACCTGACAATTTAATAAGTCAATGGCTGGAATCCGAAATTTTACTTTATTTTTGAACAGCCCTAGTGTACGTACGTACAGTCCATTTATGATCAGTGCGGGACTTGAAGCACAGTCCTGCAGGCATAGGCGGAGCCTGGAGCCTATTCAATCATATTACGTCGCATGCCATGCAATACCTCGTTTACAATGATGATGACCCCATTAAACGCCAATGTAATCAAGGAGGTTCGCAATTCGAAATTAAGATAGGTTGGGATTAGTTTATACAGGGTTTGGCGCTTTGGCCATGTTGATAATTGTAATTATAATTGATCGGGCAGGGTTATTACCAAAGGAAGTCATATGGGCGAATCGAAACCGTTAGTTGATTTGGCGGAGACAAATACTTTGTAAGTGGCCGGGATGGTAATATCTAGAGATATCATAATGAAATGCTATTGTCTCACGTACATTTCTACTTGTAAATGTACAGTACGAGTGCACAAGCACATACGTACATTTATGATTAATGCGGGATTTGAAGCACAGGCCTGCAGACATAGGTGGAGCCTGGAGCCTAATAAATCACATAATGTCGCATGCAATACCTCGTTTACAATGATGATTATCTCATCATGCGCCAAGGTAATTAAGGAGGTTCGAAACCGCAACTGGCTGGTATCGCAACTGTGGATCATATCACTACGTTTTCTCGCGACGCTCTCACAAATTGAGTGCCCTTGAATTCGAGATCTAGACGTGTCTCCGAGTACAGGCGAATGTTGTGTTAGCTTTGCTGGATTTCAGGCGGTGCGTTCTCTTCGGTATCAAGCAGAATATTCATACACGCATCTGTTTAGAATTAGGTTTGACTAGTCTGACTATATGATGGATATACTAACCGACTCTGACTGCGACAACGAAGCATTTGATCCTAAGCCAATAAAGCTCGGAAGATATGCCTCTTCTGACAAAGGTACGTACCATGTACTTCCGTATGATTACATGTATTTCAATATATCAGTGGTTCCTAATTATATATTGAACAAGTGGAAATAGTCTAGAGGGTATTAAAGGACAACAGAAAGGTGGTATAACAATCTTTCGATTAAATTATAATCGCAAATTTACATTTGACAAATACATCAAGGTACGGCTCGTTCGTTGGGCTTTCTGAGACATAGGGACTATACGCCATGTGTTTCGGTCATCGTAATTTATGTAAAATGTGTGTCATGTGCGTATACAATTATGCATAGTGTTGGTATGTTTCTTCCCTGTACCATCATGAATGATTCAGTTTACTGATATGATCATACAGCTTCTTACACGAGTAGCATAATATTAGTTGTTTCGCTTGAAGCAGGCCTACAGTAGGCCTATATCTATGTTGAAGTCGAAACTGGAAGTATTATCTCTACTCTTTACTCAACTATCAAATGTCTATACCACATTTCAGTTAATTTACTATTCGAACAGAGCAATGATACAAAGTTTTAAATTATTGATTCGAGCCCGAAATAATTCCAATGCTGACGCCAAGTTTTGAAAACGAACCATTCATCATTATGTCTATTATCAATTGAGTCAATTTGATGAGGAGTAATGTTTCGCAATGTTTCGATGATCGATGATATGGTATATTTCATCAAATAGCGTTGTTATCCACGTACAATGTACATTGTGCAATATGTTTACGGTTTGCTGACAAGGATATTACGTGATGTGTTCGCTCCCTTATTACTACCGTGTACCATGAGCCAGGGGTGTCAAACTCGAATTGCTTCGCCGGTCGGATTCAGACCTTCAAATCGCTCGCGGGGCGGACCAGTTACATCAATCAAAAATGTTACCTCAAAATCAACGCCTCAGTTGAGCACTTGAATACTCAATTATACAGCCCATGTATGATGCGGTTATACTCTATCAAACCCGTTATTCGCAAACAATAGAATTTTTTCAAGTCCGTAATAGAACCTAGTCCACGAACCTAGTCCAACCTTTGACGACTTTGTTATTGTCGATCCGTCTGCAACAGTAATTAAAGGCAAAGTCGCTATTGCTCTTCGTTGATTTTAACTATGTTTCATATCGATTTGGGGAACATCATTTCGTATGGTATATTTTGATGCTGTCATCTTACCAAGTTTCAAGACTATGACTTTATGACTAGCGCAGTAATTTCGCTGTCAAAGTCGAGCATCTAGTAATCAGCCCGCGCCAATATATGGTCGACTTTGATAACGTACTTACTACTTTAATTATTGGGTCACAGCCTTAAATCTTCATACAATGTTAGATGCCATCATGAAGATATACAATCCGAAATTTTGCCATATAGGAAACAATCAAAATGTACACATACCAATACTGTTTTTCGTGAAAAATCAGTTATGCGGTAGGCTGAAGGTCAGGTGATTGCATCTTACACTGAACCAATTTTTGAGGGTGTGACTCGGTGATCAGGATAGTAATTTCGTTATGATAGTCGAGTATATCAAGTACATCGTTGACCTGCCATCTAGGCTACCGCATGATAGATTTTTCACAAAAGCCGAAATTGCTATAATGCTATATGTAGGTTTTGAATGTGTTTTATCCCGCGGGGGATAACAAATATCGTATTGTATATTCTGATGGAGACATCTAGCACTGTATCGAGATTTAAGGCTGTGACTCAATTATTACGGTAGCAATTTCGTGATTAAAGTCGCGTATGTCAGGGTGCGCGCTGATTTGGCATTCAGCCTGCCGCATAGCAGATTTTACTGCAAAAGCCAGTATTGGTATGTGTACAATTTAAATATATTTCATACGGCTATGGATAATCAAATTCATATTGTATATCTTGATGAAGGAATCTAATACTTAACCAAGTTTCAAGGGTGTGACTCTATAATTACAGTAGTAAGTACGTTATCAAATTCGCGTATCCAGGGTCTGCGTGCGCTGGTCGACATTATATCGGCGCGCGCTAATTTACTAGATACTCGACTTCGACAGCGAAATTACTATGCTAGTCATATAGCCATAGTCTTCAAAATTGGTACAGCGCAAGATGACAGCATCAAAATATACCATACGAAATTATGTCACCCAAATCGATATGGAACATAGTTAAAATCAACGAAGAGCAATAGCGACTTTGCCTTTAATTACTGTTGCAGACGGATCGACAATAACAAAGTCGTCAAAGGTATCTGGGCCTGACAGTCACGTGGTTTTCCGAGTGTCCACACCACCTTTGAGTTCACGCTGGTCCAACAATCTCCAGTAATATAATGGCAAATACGGTGAGGTGTGCGCACTATAATGTGAATTATCTCGCAGTCATTTCTCGGTCATCATCAGCGACTAAATTTTCGAAGATTGATTACCTTGTAAGGAAGGTATCATGTTATGGGCGATTGCACGCTACTCGAGAATTATTTAATTTGACACCTTCGAGTGAACTCAACCAACATCTCAAAATGATACGATACATTTATATGATTGTAAAATTGTCTACAGCATCACATACATCTGCATGTAGCGTACCAGTTACTCACTGTTAATGTTAAATACAGTATGGGCACTCCTTTTACCAAAACTATCTATTCAAATGCGACGCATCAGTCACTCTTGAATCTAAAATGACAGACAACACGATACATGATACATGCAACACGATAGTCTAACCTACGCAAATTCGTTTCATCACAGCTAATCGGAACAAGCATCTTTCAGATACTGTTGATAATGAAGATGATGTCAATGCCCGGAAGAGGCTTGGATCTTCGCTACATATCATCAGTCAAAATGAGATGCAGAATGATAGAGGTGGCTCATGTGAAACACCTCCTATGAATAAAAGACTAAAATCACTCGATCGTCAATATAACGACGGAGAGGCTGGACCCAGTGGACATGAAGAGGGTGAGTTTACAATATTTTGCCACATTTCATTTTCAACATAAGTGTTCAACCTAATATTCTCATATTCAACAGTACCAAAATATATTGATGACAATTTATTAATTCGTAGTGGTATTACTATTCCAATACATTTATCGTTCTAGCATATAGGTACAATGTACATTGTACATGGTCGGTAGGATTAGTGAAACGTTACACACAGAACTCCTCTATCCCGCAGGAAATGAATAAATACCTAAGGCATCATTTTTCAGATTATGAAATGGACCCAGATGCGCACGAGGAACTAGACGAAGACTTTGAGGAGTCATGTATCAGTGAAGCTTCGGAATATGAGCCACAGTCTTCATCTTCGACTACGGACAGTTTCAGTAGCGATGATGGCAGGGAAGAAGAGAAAACCCGGTAACCCGCAACATCTCAGCAAAAGTCATCCACTTCAGACTGTTGCGACACCAATATCAACAGCAATAATGAGGCAGCCATGGATATCTCATGTGGCTCACAGTCATCAACGTGGGCTCCAGATGGTTCTGATTGTGAGTGGACAGACCTGGAAACCTCAACGCCAAAGAAGAAAGCTGTGACTTCAAGGATAAAGAAAAAGCGGGCAAGGCCGAAGAAAAAAACGGCAAGGCCATGCCTTTACTGCAAGAAGTTCCAAACGAAACTTAACCGACATTTAATAAATAAGCATCCTGAGGAAGATGAAGTCAAAGAAGCTCTGGCTTTAAGTGGAAAATTACGGCTCCTCAAATTCGATTTATTAAAGAAGCAAGCAATCATGCAACACAACAAAAAAATGCTACAACTGCAGATGCCATCGGTCTGTGAAAGAAAAAGCCGTCTTTCCCAATTGAAAATTTGCCAGAATTGCCAGGGTTAAACTTGGTTTCTCGTTTCAAGAGCGTCAAGAGCGCCATAGATGGACTCGTGAAGAAACAGCTGAAATCCTAAACAGATTCAAGGATGTAATTTATGAGGAAGGAGACAGCAACAAAGGCAGCTTGCCAGGTAGAGTGGAATGGGTTTGTTCGTTTGTGGTATTCATGGTGTTTGTCGACTACTATGGTCATTCCCCCCATAATTGCCGACTTTTAGCAGGGCCCACTTCTGGGCTTTTATAAGACGCCGCTTACAGGGATGAGATGGCGAGGGGGAATGTAAATTGATGCTGTGTGTTCGCGTAATATACATTTATTAGTTATTGATCATGGCAGTGAAGATATCGATTTCTTTGGATCCTACTTCCGAGCTAGGCCAACCTTCGATGTTATATGATTTCTTCTGACCGTCGTCGTTGAAATACCATTGAACCTTACAATAGTTATATGCAGCTAGTTGCCCAAATTATAGATTTAATGAAATATGCTCGTGTCTTTTTAGGGTACAAAGAAATTGGAGAATTTGTGGAAAGCAGTGACATCCTGAAAGGTTTACCGGACATGCAGAGGATAAAAATGGTTAAAACCAAAATCTTCAATGAGAGAAAAAGATGCCGCTCTGCACTGCATAAGGGGATGTCACAAATGCACGAATAGTCATGGACTATGACATCAGACTTTCAGCACGTAGCGTCAGTGATCTCTAGCACTGACGACTGTAGATTACGATTGAGCAATTTCGTTTAGTACCTGGTGGCAATTTTAAATGTACAATTCGTTTCATGATTTTCGTTGCATTCTCTTCACAACATTTTGTTGCGAATGTGTTTTGATAAATTGGTTTCGATCGCATGCTTCGAACTATTTCATTTCTTGGTGTGATTTAGCAGGTTGACATTGGTAGAATCGAACGATTTTTTGGCCGCTTTCAGCATTGGCTGGAGGATGCACCCATGGCTCACCATGGGGCGTAGCCGTATTGCTCGAGGTCCGAATTACTGAACAGTGAACAAGTTGGCGTATGGCTTAAAACAAATGGAAGTTAGCAATTATCAAGTGCCCAAGATTATCACGAATCAAGATTCAATGTGATCTGCTGTAGGGTTTTTAAGAGAAACATGAATTTGGAGCGAAGTTTATACGGTAACTCCTTACAATTTGACGCGGCTATAACATGGCGAGAGTCTGAGATCGGTTTAGAGACATGTTAAAGTGGTCTTTATTCGGTAATATTGGATCAAAAAGTGTACAGTGCCTTAGGGGAAAAATTGCCTCATACCTGCTAGTAGACTGTATGGTCCATGAGACGTTATACTTCCGAGGGATATTAGGGCTGCTTATATTAAACCGAATATATTTATTACCTAATTAGAACTTGGATCTGCTATCGCGACAGAGTAGCCACGGCTGGCCAACGAATGTCATAGTGATTTGGATACTAGCCGTAAAAAACTGGTGATCTAATCTGCAGCATGGCCAACTGTAGCTTCTTATAAAGACACATGTTCCGTATTTTCACAGCAGTTTTCAAACGCAAATATGTGCGTGGTGAAATGGCGTGGTCATTGGTATAATGCACAGCTGCAACACCAATGGGTTGTTGGTTCGAGTCCGGCTGAGGACGACACGAGAATTCCTACCCAAGTGTTGGAGGTTTATCTAGGCTCGTCGTCATCCTGTGATCCGCGTAAGCGGTGATTTATAAAAGCCTAGGAGTGGGCTGTGCTAAAAGTCGGTGAATACGGAATCAAAAAATGAATGTAGGCATACTCTAAAACTACGAAATTAGTCAAAACACCATGAATAAAAAACAAACAAACGGCGAATTATATATCGCGATCATCGATATCGTACAAGGATGACGTCGTGGATTTCAAATAGTGACGTCAAAAGTGATTGTCATTGGTAAATGACTCTTTTGACGAAACTGGTTCCCGAACCTTGTCATATAATACGACGTCAATGTCCACCTTAGTTCAGTAACAGCAATGGTCATGGTCTGGTAATTCAAAATGGCGAATTGTCTCCTTAAGTAACAAATGTCCACTAAAGTGGTCTATTAGATATTGAAAAAGTTGGGAAAAATTAGGGCGACCGCAGTTGGAGGACATTTCGTGTATATTCTAAACGCTGCGATATAAACCGCAAATCACCAGTGACAAAGCGCGGAATCGATATTCCAAAACCAATCGAGTTATTTTCAGACGCCTAGCTTGTCTCCTTCTGTTGGCGATAACTGTCGCCCAACTGCTTCAAAACAGGACTGTCCACCAAAGTAGTCTAATAGGTAAATATATATATATATATATCTTAATCTGAAGTGCATTGCCGCATCGAAAAAATTATAGCTATACGCGGTACGCTGTCGATTTTCAATATAGTCAAGAAATGAAATAGCCCACCTTTAGTGTTGCGTAATCTGCCTTGTCATTATATGCTTGTAACTAGTTCCGGGCTTGCGGTGCTAGTCTTCTTGGCTGCATGAAATAGGATGTTTTAGCATGCCGAATTTGTAGCCACAGCGAGATTCGAGTATTAAGCGAGGCTAGATAGTCTACCCTTAACAGAGAACTTGCATATACATTCAAATATATATATATATATCTTAATCTGAAGTGCATTGCTGCATCGGGAAAATTATAGCTATACGCGGTACGCTGTCGATTTTCAATATAGTCAAGAAATGAAATAGCCCACCTTTAGTGTTGCGTAATCTGCCTTGTCATTATATGCTTGTAACTAGTTCCGGGCTTGCGATGCTAGTCTTCTTGGCTGCATGAAATAGGATGTTTTAGCTTCAAACTCAATGCATTAGCATGCCGAATTTGTAACCACAGCGAGATTCGAGTATTAAGCGAGGCTAGATAGTCTACCCTTAACAGAGAACTTGCATATACATTCAAATTTATGCGACTTCGGCTATATTGCCGGTTAACATTATAGCCGCGCACAGAACTCATTATTATATTATAGCTATACGCGGTACGCTGTCGATTTTCAATATAGTCAAGAAATGAAATAGCCCACCTTTAGTGTTGCGTAATCTGCCTTGTCATTATATGCTTGTAACTAGTTCCGGGCTCGCGGTGCTAGTCTTCTTGGCTGCATGAAATAGGATGTTTTAGCTTCAAAATCAGTGCATTAGCATGGCGAATTTGTAACCACAGCGAGATTCGAGTATTAAGCGAGGCCAGATAGTCTACCCTTAACAAAGAACTTGCATATACATTCAAATTTATGCGACTTCGGCTATATTGCTGGTTGACATTATAGCCGCGCACAGAACTCATTATTACGTTATTAGCTATTGGAGAAATCTCAACGTAATTCAATCTGCGTTCACAATTCGCGTAAGCTAATGCTGCATCGAGAAATTATAGCTAAATTGAGTTTAAATTGACACGAAAATACATTGGTCTTACCTCATCTGTGATACCTGCATCCCTGCGCACATGGCAATACTTGTAATAGAAATGTGAAGTTTTCAGAATGCGAATTGCTTTACGTCGGAACTAAACATTCTAATTCGTAACGCCAGCGCGGCGTTTTCTTGGAAACGCAACTATATTTAGAATGTTCTAATTCCCATTATCGATGTGGCCCGACTTCTTGGAATCGCAACTATATTTAGAATGTTCTAATTCATATTGTCGATGTGGCCCGACTTCTTGGAATCGTAAGCAACTATATTCGTGTCATATTTACACGCGTCAATTTCTTGGAATAGTATTCGGCAATATGCGCGTGAGCTTTCGCGTCAATGTAGACATTTATGGTGGCGATATCTGCATTATCAAGTTGCATTCGCAGAATTCCTCAAAATCATTGACTAATTAATGATGACACAGTTGTTATAGTACACACAAACATAGTCTTACATTTATGTGTTATTACTCGAAAAAGGTGTTGTCTCGGAATTTAAGAGAGAATCGGCGGTTATATTCTCAAAACAGCTCAATACGGCTAGTTTGCTCAATAGCCTGGTGGTGAGCGACATGAAATTATACCCAACCAAACCAGGTTCGATTCTAGCTAAGGTAAGTTTTGATGTGGCAATGAGTGACATAGGTGCAGCAATCGACATCGCGCTGGTTGATGGGCTGCTGTGCACCGTATAGATGCGGCAATCAATGCGGTGATGATGTGGCAATGGATGATGTGGCACTATAGGCGTGGCACTTGATGATGTTGCGCAGATGATGTGGCAATGGGTGTGCACTGTGCTATAGGTGCGGCAATGGGTGGATGATGTGGCAATAGGTGTGCTATAGGTGCGGCAATGGGCGGATGATGTGGCAATAGGTGTGCTATAGGTGCGGCAATGGGCGGATGATGTGGCAATGTAGGCGTGGCAATTAAGGCGACGTGGCGAAATTTGATTGGCCTGCAATAAAAGTAGATACCCTCACTACTAGCATGGCCGTCAATTATTGAAGGATACCGACACCGCAAGTACTACCAACTACTTGGAAGATATATCGCTTCTAAAGAATGAGAAACTTGTCTTTACCCATTAATTGTGGAAAAATCTGACCGTCTGAAACCCTCGCAATTGTTGCACGAAGATTAACCTCGTCAACTGATAGTGCGGAGTTGCAGAGAGCTAAGGTTGTATTCTAAAAACTGCTAAACAAGCTGTAACTGTATTTTAACACCCACCTGACCACCGAACTGGTTACACGGAAAAGCTAAAATGTTGAGGCCTTTTGACGAGTACTTTTCAAAAAGTTGTTCCATCTGTTGATAGTTGGATTTCGTCTTGCGTCATTGAGACGCGACGTTCACTACCATACAGACCTGGCCCCTGCATTGAATGCGACGATTTCAGAAATGGAATTTGAAAAGAAAAGGCGATACGTCGATATCATGTGTGGTCAAAGCATTGCTGGTATATCTCCGTACCACGGGGAAAGTAGACATAAGCCATCACGACAGGAATAATTAATCATGTTCAGCTAACTTCAGGATGCAGAAGTTGGAAATTGGCTTGTGTGCCTAATATAATACTTCCGACATATTCAGCTGCGATACATGTCATCTGGCAGCGCTCTTGCATCATTGTTGATACAACTTTTGCTGCTGTGCCAAAACCTTGTTATCTTTTTCGGCGCTGATCTTTTCTATGCTACGGGTGTCACTTAGTTCAGGAGTCGGACTACTGAATAAAATGTTGGCATATCTGTACGAGTTGGATAAGGATAATGGATTTGGTTTTGCTGAAAAATCAAATTGAAACTGAGATGGACAGGCTAATATCAGAACGTGTCGCATCCCAAGAACGTCGGGCCTGGCCAATAAAATGTCGGCGTATCCGCGAGAGTCCGATAATGAATTACGCGTTATTGAAAATCTTCGAGTGTATACTGAGAAAGATAAGATCTTAATCAGCCGCTCACAAGTTCACATTTGGACCGCGGTCCGCCAGTTGAGTACCCTTATAGAGGATCATTAACTGTAATGAAATGAAGGTGTATACCAGTGGTTCCCAACGTGGGCGATATCACCCCCCAGGGGGCGATTTGGCGGTCCAGGGGGCGAAAATAACGAAGGGGGCGATAGGGGGTCGAAATCGGATGAAGGGGGCGATAGGGGCGATGGCGCTTTAAAACGGCTATATCGGAGTATGGACCGTAACTACCGCACCCCAAACTCCCCAATTGGGGGTGAGGACCCGAACTCGAGTGGGGCACAAAATTATAGAGTAATTTTTTAGAAATTTATTCACTTTTTCAAAAAAATTTCGCGCTGGCGCGATTTAATCATTTAATATATCTTGATTTTGGGGTAGGCCTACCCGTCACCCAACTAAAATACGCATGATTTATGAAAATAGGAGACTTCGGCGTCGGCTATTACTGAGCCACGACGCACCAAGACATGTGGAGTTAGAGGCCATGTTGCATGCGACTCCGAGAAGTGTGCCAGAACGATCATCAGCGAGAAGACCTTGGCCGAAAAGGAATGCCCTTGGGCTGACCGAAAACTTCGATACATATGTTTCATTGTCCATAGGCGCCTCAACGGCTTGCGTCGAATGTTCCTGTCCTGGCGACTTTAACCCTACAGGACAAATGCCATCCCGCAAGGAAAAAAATATTTGGCAGTACAGAAATACAAATTTGATATCATGCGCGAATTTTATTTTGGTACGTTTTGACGATTTCCGTATTTCCATATCTTCTGACATAGCAGATATAGTAGGTCACGAAATAGCATCATGTAACGAAGTCAATATAACAACGATTCCGTCCGAAGATGTTCAATTATTATTTAGGGGTCCCACCTTTTCCAGCACACCACGCTCAGCTCTACCGATAAATCTGATTACGCGAGCAGAAAGATGAAAAATTTATAGCAATATATATGTAATTCCCGACCATATTGAGCGATTCAAACATGAATTATATAATTTTGTCGCGCTTCGCGATTTTAGGCGAAATACGGTGGCTCACCAAACAGTAGGCCTACATGAAATAGGGTATAGCTGATATGTAGCGACAGAAGGCCTACTGGCTGAGGGGGGTCTTGGGTTTGGTTTGTCACCCTATGGGGCCAAAGACCAACGTTTTTTTGGGGCGGGGGCTGACAAAGTGCTGTTTTTCGGTTCCCAATATTTGGGGGGCGATGATCGGTGTGGAGCTTCAGAAGGGGGCGATGAGTCGAAAAAGGTTGGGAACCACTCGTGTATACGAACGTACTGAAGCTGACAAGATCAAACTATTTTCGAAAACATTTTATTTTTAAAATGATGCGATGCTAGTGCAACTTCATCCGTCTTGGGCGAAGACATATTGGGATAATAGGCATGAGCTGCCGTTCTTTTTACTAAAATAAATCTGTTATGAGCCGACTAAAATAAATCTGTTATGAGCCATTCCCGTCCGGAACAATTTGAAGTTACGACTGTAGGAAAATCACGACCTTATTAAACTTTGTCACCACGGAGAACACCATTCATTGTAGAGTAGATGTCGGAGCCCTACAGTGTTAATAGCAAACCATAACAATATCGGGTCTCCCACCACCAAGGAGTGGACTCATCAGTGAAAGGCGGGGAAATGCAATGCAAGAAATCCATCATTCGAACAATCACCTGTACTTGTCCAGAGAAACGGAATTGCCGTCTATGTCATCAGCATTGAACTCGTAAATGGTTTTTGCCGTTTTCCAGTTGTCACTAGAGCCGCCACAGGCCTGTGAAATGAACATATTGGAATACTAACGAACTTCGCTTCAAAGCCGTATGATAGAATAGATTAACTTGAAACGAATGACAACATCCAGCAAGATGCAGTTCAGAAATCGTCTGGGTAATTTCCTAGCATAAAACCAACTTACGATAACCGATGGAAAGCCATTACATTAGCAAGAATTTTTTTCAACTGTGGAAGTCGCTATGTGAACAAGGCGAGTATCCAGATTTCCACGCTGCGAGGTAGTCGCTATGTGAACAAGGCGAGTATCTAGATTGACTAGAGGCATACCTTCCACCATCAAGTATGTACAACAATCGAATCTTAGTTAACAATTTGGTCACTATTGGAAACGTTGCAATCAGTGCCATTACAGGCCGTGTAAATCATGTTTATAGCAGGTTATGTAATAATTCGTCGGATGAATTCAGTTAGAAAAATTACCCCTAAACTTACAGGATTTAGGCATATTCTCCATCATTATAGGTTGTATTGAGACAAAAGACACTTAGCAAATCAACGTGCGAGGTGTCAACACGGTTCGAAATGGAATATCCACTAAAATTGTGTATGGAACCATGCCCTCTTCTGCTGGAAGGTTAGAGTCGGACCGACCGAATATTATAGCAACAGATATTTCAGTCATTACTTTAGAAGTCATCAAATACGATGGTCTGTTAATATTCGTCGTACCATGTACGACAGTGTCGACTTCAAACCATCTGGTTACATACGCTTCAAGCTGTCACTATGACCTCTATATAATATGAATAACAGAGTAATTGGTAGCCCAATTAGATCAAGGATCGCTCCACAGTAACGCATTTCAGTAAATTCACTCACCATGATGATGCCGAATCAAATATGCCAATGAAATTAAACTAACGAGAACAACTAGGCTGTATTTCATGAAAAAATACCTCAATCTCAAGATTTCGAATTGGGTAGGCTAATAGGAACATTGGACACGAAATTGCAGAAGATATTATCCTTTCCACGTCGTATTATATATCGACGAACTTCTGATTTCGGACATCAGGGTCAGGTTCGTTTACGATTTGTGCTGAGAGTAGCCTACAGTAGATCATTTGACAGCTCGTATGTAATATTGTTTGGAAGCTGTCACAAGATGCTACCATTAGGGAGTGGCTGGTGCAATGTCGAATGTATACAATCAGTCCAGTCCCGTCATACCTACAAAGCAATATGACCGGAAGGCTTACGAGAATATTACCATCAGAGGTAGGCCACTCGTGGCTGCTTATTCCGAATTGAAATCAACTCAACAGGTTTTGTGAGGGGTCAGACACCTTATTTTATTATTATAGTGAACCTGCGCTACGTGACCACTTGTCCGCGGTATTGGGTGTGCCACACACACACGCACACCTGTTCCTAATTAGATTCCGTCCTATACGCTATACGAGCTTATAGCATGACAAAGCTGCAGCATCAGATGTGCCCACTCTGACACTGGTACACCATCAATGTCCGGGGTACGGCAGCTGCCATTCATAACATACAAGGAGCTTTAAAGGTCACGAGCGCCCAAAAAGGAAAAATTTAACAGGTTTTGAAGCTTCAGGACATGAGGGATTTCCGACATTACACGCACTGCGGAGACTGCATACAACATGTATTCGCACATTGCAATGCACGAACATGCGATAATTTTGACCTCTAATAACCACCACTATCCACCACTTCTAATTAATTTTATTGGTCGATGCGGATCACAAACTACAACAGGACTTGTTCGGGTTACGAATATGCACCGTATCACGCTCGCTGATAGATCTCATGCGTCGCTAAGGGCACGTATAGGAGTTCGCCATGATTGCTATTCTACTTGCAGGAAGAGCTATCCTTGCCTCAACGCCCCTTCATCTAACTGACGAATACTGTTGGCGTAGTGCTACTTGGCAAGGGGACGGGATCAAAAGTGTGATGATTAACGTAGAGGGTAAATAATGATTGGATTAGATCAAATGTAGGACGCGTGACACTTATTACCAAGCTACTTTCGAGCAGCTGCATACATTTGGCATGGGTACTGTGCGTTTGTTTAGTGAGATTGGAACTCGCTTGTCGAAACCAGAATAAATCCGCATTTTTGTTTCCGATATCTGGGATTTCCATCGTCATTTTCAAAGGGAGTATATAGTGTTGAAAAGCTCACTTTCCTTCATTTCTATACGCCCCTGTCTGTATAATGAGAAAACGTCACGGTGGCTGTCCATTATCAAAATGCGCATATGTCACTCGTCACGAGTTATAAGGATACTAGGAGAGAACGTATTCTCATACGATGTTATGGAGTAGGCCTAACTCATTAGTGACGTTTCATCATATCTTAGGCAAGTTTAAGTTGACCTTGTAGAGCGCCAGAGGCCGCCTGGTTCTGTGCGGCATCCCTAAAATTTTCGGAGACAATATTGGCAGCCAATGACCAATTTCGCACAACGATACATAAATAGCCTACAACATACTGTGGTATCAGTCGTAGCACCAACTCTAGCACTTCGCGGGAATAAAGGCTGACGATCTCGCACTGGCTGACTCGCCGATACGAGTCAGTATATGATAATTCACAAACTGAAAAGCGTGGTATTTACAAGTATAGCACAAATTTAGACTACGCTCGGTATGTCACTTTTGTGTTGAGTTTTTCTTTTTTACTGGCACATGAGTTATGTTGAGATGAGATTGGAGGAGTATTTGTCACGGATGTTGAGATTAGCGAGATTTTCTTTCATTCCCCTAAAAAGACGCTACGCTACCGTGGCTCGGTTGCGAAAACAAACTGCTGAATTATCGATGTTCGCACTTCGAATGGGAACGTGAACGTGAAGCGAGCGTTCGCATCACCCATACCAAATACAATCACTTGATTGAGTAGTGGGTGTAGGGCGTAGGGTTTAGGTAGCAGTGATGAGCGGATGTTATGGCTTTTGAGAATCCGAATCCGTCCGACAGGTTGCGTGTCTGTGAAACCATCCATCCGATTACGAAGAGTCTCATCCAATTATCCGACTATATCCGAAAATGTCATCCAAGAATCCTAAAAATCCATATCGAATAACGTTATCGCAGAATATCAATTGTACAACTGAACTGAGATACTTTCTGCACGAGAAGATCACTAATAGTATTAATAGAATGAACAAAAACACGGTAGTTGGAATTTTTGGTGTTGGAACATTAACGGAACTAACGCTACAATAGTTTGAAGTAGATGTGCGAATGGAAATTGCATCTCGGAGCGAAAACAAGCGAAAAGGGGCAGATTATTGGGCAATGAACAACCAAACATTGAACCATATTTCCCAATAAATATCAAGAAGTAATATAAGCTAATTGTTACCATGTAATTTTACAATTATAAGAGGGTCCACATTGGATGCAGATAATCCGCATTTAGCCCATAACTGTGGAAAGGCGTGAAAGCTAGCTTGCTCACTTGCAACATGTTGCATGATGTGATGCTTATAATACTTTTGATAAATCAGCTTAATGTTCGGGGCACAATGCTTATAGTCGACTGACACATAATGTCCATATTCATCATGCCGTACCACAAAAGCACCTCGTCCAAATTTCCTCTCCAGTAGCAGATCCGTAGTTGACTCGCTGACTTGTTTATTGGAAGAGAGGAAACTCATCTTCAACTGTACAGTGTCCTTGGCCTTTCGGATGTGGTTTCCAAGGTGCGGTGCGATGTGCCCCTTGCAAACTTGTGTTGTTTCACTTGAACATAGCGATTACCTCATTTGGCAAAGTCAGTGCTGAAATCGACAATCAGACGATAAGTAGTTTGATAAGATTCGAGAAATGAACCATAGTGTCCTATATGGTGTGGAGACAAGCAAATCTCACGGCTCAGTGAAATTGGTCTCGTCACTCTTTTCATTTGGTCAAAGGCAACTTTACGGCCATTTTTGACCGGCTTGCCGAGCGCTAAATTCGATGAAACGGGTATCTATCGAAAGCTGCTGCTGTACTGATAACGAAAATATGAATTTATTCTGCTCATGGTCCTGCAACACCCCAAAACCAGCCTCGAATTTTGCATTGCGATTGAGTTTTGAATTGTGGCGCAACAAGGCTGCCTTGCTTTTTCTTCTTAGCTTCACTCTCGTTTTGCCAGACGGAATTGCTGCGTCACATTGTTAAAACTTGATCACAATGCAAAATTCGAGGCATATTTTGGGAGGTTCCAGGACCATGAGCAGAATAAAATTTATAATTTCGTAATCAGGACAGCAGCAGCTTTCCATTGTCACGCGGTCAAGGAAGCTTATGTCCAATCTCAATCATACCATTTCTTATCAGATCAATTTTTATATATCAAAAGTGTTGCAAATATGTTACAATTGATAATGTGTTTTACCAAATAAATGTGATATTATGATTGCCCTAATAGTATTTTCTACTCTGCGTTGGTAGTGGTGTCAGTCGATTTCTATTTGCTTGGACCCTTGACAAATATTTTAAAGTCATATCGCAAGGTGTCAACTGTCTGTGTGTGGTTATCGAGTTGATAACTAAATAATGTTGGCCTGTAATCAAAACTCACTTCTGTTACTAACTACCCAGAAATATTCGTATCAAAAGTTACAACCATCCGACAATATCCGAATGATTACACTGGTCAACACATTTTTTAGGCAGACAAAGTAAGAGTGGTTTTGGGGGTTCTGAAGGGCACTGATTCTGAATATGACCTTGTTTTTTTTTCAAATTGGCTCTTGTTGTGGAGATAACCCATGGGGATATTTTGACCGAAATCTCCCATTTTCGCGATAATGACTAGATATAAAATGGTGTCCGGTCAATACCGAGAAAACCATTACCGAGAATGCCATTACCGAGAATGGACATTACCGAGAATGGACACCACAGAGAATGGACATTACCGAGAATGGACACCACCGAGAATGGACATTACCGAGAATGCAATATATGCAATGCAGGCATGGTATGCATATGCACAGGTCGTGTGAGTGCATCACGGCGTTGCCACATTCGGTATCGATGCTCAGGTACAAATTTCGCGGCAACGTCAGTCCCAGTAAGCTATATTCTTGACATTGGCCATTCTCGGTAATGTCCATTCTCGGTAATGACCATTCTCGGTAATGACCATTCTCGGTAATGTCCATTCTCGCTAATGTCCATTCTCGGTAATGACATTCTCGGTAATGTCCATTCTCGGTAATGGTTTTCTCGGTATTGGTATAGAACCATATAAAATCGGCTCAGTCGTACTATAAAGTTTAGGAAATCAATCTACTTGTTATTTTTACACACAGAAGACTCTTTTGAATCAAAATACAACAACAGGACTATATTTAGGTGTAATAGATTTATCATAGTTACAGATTTTCACGGATATCATGTACATAAATAAACTCCAGTCAGGTACATAGGTATTTACCTTGACACTCAAATAACGTGGCATTAATTCAATCAGTTTTACGTCAACCAGCTATTGTAAAGTTGAAATAATCAGTTGGTATATAATATTATTGATATATTTTAAATCACAATTGTTGTTTTTGTAAGATTTTCGCCTGTAAGCTATTTAGTGCAGTTTGTTGAAAGTTTGCGGCAATCGTCTGACATAATATGTTCAATTGTTCATCTCATCTGCCCTGATATCTTTCTTTTGTTGTTCTGATGTCTTGGTAGAACCTCTCCCCTTTCTAATCAACAAGATGATCAGGAAATATATCAAGATTTCTGATCAGGAAGTGAACTTTTATGCTCATGTTTGTGCTCAAGTGTTCGATATGCAGATACGAATTTTCGGACCAACTGTTTCTTATTGGGTGCTTTATGATAATCTAAAATGCTTTATTTACTACATGTTAGGAGAAATTACATGCAGTGAACTCCTTCTTAATGTAAAATTGGAATCTTTCATCGGTATTCGAATATACCAGATACCAGATTCACGCTTCTCGTTTGATAATGTTATACCCACTTTGTTGACTCAGCGGAAAATTATCAATTTACCAGTCGAAAGAAAGGAGACGCATATGAGTATTGTAGTTAAGCCTTCCAAGGACAAATTTTATAGTTTTATACTCATCTTTCATCTTGATAGAATGACCAATTTATACAGGAGAATATGTATTTCCGTTGTGCAAAAGTACAAATTTTAGGCTTCAAAAACTGCTTTTTTGACAAACAAATATTTCGCATCATGTCATGTTAATATTGATAGAACGACTTATAATGACATGAGGATTCTTTATAGTCAACTAGTTATTTATACGCAGTATAACATTAGAAAAAACTACGATTTTCTTCGTAACAAGTGAAATATTTAGGGGCAAAAACAGTAATTTTGAGCTTTTTTAGGGGTGTAAATATCTCCTGGCAAAGAGCCAATCTGACAAAACTAATGTGATATTCGTAATCAGCAACCTCAAAAACCCCAGAAACGGCTCTCAGATGTTCTGCCTAAAATTTTTTTTTTCATTTTGTTGACCAGTGTTATATGTGATAATATCCGAATCCTATCTGACTGCCACAAAATTGACCCATATACGGTCTGAATGAGATCAGAGTCCGTCCGATGCTCGTCAGTGGTAGGCAGTAGGGATGGTGTGAAAGTGAGGTTCATGTTCCCGTTCGGTGTGTGAATAGCTCAGAAATTTAGAGGTTCACGTTCACAGGCGTACCTTGGTAGGTCCGGCACTCTGAACCTTTTTCATTTATTACAATGTTTCACGCAATTATACCATCCTTTGTTCAATGTCTTTGCATTTCAACTTCGGACCACTCTATGCAGGACGCTTGTAGCATAACAAAAATCAACACTAAACGATCACGCACCTTGCCAAAAAAATTGCTTCTTTTGGTGTTTGCTCGAAATATTCAGTTTTCCGTTTGTGAATATTCTGTGAGACTGTCTGCTGTGAGCTTCACCCGCAATCACACAACATCAGGAACGAGATGGACTACATTTGTCATCAGCGAATGCTTATTTACCTATTGATTGAGATTGTTATAAAGAATACGTCCTTGTCTAGTCTAAAAAATCCAGCAGGCGTATGGGATCAATCTTGATTTGATATGTTTGTTATGTCTTAAAAACAAATCTGGGGTGTTGGCTAGGCTACTGTATAACTTGTTAATGGTATTATGGTAAATTGGTGTTACTGTTGGAGTCGGAGTCGGTACGTTTAAAGACTCAGGAGTCGGAGCCGGAGTCGGAGTCGGTACGTTTAAAGACTCGTGAGTCGAAGTCGGAGTCGGGATACTAAAAATGTATGGAGTCGGAGTCGGTGGTAAAATTTACCGACACCACAGCCCTAGTAATAATGCACTTCACCACTGAAATATCTGCAACATCGGGTTCTCCGTATCATTGGTAGGGCCCCAAAAGGCCTTTACTGACACCCACTGTTCTCTCGATTGTTATTTACGATGCAGAGGACATGTTGAACTGAGATGGGGAACGGAATCAATAATTATTTGAGTTACTTTCTCCAGGAAAAGGCGATTGTAATTTCATTTCGATCCGTCACTTCAGGTGATGCTGTTGTAAATTGTAAATGTAAATTTACTAATAGCAATTTATACGACTGTAAGCCAAGTCACGCAGTAAAGTTGAAGAATTCTACACTGTACAGTAGAACGACGCATACGGAACATCCCCTCCACATGGTCCATATAGTTTTCAGATGTGCGTGATTATTAAGGATAATTCTTAGTTCAATTTTTGTTATCTTGTAGAGAAGGGGTGCACTGGCGTAGCAGCATGTGCTGCCGCCCCTGGCTCTCGCCTAAAATGCCGCCCCTCCCTTAAGTAGACCGCAGCAAATTTCGACATAGATTCATGTTTAAGCAACCTTGTTAATAAAAATAATTACAAACAATATGCCGCGTCTCAGCCGCACCGTCTCAAAACGTTAATATGGCCACAAATAATAGAGACAAGAAATAGCGAACGATTGTATTGCGCAAATAGAAAATCAATAGCCGCCTCAAAGCAAAATCAGGGATAATATCCTCAAATTCAAGTTTTTGAACGTAGTCTCTTTTTATAGATAGAATGGATAGAGCTGATAACCGACTATCATTCATGGTAGAACGTAAAGAAGACTTAATCAGTTTGAGCTTTGAGAAGCTCGCCTCACACAGCTCGCAATTGAAACCCCAATGGTCAGATAAGTTTCTGACACGAGCATAAATATGGTGTCGAATCAAGTAGCTTTGCATTCACTAACCACTGTAAAACATCAAACTCTGTTTCACTACGATCAAACGTGGTTTCACTGCTCCGCACCACCCTCTTGACCCTTTTAAAATCGCCAGTTGAACAACTTCATATGATCATATCTTAATTTGTGTTCGTCCTAGAGGCCTCATATTGGTTTGTACGAAAAGCTAGCAATCATCTGATTTATATGATCCCTAATTTGAAGGAATGAGGCACAATTTTCGCAGCGAACTCCAAAAAGTCCACCTCGTTGTCATAAGTGGTTCTAAAAGCGCTGGTGAATAAATTGTGACTATCGCTTTGCAGCAGCGCGTGGGAATTAAAAAATCCAAACATATCATTTAAGTGGTGCATGCCGGTAAACCTAGTTTCAGCTTCAAGTTTAAATCTGTCCAAAGCTTGAAACATGCATCGTCTAACTTCTTCAACAACATCAAGGCCAGCATCTTCTGATTGTTCGCCATGCATTCTCTTTTTTCTGCGAGCTCTCCGAACAATCGGCATTGACGGCTGTTTCGGGGTGGTTCCATCGTCATGTTAACATATTAATTCGTGTTTTCGGAATCAGCGCGACAGTACCTTTTGATTGAGATCTGTTTGATTAAATTTTAGCTCACGGGACGCCAGCTATAGGACTACCAGCCATAGGACTACCGAGCGAGATAGTGTAATGGTGATGCGTCCGGCTTCTTGATCGGCCGATCAGACCAAAGACTCGAAAACTGGTATCCGCGGTTATCCAGCTAGGCGCTCAGCAATCACAGGGGGGAAAGCGGGGGTGCAGACTAGATGACCTTATTATAAAAACAAGTCCGTCTCGCGTCTCCGTCGTCAGAGCATCTCGATGGTGCAGGCGAAAAAGAATACCATATCTCTCTCTCTCTCTCACTGTGCTGCCACATTTTGCCGCCCCCTTGGAGCCTGCCGCCCCTGGCGCAGAGCCAGAACCGCCAAGTGGCTGCTACGCCACTGCAGGGGTGGCCAACCTTTTTGGCCGAAGGGCCACATTCCATTGACGAACCATCGCGCGGGCCACTAGCCGCACCAGGCGCGAAAAATTTTCAAAGTTTATTGGTCAATATTATTGTTACATTGAGTATATAAAGGGTCTGCTGTGTTTTGCTGGGCTCAGTTTGATTATTCGGCGCCTGGACATATCGATATCGAAAGCAGAGTTGTAAGAAAGTCACAATGCTCCGAGTCACAAGTCAATCTCAGTATTATAGTTTTGACTCGAGTCAAGTCGACTCATTTTCAATTCAGCACCGAATCAAGTCCGAGTCCAAGTCATCGAGCAGAGGGTTGAGTCTGAGTCATAGTGTTTAAAAGCAAAATTAAACGGGTAAAGTATGAAGCAACAATCAAAATCATAGACCATGAAATTTGCATTGTAACAATGGCAACAATAACAAACTTTGAAGTATACGGTACTATATAGTAGGAAGGTTGCCAGTAAACTCGGCCCGCGGTAAATTCGGCCCATGACATCAGTAAATTCGGCCCTTCGAGAATATTTTAATAAAATGTATTACCAACCGTTAACATGAATTAATTACATAATTATACCATTATTAAGTGATTTGGATGTCAGGACATGCGTAGATCGCGTAATCGCGGGAGATAGCGCTGATATTCACGGGGACCGAATTTACCGAGTGCCGAATTTACTCGGTCAATTCGGCCCTCGGAGAATTTTGTATTTAAATGCATTACCAACTATTAATGTGAATTAATTTCATAATTATATTATTATCAAGTGATTTGGAGAACAGGGTATGCGTATAAATATATATAAGTATATATATGCAGATGTTTACGGGGCCGAATTTACCGACAGCCGAATTTAATCGGTATATTCCGCCCTCGTAGAACTTTGTTTGAAATTGTATTACCAACTAATAATGTGTATTAGATTACATAATTATAATATTATCAAGTGATTCGGAAGTTAGGGGTTAGGTTTAGGATTAGGGTTAGGTGAGGTAGGTAGGGGTTAGGATTAGGGTTAAGGTTACGTAGGTAGGGGTTAGAGTTAGGGTTAGGGTTAGGATTATGGTTAGGATTAGGGTTATGTTAGGATTAGGGTTAGGTTAGGATTAGGGTTAAGTTAGGATTAGGGCTAGGGTTCAGGTTAGGTAATGGTATTGTAACTGTTATTGTTACTCTAGCCCTGGCCGAATTTACCGACGCCCGAAGTGACCGCGGGCCGAATTAACCGGGCCGAATTTACCGCGGCCGAGTTTACTGGAAATCAGTAGGAACATAGCAGTTCGTAAATAAACAATTACAGTACAAACACGATACAGAACAAAGTAACGAGAAATTTGTAAGTTATGGAGAAATTCTTTTTCTGTACTGTACATAAAATAGGCTTGGTCAATTGAATAATGGTGGGCGCCACCACTTTTAAATGAAACAAAGATCTGCCTCGCGCAATGACAGTAAACATGTTGTCATTATAATGTTGCGCACAGGCGAGGTTTTCACTCAAATGCTGAACAATCGACGAAGCATATGCTTGGTAATCTTCATAACAATCTGTTATGGCAGCTAATATGTATTGGCGAAAAGTCTTCGAGTTTAATAAATATTTTACTACAATGGATGTTGTATTAAAGGCTATATTCAATTTCTGTACCACGAACCAGCGATTTTAAATTTATGATTTTATTTTTGCTCCTACATTTTATCGACTTCAACCAATCTCGATTTTGAAACACAACCCCGGTGGCTACTACAAAACAAGGAATGCGACAATTACTCACCATATAAAAAAAACATCATACTCATTCAATAGATCTGTCTTTCCATTGTAACTTGCGAGAGAATCAGCACTAACCTAAAAATTCTTACATTACAGTATCAAAGTTAAGTAAAAGAACATTTTCATTCAAAACCAGAAATTTATGCCCGTTGAAAATATGGAGCAGTGACTATTGTTTTCGACGTTCTGTCAGACTTTGTCCAAATTCTTTTCGTAACAAAATTGTAAAATGACGAATATAAATAACATCCCGATCACGACTTGGCGAATTCTCAACTGCATACATCGAGCGCGAAAATTGTCAGCTCAATCTACTCGCATCATTTTGTTGGATAATGATGGGGTAATTTTAATCTTTTAGAGATTGGAGTTTATTGATCTTCTACCTTCTGATCTGTTCTCTGAAAGACAAATAACTCTGAATAAAGACACATATTATTATTATTCACGTCTGCAAACTGGCGATAGACGGTAGGCTACGTATAATAAGGGTAAGTCGGTTTTCTGTACAAAATATAAGTTACTGGGATCATAGTCATATAAATTGTATATATCTTGATTACAGTTATAGCGTTCCTGGTATTTTCGAATGCCTTTGAAAATTGGTTTAACAGATGTAACAAATAGTAAAAAAACGCCGATCGCGTCTGGACAAGTAACTGCATGATTTGATTTCTATTTTAGTTCATGATCGATTCAGGAAGGAAATGAATATCGATATAGGCACTCCTCAGGATATTACGATATGCAATAGAATGACATATTTAATTATACTTGCTGTAGTAACACTTTCTGTACTTTGTAAGATACAAATTTGAGGTGACTTCGTTCGGAATGATTGAACGATTATCGTCACAGTAAATCAATCAGTGACATGAAGTTTCACTTGGTCACATTTGCGAGAAGAAAGATTTAAATGTGGTTCGGCCGTAAAGCAACAGCGTGACACCATTTTCGTAAATGCAAACGAGCTAATAAATATTAGAATTAGAATCGATATTTCGTAAGGACGGGGTTTTGATTTCGAACCCCAATATAACCTGCGTATACGCCACTGCAAATACCGTAGGCTATGACTACAACATAAACTATTCGAATATTGATCGGTTCTAATTGCGCTCAACCAATGACGGGCGACACGTGCTTGTAATCACGAACCATATGTATGAGTTGATAAATTAATTGGCTATTAAATGAAACAATGAGTACGAGTTCTAATTTTTAGTAAATCCCGCCTTTGCAACATCTACTGACCTGACATAGAATTCTCGGTCGAGGAGCTTCCAGGCATCTTCAACTTGTGGAGACACTAAAATGAAAAATAATTTACGAAGGATACAGTACTAATTAGGATCAGGTGTCCGAACTCGATGAAGTGTGCTCTTGCGCTGAAGATAATGCACAGCATATGAAACAGTCGAAGTCTCCAGACTTCGGAGCGAGTTCAAATAATCAAATATATTCCATTTTATTCTTGTCGTCGTCGTGCCTGACGTTATTGACTACAAAGTTTGTATTTTCTGTCAGGGATCACTATTGAACTGTAATAGGTACTTCTGACTGCCTATAACAGTCATCCTCATTTGGGGGTCTGGCATCTTGGGAAGGTGCTCGTCGTGACTATGGAGGTAGCGGGTGTAAAGTTCGGGGCTATAAATCCCATTCCATCGAATCGGTGAGTACGAATGAAAATTAGTGACGGAACTTCAAATGTTTAAATACGCTGATATGCGCAAATTCAATGCTCTCAAAAGCGCGAAACTGAGTCCATTGGTTTATAATTGATCATTGCTCAGTGCTCAAGTCAAGTGCTGAGAGCAAGCTGCCAACATAACAGGGGGCGATACCGGTTTTACGACGTAAGGAATAAATTTGCAAGTTACGAAACTATTGAACTGTCTTGTCTTACAATTGTTTTGTTGCGGAGTGAAGTAAATATTCGAGTAAAATATTATGTCAGCTGACGGCAGAATAAATTGATGTACCTAATCAAATTATATATATTCCAAAGAATTTTAAATAACGCTGACCATTCTGCCTCTCATACCGAACAAATCCATTTGTAATGGGGATGGTACAAAGGACAAACCCCTGAAAGGTTCTGGTTCCTGTACACGCGATCTTTCGATGTGAGCACGAACCTACGACGCCATGCATCAATACTGATTTCGAATGCTCTTTTTGTGAAAGGTTATAAATGTGTACGTTTAGAATATTTGAGGGGTGAACTAGCTTAACAAAACAAACAAACATGAGATTGATTTTACGCCGTTTACGCTTCACAACGGCTGCATCCAAAATCTCGAGACGTCAAGATAGCTGACAACTCACTCCAATGAATTTGCCGTCGAGCTGTTCAATGCGTGACCGATAAGTGCATGCGGACTGCGGAGGCTTCATTATAACCACACGCAAATGTGAATATCACTCCCTAGTCTGCCATAATGAGCAACGATGATGACGTTATACGCTCTGATCTCTTCAACATCAGTCAGTCAATATATGTAATGTTGCCCTTGACTTGGCTTGAACTGACGGGGGTCGTAATTGATACCCGAATCTGACTGCTTCTTACCGTTTTTTATTATAAGGAAACTAAAATATCTGTACTCGTGGAATTATTAGTTAGTGCAACGTATATAATGTAGGATTGTGGGCTGTAAGCCTATACTGAGCGTTGTAACCGACGCATTGTGCGAATTCGATCCTCTGGGTATTTATAGCTGATACCATAATATGTTTGATAAGTGTTTGATTTGACGCTCTCCTGCCGCAGCATTGTGACGTTATGAAATGACAAAACAAGTCAACTAATTTACTACTTGCACTTGGCTGCTTTCCAATCCTATGTTGCCACATTTCAGCCTGATCATCATTATTTGTTTATGTTAGCTTTTGCAGAGTCATTTTATCCGTGTATGTGATGACGAATAAACCAGCTCGACTTTACGATCAACACTGCTGCATGGTATGAGCGGATGACATGAGCTACTTAGTTGAATTTAATGTTAAACGTACGCTTGATTGATATCACGCGTTTTCAACTCAGATATGTGTTTCTGGTGACGATGATAGGGTGATTACAATAATTTATGGAATTGCAACAAACTTACAAAGGTATGGAAAGCTGTTTGAGGTCACATGGTCCGTTGGACCTTGCCTATAATTCGAAAATTACGACGAGATATATTGTTATTTATTATGCTAGTTGGTGCTGTTCTCCTCTCTCTAGCAACGAAATTGTTGTGGATGTGGAGAGGGGATGATTACACCCGCGGCCATATTAGGTCACATTTTATAGTCATCTGCTTTGACGACTGCGTTCTGAGCAATATATTACTCTTGTATAGGTAAAAGCCATAAATCCAGGGACTGTTACATAGCATCTCGCCTCACATTGATACAGTTGAGAATCCTATATCTATTTGGTGATCGCCACATTGACCGAATGTAGCACTTTTGACCTATGCAGTCTCCATTCAGATGCGACCACGTGGACCTGGTAAAATTTTTGTATAATTAATGATTGATTAGGTCAATAATATTGATAATTGCGTGTATATTACTATAAATGTTGTATCCTCTCAGTGCGACTTCCTGTGCGGTATGTAATCAAAAGATATTGAACTCGCCTATACGCAGGCTACTAAACTAAAAGAAGCGCACGATTCAAAATTGGTATTTCTTCACTGTTAAATAATAATTCGGGATGGGATGTCAGTTGCCCTGTGGGGTCCAGATTGCCACGGCATTAATATTCGGTGCCAGCACTTTAGGCACCCGTACAAATACATTTTTATATCGAAGTTTACGGTCAACATAAGGGCAATCCTTTTCGACTAATGTTTTCTCGCTGACGATCTTTTTGGCACACTTCTATGAGACCCATGTTGGCCCAAACTTCATATGTCTTCTTACATCTTGGCGTGGTAATGGCCAACGCTTAGATGCCTACTTTCATAAATGATGCGTATTTTTTGTGGAGGAAGGGTACCTAATAATCAAAACATTTATCTACATGAAATCGCGTACAGTGCGAGCAAAATTAAAAAGCTGCAAAATTTTTCAAATAAATAGCGTATAAATATTGTTCATTCACGAAATAATTTTTGGCACCCTTAATAAATACCGTGCTTCGTAGTTTCATCATTCTCCTCTCTGTTCAATATGTCGCAATGCATCTTTCATACCGCACTGTACATTGTCTGGCTTGAGCGGAAACAATATTTGGAGCTAAATTAGAAATAAAAGTCGGGTGTCTGCGAAGGCTCGCGACTGTCCAAAGGGGGTCCGCAAGGACATAAAAGGTTGAGAATAACTGACATAAGGTATATTCCTTATGCTCGCAACTGACAGAGCATCTTCAAGCGGCCTTGACACAAGCAAATCAACGACCTATCAGCTCAATATATTGGGTGCGAGAAATACTACAGAATATTTATCATGCTATAACCAATACATATAGATGGAGTTGTATTAAGGTAAAGCAGTAATTCTTTTTCACACTGTGTATCACGAGTGTTAAACAACAACATGTGACAATGATGTAGTGCCTTTTCGCCTTTGCTAAGAGCTAATAAGGGCCCAAATATTAGGAGTCGACATTAAAATCGTACTACCCGCGGCGTCTACCAAAATCGCAACTAGAACTTATGTCGATTCATCACAATGGTGGTCAGCATTTTTGTGTCGTCATTTTTTAACACAGTGCATAAATGCTTAAAATCCCTATATATACCGGAATGGTCTAAACTGAGTGAATCCTAAACAAAAACTATCATGTATGGAAAGCAGTGTCATTTTATACACGCGAGAAGTGGAAGAAAATCCCCCTATTGGTTGTCGACTTAATGCCACTTTTCAAAATACGGGGTTTATACAGGGGTCAACATGTCGCCATTGTAACTCAAAATTCCTGCTACTTCATGGCTTGATTTCTTTTGTAAGGGACACATGAGGGACTAATGAGCGTGGTCCCAAACGGATTTGCTTAACAGACGATAACAACTGAGGGAAAAATGTCGCCAAGAATTAGGGGGACACAAAATTGTCTCACAATTTTTTTCGTCCCCCAACTGCTACGAAAATAAGTACGATTGTCTCCCAAAGTAGCCTAATAGGTAAATATATATATATATATATATATCGATTTTAGTGTAGCGAATTTATTTTCTACCATAGCATAGTTTTAGTTTCTCGTGCCGACCAACTCGCACATTCTACTCTAATGTAAATGCAGGGTCCCGCTTTCAGTTTCTGCTAATCCGTTATCATGTATAATCACCGATGTCAGATAATTGCGTGATGAAAAATAGAGGTGTATGACGTATAAAATTACCATCGTCTACAGACGATATAATTCCGTCATGCGTGAGAATTAAAATGTCCTGAAGCGAAATGCAGCAAAATCTGTGCAGAATGATTAAAATCATCTCCACGCGCATCTTGCACAGAAGGATTGTGAATTGAAACGGAGACTTTGTAAAGATCTCTCTGAAACACCATGTCACGAATTTCCATTCATTTGGAAGCGATGCATATTTCGGACTTGCGACAAGGCGAACGGGCGTTCATAAATTTTTCCTTGTAATTTGTCAGTGCGGCGTGTCTGGCGTCATTTGTGTTCGATCCACCAAAGAGGCAGAGCTCAACAACTAGGAAATGTTCAGATTTTCCAGATTAGATTCGAATTAGAATTATAACTACACATTTTTTTAAATTATAGTCGAATTAGAAATACTGTATTCACGAAAACAAGGAAATCGAAATCAATTCCGAATTACAAGGAAATAAAACTAATATCAAGATCAGTTCATAATAAATCAGATTCTTTCTCAAACACATAAGTATGGCAAGTGTCTGCTTGTTTCGCAAGTTGTTACTGCTTATACAGCATTTGCATGAAAACCAAAAGTCACATTGAAATTAAAATAGCATAAAAACATTTCCCTACAAATTAGATCAGAATGAGATTACCGGCATTTATAACTAGTCTAATCAGACAGCTGAAATCTTCTAGTTGTCCAAGTCTGCATAGAGGCAGGAGTTTTTTCCCGCCGTCCTCGAATCCTGACGCAAACTCAAGGACGTTCACGATGCTTGGCTGGTCATGGTCTTGGTCCCCCTGCTTTTCAGACTTTGGATTTTGTGAAGTAGAAAGCATAGTTTGGGGATACTTTTAATCACAATCACCGTGACGACGGGTTGAAATATAGTCCCTGTAGCATGCGAACTGAATATATTATCGAAAATTGAACCAATTTGTATACATTGTACATCGTTAGTAATGATCTGGCGTTAATCGTAAAGATGCCTCCTGATATATCGAGAGTAATCATCATCGATCGATTATAATAAACGTATTTATCCCTAGACTAAGAGGCCAACTTTTTCGGCCCACGGGCCACAAACGATTTATGAACCATTGTGCGCGCCACTGGAATGTTGATGGCCTTTTTTGTCGTCCGATAGGAGCGAAGCGGATTAGGTAACGGTGAAAATAAGACTTATATTACCACGCATCAAAATCGATGACAATGATGTAATGAAAATTTGGTGCGCGGTGATGTCTTAGCCGGGCGAAACGCGAAATTTATTCATAGGTAATGAATGAATTCGGATAAAGATAATGATACTGGCATATATTGCGCGTCGTCTCTGTATACCAGTGGTTCTCAACCGGTGTGCCGCGGCACACTAGTGTGCCAACTGGACTGATCAGGTGTGCCGCGAGCAAATGTGGTAAAATAGGTCGGAGTATAACAAAAATCCAAATTTTGAGTGTGTCATTGTCGGTTTTTCTATTGAATATACCATATCAAGACACGCTACGTGGGAGGTGACTAGATAGAGCAGTGGTATATTCCACGGCTGCAACACCAATGGGTTGCGGGTTCGAGTCCGACCGATGTCGACTATAGAATTCCTACCTAAGTGTTGTAGGTATATTTAGCTAGGCTCTTCGCCATCTCATCCGCGTAAGAGGTGTCTTACAAAAAGCCTAGAAGTGGGCCGTGCGTCGGCAGATACGGAATCATAAATGCACAAAATCGGCCTGGTGTGAATGACCGTTGTAGTCGACAAACACCATGAATACCCCAAACACACAAACGCGCGATCTAGGCTATAATCTGACGCAGTGAACAGATACAAGGATCTCGAGACGACCACAGTTACGGTATCTGAATCAGGCATCCCCATTAGATTTGGTCTTTCTCTGGCTTTTTATTGTAAAGACGCTCCGAGCATAGCAACGTTGGAGAATCTCATAAATCTGCGACGCTTCGTAACTTGCCGTAACTGTCATGAATAAAACTGGGGTCTCCACCGTCAATGGCTGTGATACGCTAGTTTGCCCACATATTCTAGCATTTAGGACGGTGGTAGATAACTAAACTCGAGAAATTGGACCGTGATGTTGAGGTGTGGCCGAAGGTGTTCACCTTTTACTTGTCACCCCATCAGAACCGGAGGCAGAACAGGGACATGACGCAGGTTGATGAACTTTTCTGTTTCTGTTTGTAGTCGTATTTCTTCCCATGTCTTCGTCGTCGATGATCATTTTTCACCATGCCGATATTACTTATTTCGATTCCTGAGATGCCAACTAGAAGCACGGCCCACTGTTTGTAAGACACTACTTTTGCGGATCGGAGGACGAGTAGAAGCCTATATAAACCTCTTAACACCTAGGAAGGCATTCCCACCATCGAGAAATGAACTCATTGTAAGTGATGTTCACGTTTACAAATTAGAATTGTCAGCATAGCCATTCACATTGCGATTGTTAGGTAGCGTGCCAGCACTGCAGGTAGAATGTAGGCTCAGGGCGCAACGTAATGTTGCAGGGGACAAGTTTGAGAATTGAGAAGTGAAGTTGATCAAATTATATCAGTAAACAAATTTCACCGACGCTGCGGTTTATTATCCCGGTTTGTTAGAACTACAATTAACAGCGGCTGGTTGCTAGTAGGACTATTGAGGTATTGCTATCATCACAGGACCTTACACGATCTGCATGGAATCCATTATATTGTATAATGTATATACAATACATACACCTCTACGCCTCTGTATTTGTTAGAGGCGATCGTGATTGGACTCTTCGATGCGACGGTTGAATACATCGACATTGAGGCAGTGGGCAGACTTTATTGTCAAGCCAATCTTATGAAATTAACCTCAGCCTGAAGTTTAAACGATATCCCAGCAGGCCAGTTACGTGGTAACAGAGGTAAAGCTGATAATTCAAAACCTCACACGGAATCAAAGAAAGTTCTTATTCCTGCCTGCAATAAAATTGTAAAAAAATGTTTGGGGAGAATTGAAAACAATCCCCATGTCAATTGATACTTGCCTTTGCCTTAAGCCAATAGAGTTCATAACCACTGTGCTAGTGTGCCGCGAACTATTTTTCATTTTCAAAGTGTGCCGCGAGGTCAAAAAGGTTGAGAACCACTGCTGTATACTGCCTGACTCATCAGGATTATTCGGCGATTGGACATACCAACATCGAAGATTTCAGTGAATAGGAGTCTATCGTTTTGTGCAAAGGTTTCACCGCCGATGATCTTTAGGTGGGTGCAGACACGACGATGCGTTCTCTCATAATTTGAGATATAGTTCGACTCAATTCTGTAAATTGAGGGTATTTTTAATTGTTAATAGTTTGGAGGGGGCATCAAAACTGAAAGCAAGAATTCGAGTGACAACAAATCGCGCGAAGTGCCAAGAAAAATATCGAGTCACCAAATATTCTACTCTATAGTCATCCACAAAGATCTACGGAAAAATATGGCTGGCCCCTGACTACATAAATTTGTTGGAACTGATCTTTTAGTCATCAACATCCTAAATTTAGCGGTCAGGCTAATCAATCTTTGGTTCTCCTTGCAAGTTCAGATTAAAACACCCGGGTAACTAACTTTTTTGATAATTCTCAAGTCGAGGATTACCACTCAAAACCTTCTCGCGGACCCCCGGTTGGCCGCCCCTGCCCCAGGCCTTTATTACCTTTAGTTTTCAGTAGAAATTAATGACATTATTTCTACTTGAGTATCAACGATGACGACTTTGACCACGTGTGCATAGCCACAAACTAGTGTTTGGTCTGACCATATAGTGACTAGAACTCAGGACCTGATGACGCGCCGTCTTGCAAGCGTCTATTATGCGCTATCCGTCAATCGTAATAATCACAACTATATTTTTACCACTTTCGCGAGATTATTTTTAAAGTCTCAGTCTCTGTAGCAAGACATAACGAGTACTTACGAGAAGACTATAAACGTGTAATAAAACTCGTGGACAAACTCTTGATGTGGATTTCGACCACAAAAACCATGTTGCGCACGTGCAATTTTGCGCATGTAAACAGCTCTCGAATTTGTTTGACTCGAAATTAGACTTTTCGAATATAATTTGAGTATCGTGACGTGAGATCGGAGAAGGTTTACTTGAGCAGATCATTTATTCGCACGTATGCGAAAAATGGGCCGATACGAGCGTCTTTCTCCAAGATATAAATCCCCAGGGATATTGAAAGTGCGCGACCTCTGCACTTATGAAATTGCCAAGACCATGTACCGACATCACCATGGTGAATTCCCTTCTGCTCTTAGCCGCATCTTTACACCATCTGCCGGTGTCCACTCTCACGGAACTAGATCTGCCACCGCTGGAAATATCTTTATAAAGAATTTAGCCGCTAGTGTGTGCCAGAGATCCTTAACTTTTGTTGGTCCAAGGATTTGGAACTCCTTATCAATAGAGCACAGAGGTTTGTCATTTGCATCATTCTGTCGGAATTTTAAGTCTCAGCTCATTTCTACATATTGAGACCTGAGAGTATAATCTGGTATTTATTTTGAACTAGTGTTACAGTTTTTTTTTTTTTTTTTCTACTACCACTGTTTTGCGTTTTGTTGTTTAATCTTTTGTTGAAGTGTTACTGACCGACAGTTGCATGATATAAATGTTCTAACGTTACGCCTTGACTACAGCTGACTTGAAGACTACACATCTTGATGTGGTCATATCGCTGTGTTTGTCTTTTTTACATATTTGTGTGAACAATCATCGTACGAATAAAGAATCTGTCTGTCTGTCTGTCTGTCTGTCTGTATATTATATTTCTTGGTGTTCAGGTATTGTTACTGCAGTGAATCTAAAGCAAATCTAAAAATCAGCAGGATGTTCATTCGTGGCCACAAAATGGTTATAAGGGGAGTTCGAATAATGTTATCTCTGAGATAACTACAAAGAAAAGCACAACCTTCCGAAAACTTACTATTAGTCTCCAAATTGGCGCATTATATCATGGACCATAGTGTGGCGAGCTTCTTGGACTTATAGGACTTGAATGTACAATCGAATTGTATATTCATATTTAACGACGATTTCACTTGACGAATGTCAGTCGAAAATATTCGGTTTTATTTCAATATGAATATACCATTCAGCTGAATGTTGGGACGGATGAACAACGTATTCGGATTTAAAATGATGTTGACTGTCTATATGTATAGTTGTGTTCTCACATTTCAATTGCACGTTTCAGTAAGAGTTCGTTACATGGTTGTTACTCTTTCCATGCCGATCGAACAAATGAACTGCGCATCAACAATCAACATGGCCTTAAAAGAACAAAACCCAAACATTATGAATGTTTATTGCAAATCAGTCATCAGTTGGGCGATTTGTTTGACATGTCAAAATAAGTCAAAATTTTGTCAGAATATAAGCGTTCGGTCAAAAATTGTCAAAATTGTTTACAAAGTCAAAATTGATTTGTCCCCTGCATTTCGTTTGCATCGTAGATTTTTTATGTCGGCGAACTTATCATTTGATATTTTACAGCTTGTAGCGTACTTTATAGGCCGGCCGTTGTAAACGGTCCATTATCTGCTCATTGTGAACCATAAACGGTCGAATGAAACTAATAGGTTGACATGATGTTATGGTCATCGTATACCGCTGTATCTTAACTGAAGAAAGACTGCTTGGGCATTGCATGGTTCTTATATCATGAAGCGCATGATGAAAAATTGTGATGTAGAGTAGACAACATTTTCAGAATGAAGCAACACGGTGTGTCACCAGCTGTGTATGCACTTGAGTGTTGTCAGCCAACAACTGCTGTTGTTGAACGTTCTTTCTCCGTTCTTGGCAAGCTACTTACTAAGGACATACATTTTCCACCCGAGAATGTGGGATAGTATCCTTCGTTGTACTACAACAATTTTTAATTATCTCTACCAAATACGTGATGTAACTACTGAAATTGTTCATAGGGTCAGATTTCGTAGAAATAAAGTTTTTTTTTTATGTAAACTTGTCAGTTTTCAAGTCAAAAACGTTTTTTTCAGTTCAAACCACTTCGTAAGGACAGACGGTTCCAACCAGAAATGAAGATAAGTAAAACAATTGTAACATTATGTGCGAAAACACCTAATTTGCATACGCGGGATCAAATTTGGGAAAAATATAGTGTTTTTGTAGATCAAGAATGTCAAAAAAAGAATCGCCTTAGTCGTCAGTGTGCATGACGTCTGCCGTTACCTACACGATACCAGTTTAGAACTGCGATCATCACCACACGAGTCACAATTCCACTATACTGAACGCACCTATAATCGCCCGCAATCAATGATGGCGAAGACAGTTGCGTCAGTGTAGTGGAATTGTGTATGAGTATGAATATGTATGAGTTGAATGTGTGCTTGACCATGTTATATGGAACAAAATTTATGAACCACTGATTTGACGTCAGTTTGGCAAGCATAAAAATTATCTCATTTCATAACTTGCATTGTTATTAATATCACCTTTTGTAAATTAATAAACCATTTACATTATCCATTTTATACGATAGACCGCTATATGAAGAGTGCAACTCCTCATCTGACACCGACTGTAGCACAGCTTGATGTCAGAGATGTCATAATTGACTTTTTAAACTGCGCTGGTAAGCATAACGCTATTTGTCATTGTGTCTCGCGTCTGGTATACTGAAATGAGTTATAGTGGTGAGATATAGTGACTCCAGTCAAGTCAAGTCATAAGAAAAAGGTGACTCGAGTCTGAATCGAGTCAAGTCATGACTCGAGTCATCACAACACTGCATCACAAATATACACTCGTGTGAAATAATCCCAAAGAATCACAAATCACAATAACTTACTGACAATTAAAAATAATGCGACTGAATAACATGTCGGGTGACCTTCATAAAAATATTGGCGCTATGCGCATGTACAGTCGGATGTTGGCATTTATTAGGCTGCTAATGACCGCAGTTCCAATTGCACGTCTCCGTAAGGTTTTCAATTCTCTAGTCCGGATCCGATCCGGCTCAGACCGTATCAGGAAAAGTACTGATCCGGCTCCGATCCGACTACGGCTAAAATTGAAATAAATCCTGCCGGAGATCTAATCCGGCTCGGGTCCATGCTCCGCACCAGTATATGTGTCTAAACTGAAAGCCACAAACGTAAATTCTGAACGTTTGTTCAATTGCTATACTATGGTAACTGTTTTAATTTTCCCATGGTGAGGGAAATATAACCCGTACTTTCACTAACAATTTTAAATGGACTATATCTCGAATTCGTTCAAAAAAGTGATTATGCCATTTTGTGACTTGGTCCTGCTCGAAGTATGTCGAATGAATTGCATGTCTATGTGTATTTCAATACAGACTGTCATGTGTTACGTCGAGTTAATAATACACGGTTGGCCCGGCGTGTCAAAAGAAATCAACAAGCAGCAAAGTATGCGAACAACCTTGTTCATCCAGATCAAAATGACAACTATACATTAACCATTCGTGCTGTTTCAACATCTTCTCGGCTGGATTTGTCAATGACACCTGATTAATATTCATTATACGTGTTCAGAAATAATTAGGACAGGGAAAACTCCGAGTCCAGTCGAGTATTCGAGTGTCACTGAATATGACATCATAACAACATGGAAGATGTGGAAGAATATATTGCCAGTCCTACATCACAATAAAGATAACTTGGTGTTATTATGACCATGCCTATACCTATTTCATTGCACTTCATGACAATGCCGTGGATTTTTGTTCTTGATGTTTTTTTTATTCATGGTGTTTGTCAACTACAATGGTTACTTACACTAGACCGATTATCGCTATATTGATTACGTAGCTGCTAACCTGTAGCACGGTCTACTTTTGGGACACCTCTGACGTCGATGAGATGGCGGGGGGGGGGGGGGTCTAGATGAACTTCCAACACTTGGGTAGGAATTTCGGGAGTCGAGCCCGGTCGGACTCTAACCCGCATACAATGGGTGCTGCAGCTGTGGATTATACGACTACACTAATCTTGCCACTCAATGCCGTGGACCGACCATGGCTGAACAGAAGTGTCATTCTCACAACCGGGTGAAACTTTCTACTAAGTGTTATGTGTGCTGTGATACGATTAAACGAGGTTTCAATACTCCTACGGCAGAAAATAACATTAAAACAAAGATTTTTGTTGAGAAAATACCTACATTACGGGTAAGGGGCGTATAATTTCAGTAGGCCTACTCGAAGAATCATCTCCCACTACTCCACTCGAATCATTTGAATTTATACTCGATCCAAATTCGGCTACGCGAATCACTGTGCCCAACCATGGAAATATTATACATTGCAAAACGCGGGTTTCATCCATCCAAAAGGTAATGACATACTAATCAATGAGCACCACCATTTAATATGAAGGAACACGCTGCTAGTCAGAATCCTCGTAATGAAGCTGATGACTTTCCTCTGTGTCATTGGTAGGTCACACTTCCTTCTATCGCAGGATTGTAGACAAAGTTGGTCAAATCACTGCTGCTCTTATATAGCGCAACACCATTCGGATCCATTTTGATGTTCCTAAATTTCCTTCAATCTCCCACATTTTAGTTGAAAAACGGGGCTGTAACCAGCAACTTGACCATGTACTACTCCTATATGCTCCGTGTGCCTGTGGCGTCACCGTTGATTTATTTAGATTGAGTAAAACCATATTTTAGCTGCCTCACTACTGTAATCATAGAAACATTAAATATTTGTACGGCCAGGAACGTCGTCTCCCACTGTAATCGATTGTATGTAATGACGTCATAGTGCCACGGAAGTAATTGCTGTCTCCTTGCGGATTCGTTGTAATGTGTATACTTCCGGTCTCGAGAAATCCAGCGTTAATGCGGCGGATTTAATATGCATAGGTTATTGGTAACCTAGCAGCGTCGAACGTAGAATTTATTTTATGGTAAGGGCTGTTTTTATTGATGGAGCTTTGCGATCCAGGAAATTCATCGGCTGTAAGAATTTCAAAGATACTTTATATGAATACCCATGCATGTCGCACAACACTGTATGAATTTTCTATATCAGGTTACAGCAATGTAATGACAATAGACAGCATAGCCAACCAGTTGAGCTAGAGTAAGTTTGCAGAATATACTCGTGTAAAAAAAATTAACCTATCGGGTTTAAACCGTTCTTCTTCTCTGTAATTAGATTAGAAGTTGTGCATAATTCTTAGTTGTTAAGAGGAATGAAAACCTTGGTGAGAACGGGGACCATGAATCAAAATATAACCTACGTCGGATTGGTCACCGGTATATGCGTAATCTCACACTGTTATGTTGATATATGCGTAGGCCTACATTTTAGAGGTCAAACGCCAGCGAGAAAACAATAGTCCGAAAAAATGATCTCAAATATTTAAATATAATGACACGCAATATTACGATGCTACATTCTACAATGAATTTAAACTAAAAATATCTTTACAAAACCATGTTTAAAACATCAACCTTGTACAGTGGTTTAGGCGAGTACATGGCAGACAATTTTCGAGGATGATTATTGCTCCCGAGAAATATTTCCACGCGATAAAATCACCGGGAAGACGCCAAAGTATATTTTATTGAATGTAGAGTAGTGCAGTGGTTTTCAACCTTTTTGTCTTCGCGGACCCCTTTTGTACCGTGACGGATCCCGCGGACCCCCTCAAGTTTCAGTTCAAATTTAGCTGAATTGTCGTGCAACCGTCATCTATCTGGTGCGAATATCAATTATAGGATAGTGATAAACAGCAACAAAATGACAGTTCTTGAAAACAATATCATACCATATGTAGAAATATGGATAGACTTTTATTATTTCGAAGGGACTTCTGCAGCTGTATTTCTTGTTTCTTGAAATATGTGGTCGTGTCTTGAAAATTCACGCGTTCGATTTGATATGTACAGGTGCCGAAAATCCATTTCCACAAAGGTAGCTGGCGGCGAATGTAATATTGACGCCTGACGCTTCCGACGACACCTTTGAGCGATAAGTGCACACTGAGTGGAGTTTTATGGAATAATGTGCCTAAAAGACGATGCCGGACTGTTATATGAAGTTAACATGGATAATATTATATTATATACACAAAAAATGTAATTCAAATATTAGTGCATGGTCGCGGTGCTGTATCATTTCTGACTAAAAAGGTACCCGGAATCTAAAGGAACCTGAATCGTGATTTAATAAGAATACAACAAATTCAAAAGTCCGCGTTTACAGTTTAATATTTTGTATTCTTCACAACGCATACACACGGCTAACGCCAGATTACGACTTAGGCAAATGGATCATAGAAATAAGTAAACTTGTATCGTCGTTACCGCCACTGTTTTAGCAGCGTTTCATATGTGTATTCAACTACAATCTCTATGATTCAACCAACAAATCATCATCGCAAATTCCATTGCTCGCCAATAATGGTGTTGCTACTTGCTAGAATAGAGCCCTTATGATCCGAGATACAATTGTAATATGCTATTATCTATATATGCTTGGTAACAAGGTGTTCAAGTGTAAAGCAAAGCGTGCGGCCCGCGAGCATTTAGAATTTTTGAATCCGGCCTGCGACGTAATTTGAGTTTGACAACCTTGGTTTACACCAGTGGTTCCCAAATAGTGGGGAATTCCCCACTGGTGGGGAATTCAATGGTTTCTGGTGGGGAATAGACGCATTTGTTAAAAATTATATACAGGACAGTCTACATATTCACGGAGACAAATGCGCAATTAGCGTTACCAGTCAACTGCTCTGGAATGTATGTATCGAAAATTATATTGCGTGTTGTTCACAAACCCTCATTTTAACTCTGGATGGCTAATTATGGCGTCACAAACGATCCAGCACGTCTAGTTTGACGTGAAATAACGCTTTCGAGAAATTTTGAGCGTTACTGGTATCAGTTCACAATACGTTTTATGTTGCAGTTATAGGCGATTGTCTTGCGTATACTGGTGTCGTTGTCTTGTGTAGTCAAACCAGCAAATAGCTGCACTGTGATGACAAAAGTGCTGGGTAGTGTGGAACAGGACCGTAACTGCCGCACCCCAAACCCCCCAATTAGGGGTGGGCGAGCTTGAAGGAGCCCAAAAGTATTTCGTGAATTAACATAAATTGAAGTATTTTTTAAAAATTTATGCCACTTTTTCAAAAAAATTTCGCGCTGGCTGCGCGACTTATTATTGCTGAATATCTGATTATTGGTTACCTTTACCCACGAAAATACGTGGAATTTATTGAAATAATGACTTCTGCGTCGGCCATTACTGCGCCACGACGCACCAAGGCATATGAAGTTATAGGCTATGTAACATGCATCTCCGAGAAGTGTCTCAGAACGATCAGCAGCGAGAAGACCTTGGTCGAGAAGGAATGCCCTTGTGGTGACCCAAAACTTCGATGTTTAATTGGCTCAATGGCTGGCGCCGAATGTTTCTGTCCTGGCAATCTGAACCCCACAGGACTAATGCCATTCCGCAGGGAAAAATTATTTGCCAGTAAAGCAATACCAATTTGATATCGTGTGTGCCTTTAAGTTTGGGCGATTTCCGTATCTTTTGACATAGCAGATATAGAAGGTCACGAAATAGCATAATGTAACGAAGTCAATATACCAACGGGTCCTCCCGAACATGTTCAATTCTTATTTAGGGGTGCTACCTTTTCTAACACACCTCACTCAGCTCTACCGGTAAACTGGTTTACGTGAGCAGAGAGGGGATAAAAAATTGATAGCAAAATATAAGCAATTCCCGATCATATTGATCGATTCAAACACGAATTATATAAATTTTTCGCGCTTCGCGCGTTTAGTCGAAGTAAGGCGACGCACAAACAGTAGTCCCAATGTAGCTGATAAGTTGCAGGGAAAATGCGTACAGGCTCAGCGGGGCTGAGGGTGTTCTGGGGGCCCAAGACCAACGTTTTTTTGGCGGGGCTGACGAAGTGCTGTTACGGTCCTGGTGGGGAATGAAGGCTCGGAATAAATCTGAAGTGGGGAATGAAGACAAAAAGGTTGGGAACCACTGGTTTACACAGTAGCATATTTAATCTCATACGGCCATTCTATTGATGTGCTTACTGAAGCATTAGCAGTTTGAAGCGAAACTGCTTCGTGATTTCCCTAATTTAAAAAAGTTACAAATTCGTTTACAATCATTTTGCAAATTTAGAGGTCTCGCGGTCCCCCTGAAAATGCTTCGCGGACCCCCGGTTGAGAACCACTGGAGTAGTGGGTACCAACCTTTTCTCGCCTCACGGACCCGTTCGGCCGATATTGAGCCAAAAGCCCCACTCGAGAGAATGTAGCCCAAACCAGGGCTGTGGAGTCGGAGTCGGGGTTTGACTAATTTTCGCTTGATGGAGTCGGAGTCGTGAAAACTATAATAGCTGGAGTCGGAGTCGGAGTCGTGGAAAAAATACTGACTGGAGTCGGAGTCGGAGTTTGTCAAAATTACCTTGACTCCGACTCCGACTCCAACTTCTTTATCATGAAAACAATTGCTTCCAAAAGATTTTCAATAGGATTTTTGTGTACCATCAATTACTGTTATTAACAACGATACAGATCAGGTGCGGCCAGCCCGTGGCCCGCAGACCAAATGTGACCCACGAGAAGGTTTTGTGTGTAATTCTCGAAATTATTTATAACATCAGGTAAACTTGCAGGGCCGACCAAAATTTGATTAGCCTGACCGCAAAATTGGATGATGACAAAAACATCAGTTCTGACGCATAGGCGTAACCAGGGGCCAGCCACATTGATCGCAGATCTTCGTATGACGATAAAGCAGAATATTTCGTAGCAGATTTAGTTGACTTCAAATTTTTCTCAGCACTTCGCGTGATTTATTGTCACTAGATTTCTTGCATTCAATATTGGAGCCCCCTGAAATTATAAATACGCATTATCCACAGAATTGAGTCTAACTATATTCGCAATTAGGAGATAACGTGTCGTCCAATATGCGTCTTCGCTTGTGCGCACGCAGCGAGATCGTCGGCGGGCAAACATTTGCGCAAAATGGCGGAGGCATGTTCACCGAAACCGTCGATATTGCTATGTCTAAACGCCTAATAATGCTGTCCTTTTCAAATGAGTCCAGTGGTGTACAGATGCGACCTACAACATATGTAGGTAACATATTTATTGATAGAATTCATTCAAAACTTTTGAAAAAAATTCGCGCTTCGCGTGACCGGGTCATGACTGCACACTGCACAGTTGAATGACATAATTGTTATCAATTTCAAAGCGTAGTAATATAGGTCTTGTTTGGTTCATTTCAATATGAATATACTATTTAATTGTATATTGAAGTTCTGTACCTCCAAGAAGCTCTTCAAATATCTAATTTGATGCAATCCTATCGGACGAATAATAAAAACGTGATCAACATTCCAGTTGCCAGCGTAATGGTTCGTAAATCTCATGTGTCCCTTTGGCCGAAAAGGTTGGCCACCTCTGATATTACATAAAATTTGACATTGTTTGCAAATTACAATTCAGTTGCATAGAGGAAAAAAATCGCTATATGCTTATTCGCGATGCAGTCACAAATTGATGCAATCTTTGGAATTATACCGTGATCCTGTGACAGAGCAAAGGCATCGTCTGGTTTCCTAAAATCGATGTAAATATAACCAAAGGATGTTTCCCATCGAAACCTATTATATAATTCAAAATCGAAAATCGAAAATATTTGTAGTGTAGCTTAGCTGCTTGGATCGAACAAATGAGGGACCGACTGACAAATGACAGACTGCAAGTCTTAGTCCTTGAATACTTGACTAGGTACATGAAGACTAGAAATAGGCAATGCTATTTGACTACTCCCCAAATTGCAATAATGACTAATGTCTATCAGTAGTAAGAGTGTGTTCTTGTAATCAGTCTAGTGGTGTGTAATGAGAAAAATGGTAAGTTGAATCTCTGTGTTAGTTGCTGACTCAGATACAAGAGCTGCATTTCAATTTAGAAAGGCATTATTTCATGTTAATTGCATAGTGAATAATTCGAGCTATGCCACAATGTAGCAAGTTTTCACACCACCGTTAATCATATGTTTGCATATGTTTAATGGCTATATCATAGATATCTAACCGTCACTGTATGGCACATAATTTTCGAAGTAAATTGGCAATACTGTTGGAGTCGGAATCGGTAAAATGAAAATGTGTGGAGCCGGAGTCGGAGTAGGAGTCGGTACGTTTAAAGATTCAGGAGTCGGTATATTGAAAACGTGTGGAGTCGGAGCCGGAGTCGGTGGTAAAATTTACCGACTCCACAGCCCTGACCAAACTATTTCGAATGCCGGCTGCATCATAGTTTGGTAAGGTACCGCTGCACAAGTACTGATTGTCAAGAAATTTAAGTTAATCTAAGTCAAGTTATTATTGCTCCAATCCCGGATATCTGTGACTTAACTCACAATTTAGGAGAATTTGCATCAGCTCTTATAATAGTGCTTTAACGTCTACTTGCCTGGTACACAATTATATGCTGGATATTGAGAAAAAGTTATCATTTGCAAACTACATGATGTTGATTTGTAGATGTGAATCGTATATGGACGGATCTCTAAGAAATGTACTGATTTACGAAACACGATACGAAGAACTTTGCAAGGCACGCTGGGATTTTACTAAGATGGCGGTAATTTCTAATATCAGCTCCCCTACAAATAAGACTCAAAAAGCATAGTTAGACCTACGCATACATTTACCTATTTCCGATTCCTTCTTAGCCTAACCATTTTACAGATTTAGTATTTACATATTACATTCGAGCTATATGTTCATTGCCATTCAGTACAGAATTCAGTATATTAATTCGCTGTAGCTGTATAAGTGGAATGGAGTACATCGACACAGTCATCGCTTGTGGATCAGTATTTTGCTGCGGCGCTGTCTACCTATGCTGTTCTCAATGGACTTACTTCATTGGGGAGCATCTCCTGAAGGGCTGTAAGACTTCGAAAGATTTTATTCAAAGCATTTTTTTGTCGGTCAGCTGTTCCTTACTGCTTGTTTCACTCGTGATTGAAATGGTTGTTTCTGTGCGTATCAAGAATTGCTTATCCGACCGCTGCATATCAAACGTATCGACGAACGCCACTGACACGGACTACTGTGGACTTGCCCTGAACACTGAAGACAAATTACAGAATGGTTTAACCATTGTCGGGGGATTTGTGTTCACGACGGTGTATCTTGTCATATGGATGAGACAGAGAACTATTTACCGGATTTCAGCCATGGCTCATCTGAGTAATGACATATCAAAATTCATCAGTAAATATTTTCCTATTTATATGGGAATCATAGGCTTGTTAGGAATAGGCTGGATCGTCCGTTTGCAACCGTTGCAGTATTTTTCAACAACGTGTGCGCTATTGGTACTTCCTTGGGCCGTTCAGTTTCCGTTGCTTATGCTATTCATCTATCCATTAGTTAAAGTAATACATTATAATCGGAAATCGAGCCTACAGAATCACCGTAAATATGTTCGACTGATGAAAAGAGTCACTATTCTGACGGTGGTATGCATAGTATCCGATACGGCGACCGCAATCACATTTGCGATCGGATCTAGCATTCGGAACTTTCGCTTCACTTTTCTTCATTTGGACATAATCATCAACCTGATCTGTGTAAATCTAATATTGGTCGGTCGGAGATCCAGGCTCGCGCCCGCGGTTTCCTTATGGAGGCGTATTCAACACCCAAAGGCATTCCATCATGAACGTACTGCAAAACCGCAAATAGTCGCTACTAAAGCTGCAAATACGATTACGTCTCCGCAGGTTGGGATACCTACCACTCAAACCAGAGGTTTATCGTGACCAGTATGTTGGCTGTAAGAAGATCAATAGTTCCCCGGGAGCCGGTAGATTCGGGGGACAAACCAGGAAACTATTTTGTAGATACCTTTCAGCTCTTCAATACAACCTTTGGCATCAGTTTCATTCCATTTCAAGCGGTAATAATGTTACTTTTCCAAAAAATATAATTGCATTCTCGTCATTGATTTTATGATCCTTTTTAATCACAGTAAACTTGTGTATACGCAAATAACACGAGTAGTAATCGGCACAATATACAAATGAGCTTTTAAAATACAGCACAGTCAGAATTTACGTGCAGTAGACGAGATATATATAGCGGAATCGTGGAAAGAAATTTACCGACGCTGTGACTCCAGAGGCAATTTTATATTATGATTTGATATTGCAGAAGTTTTGTCGATTTATAATTGGTTGAGTGACTTAGTCAGTGTACAGCGATATACGAATCAGCACCGTTCCTAATAGCGCAATTCGTTTTATCATAACATCATGCTCGCATCATATCCCTAGTAATGACCATTTTTTGATCGACGAAAACCTAATATTGTTTCTCAAAACGGGTGATCATGGGAAAAATCAACTGGTCTTCATTTTTCTGGATAAAGCCGTTGATGATGAGTTCACTGTTCTCGACATCATCAACATTGTTCGGAATATTATTCAAATCGGTTTACTACCTCAACAGATCGCCCATACCCTATGCAGAAGAACGCCTATAAAATTTGTTTCAGCGTATAGGCTACTGATTTCGCCACGATCAGTAACAAAGTATACCTACTTTATCGAATGAATCAATTTCAATTTGCCTGTTGCAATAATAGATACTCAAGTAGATACAACTGCAGACTACTTTAACATCTGCCTAACAGTTTACAGCAGGGGTTCTCAACCTGGGGGCGCGCTCCCCTTGGGGGGGGCGTGAAACATCTGAAGGGGGCGCGAAGAAGCGGTCATCTGAAAACATTTTTCGCGCTCAGCGCGATTTGCCTCCAATGCGGACGTGTTTCTCTCTATAGATCCAATTTCATATTTTTTATTCTCTCATCAACATTCATAACCGACCGTACCACCAAACAATCTGTTGGGGTTGCTAGCATCCCAGTTGGATTTTCTGATATGACGATAAGGGGGGCGCGAAATTTTTCACTATCATAAAGGGCGGCGCGTCAAAAAAAGGTTGAGAACCACTGGTTTACAGGATTGCAGACAAAACTTCTTTCGACTATAATACTTCTTGATTGTTACTATTCTTTGCAGGTTACTATAAATTTACGACTTTACTGGTGCTCCTCCCGGTGTTCTAAGAATGAACAATTTTGACTCGAGTCAATTCAAGTCAATCTTTTGAAGCACTAAGCAGTCGATAGATAAGATATATGGTGCTATAGATGATTTTATAGAACATATACAGATTACTAACAGCCAACGTAAGCTCTATCTGTAACAATCAATTTATTCGAGACATTACGATGGAGTCAGAGTCGCAAAATGAATGACTGATTGGTCAGGGCACATTGCGCGTCGAAAACAATGCACTCAAAAGACGAAATCGAATCCACTTCGCTTCGATTTGAGAGTCAATCAATGTTTTTCAACATTGAGTCCAGTCAAGTCGAATCGGTCTTGCAAAGTGGCCTGAAATTTTTTTTTGCCACAAAAACTGGTAAATTTTTTCTTGAAAAAACTTTATTTCAACGGAATCCGCCCCTGTAAAGAACTCCAGTTGTTACATCACGTATTATGGTAGAAATAATTTAAACAATTTATATTACAACGAAAGATACTTTTCTACATTCTGGGGTAAAAAAGTTTCTGTCCTTACTAAGTAGCTTGCCAAGAATGAAGAAAGAACGTTTAACAGCAGCAGTTGTTGGCTGCCAACACTGAAGTTATGCGTACACTGCTGGTGACATACCGTGGTGCTTCATACTGGCAATGGTGTCTACATTACAATTTTTCATCATGCGCTTCGTGATATAAGAACCATGCAATGCCCATGCAATCTTACTTCAGTTGGGATATTGCGGAACGTTTAGCATACCACCATGTCAACCTATTTGTTTCATTTGAATGTTTATTAATGCACAATAAGCAGACAATTGGCCATCTACAACGGTAAGCCTATTAAGTAGGCTACAAGCTGTAAAATGTCAAGTGGTAAGTTCACCGACAGTGCGAAATCTACGATACAAACGAAAGGCAGGTTTCAAAAGCGTTCCCCGCAAACAAGATCACGCGCCTGTCACGTTACGATTACGTTAACTATGGAACGTTGAACGTTTGGCGCCCACGTTACCATTGCGACATTCTGTGAACAATAGGTAGCGATGAGCTGACGTTTCTGATGGCATAATTGAAACGACAACTTTAACCACGTTGGTCCTGACCAAGTTGCTAAATGCTGCCTTTCAAACTAGCTCTTAATGCAATAATACCGAGTCACAATACTTCAGGAACAATGAGTTTATTGCCAATAAAAGATAACAAGTCGTTAGGCCCAGTTCTACACACAGTCATAAATGGCGCACAGTCATAAATGGTGCAAAGAGTGGAAGGCAAGCATTGTGCAAAATATTCCAACACCAATATTGCAATTTTGTATCATTGAGGTACTGAGCTCAGAGGTATAAATAATATTACAGAATACATGCAATCAAACAAAAATCACAGGACTAACATATCAAGGTATAACCAACATAGCAATATACTACGACGTCAATAATTCAAATATCAGACACACTTTCATATTAACCAGAGGTGTTAAACTAAGTACCGTTGATTTTAGTACTCAGGTTTGGCTACTTGCACTACTTACTCTAGGGGTGATGTTATATACCACTTCTACTTCACGTACTATTAGGAAAACTATACTGACTTTTTCATTTCGGATTTTGTATGTTAAAATTAGTTTTGTGAAATATGGTTGTCGTTCTCACAATGACTTGTCACAATTTAATCAGTATAACAATAATGTCAGCAACTGAATTTATATATTATCGGAAAATCGACGTAGCATCATATTAGTCACTAACACGAAAGCAACAATTTCAAAAGTGGCTACCACTTAACAACTGCTAAAAGAATGCGACACCTGGTCTGAATCGAAGTTTTCGAACTACCAGCTCAATTACTTTCAATGCCTTCATTTTTTTTAACTACTAGTTTTAAGTACCAAGTAAATTTAACATGCCTTGGATATTGCTAGTTCTGCTTTTGCAGCAACGCTTTACCCCCTTAGACAGCAGAGCTACGATAAATTTGACTAGCAATTATTGTTGGATTTTACCTAGATGTGTCTAGACAGACAGGACATTAGTAATGGAGAAGCAGGGATACTTGAAGAAACACTTGGCAGCAAGCTAATGGCAGGATATTGATACATAAAAAATGAAGAAACTGCGTAGCCGGTGTTAGCACCATCACAAGTAAAATCTTCAAACACTTTCCGTGAGCCAATTTACGATACTGTAGGGTTACCATATTTTGGGAATCTGAAAAGAGGACACTTAATAAAAATTTCCGGCCTTACAATACAGCAGTAACATCCGGTAAAACTGGTAAACATTTTGCGAGTTTGTAGTTTGTTGACTGTAAGAAGGTCATCTTTCCGACTCAACTTCCAAATTACACACTTTCTATGAATATTCATTTAGATGACTAAAACAAAAGGTCGTTTTTCTGGCACAACTCCTGTAAGACCCACCTAACCGGTACTTGAGCTTGCTTTATCGCAGTTAAATTTAACATACATCTACGCAAAATTTTCAAAACGTGGACAATGACATTTGGGCGTCCTGCTAGGACACTTTAAAAAAGGACAAATCCTCTTTCAAAGAGGACATATGGTAACCCTACGATACTGACAAATAAAGAAATGCAAAACTGCGTAGCCGATGTCAGCGAAATCAGGCAGGAATGTCATTCTTGGTTAAATGCAGGCAATTACACCAGTACATGGTGCCTGGATGTCCGCTGTTCACCTTATAAGGTGGCACTTGGCTGCAAGAACTGTATGACGTCTTCTTTGAGACTATTAAACGTAACTTTCAAGCTCACTAGTCCACCTCTTTCTTCTCAAATGGGCAGCAGCTCATCAAAGCACACCATTTATCATTCCTGAAATCAAGAAGTCACAGTGGGTAAGTCAGAAATAGATGACAATAAGCTAGCACTATATCACATCAATTTAATGTACAAGAGCTGTGTTGGAACAGCTAAACAAAAACAAAACAGAATCCCATGCTGAGAATATGTAAGAAATGGTGTTGCGGGATCAACAGTGTTAAATTTCCCACTATTTCAATCTGGATGATTTCACGTGTCCCATTAAAACCAAGTTTGAAAAATGCATACCTCATCCACGGCGAATTCTTCACTAGTAGTGCGTCCATCCTGTGGTCTTGATGATTGCTGCAAGAAGTTCATTGTTATATTCTAGGTCATGGTAGGACAGTAAACCTATACGAAGAACTTGTAATAAGAATCCAATGTATTTAATCCTGTTCAGCAGAATTACTTTAGACTAGCAAGCACCATGCAATTACTATCCAGAGGGCATATAAACAAAGGAGAGTAGATCACAGAACACAGGGTATAAATACAAAGCAAGGCACACTAGAAAATGATGATTGTTACTAAATAAGATATGACACCAACATGAATGCGCATCATAACAATAATTGTAATTTAATGCACCAGCACCTATGACTGATTTTTTTATAGCAGAGGGATATCAGAATGATTAACCAACAGCAAACTGTACCTTCTTGAGATAATGAGGGTAGGGCTTGAAGACTTCACCGATGTGCGTTTCTCTTTCTCCGTTACTTTGCTGTGGGTCTTTCTGCATATAGCTACAAGAAGATAGGGTTGGAGCTAAGTTAATTAGACCTTGTACTGTCTGGGAGCGTTGCTCTAACTTCAATACTCACATATCAGAAGGCTACAGATCATTTCATGGTATTTGAAGCGATGCTTATGCTTTCCTTTTTGTCCGTCTTTGGAATACTGAGCAAGTAGAAACTTGGTTGCAATTTTGTCCAACACGCCTCGAATTGTAGCGGTCACAGTTTGTCCACCAACTACCGACAAATATACGATATCTGGAAAACCAAGAAATCCAGTAAAAATCATAAAAACAGGTGTCAACAGCACTCTGTCAAATTATATCCCGACCAATTCTAGTTGTAACAGTATTTTTACAGTGAATGAAAAACTACACCGAGAGTCATTTAACTTGATCAGCTGGGAAAAATGTTCGCAATTGTATATCGAAAATTAATGGGTTTGGTAATTATAACAACTACTTACTGCGGCATATTTTGCTCCCCCTGCTGAAGTTTCGCATCTATGCCTTTTAATTCATCCACACTAGTTGCAGGTTTCTTGATTAAATACTTGAAATTCTGCGTGCTTGACTGCCATTGCATACGTTTTCCAACATCTTGTCGAACGAGATACGCTTGATTTTCATCTACTTTCGCACACAAATCAAGATTTTCTTCATGATTTCTAAATAAAATTAAAAGTCATCTATACCGCACATTTGACAAACGTACATTAAAATCATCAATTATTGTGTAACGACATGCCCATGAATGTCTCAAAGCTCGACCCCTTATAATATAAATTTGAGTTCTGGGAAGCGTAATATGTAAAAGTGAATCAAATGCCATACTTCCTATAAAAATATGAATCTCAGAACGTACCGTCATCCGAATAGCCGTTTCGCCTGTGGAATACACTGTCGGTAGACATTTCGAACGAAGAGCAACCTTAAATAAATAAATAATAATTGATAGCAAGTTAACATCTCAGGAGAAAAAAATGTTGAACAAACCTTCCTAAGTTGTCTCTACTTGGTGCCTCTCGAGACGACTTGGTGTTGAGGTGACTATTGAAAGAAATACATAGTCACATATCGAATTATTTTTCAACTTGTAATTCAACAGACCTGCCGGCTTTTTCTTGGATAGGAACTGCGAAGTTCGCTTCGAAGTTGAGGCAGACAATGGTTGAGAATGAATTTAAGTATCAGCAGGAACTACTTCATTGTCAGAATCATCAATATCTGCAGAAAATACAAGTTGGAGTGAAACTAACACTATGGAAATGGATAAACAATTGATAATAAATATATAATAATTTTACAAAGCAAGCAACATCTCAGGAGTACAAAATGTTTAACAAACCTTCCAAAATCGTCTTTACGTGGTGCCTCTCAGGACGTCGTTGTGTTGAGGTGACTAAAGGAAGAAATACATAGTCACGTATCGAATTATTTTTCAGATTGTAATTAAACAGACCTCCCCGCTTTTTCTTGGATAGGAACTGCGAAGTTTGCTTCGAAGTTGAGGCAGACACAATGAAACATCAGATAACATAATTGTTGGGCGGTCTTCCGTGTCCGAGCTCTCATAGGGAGTTGAATCAGAAAGAGTGGCAATAACAGCCGTTTCTGCATGCAATGGAGTGACATCCTTAAATTGATCCAACATTGTACTGTTACGGCCATCTGTTGATAAAGTAATTCATGTATTAAAGCAGGCATGAGAAAAGAGCTTGATTCGAAAATTGACATCACACAAACATTATGATGCCAATACCATGTTATTCATGAAATTCAAATCCAGAACTGAATAAAATTAAACACTTACTTGATACTGGTCTATTAATATCTTCAAACTGTAAAATTTCATCGTTTTTGTTAGTTCAAGCCTGCATGCTTGAATAACCTGGTCGCAGCAGTCCATGTCCTACTGTAAGCTACAGTAATCGGTGTCTTTTTCGACATTTAGGCATACTGAACTGCAGCTGCTTCAATAGAGTAGAAAATTAATGAACCCTTGGAGTCCACGATTTGCTGTGTGCATGCCACGACCTCATGATCAATAGAAATCTGCATTCTACCAAACACTAATATTTTTGACATGTTAACAAGGAACACTGATTGGTGATCGTCAGACATGTCATTGTGGATAAGGAAGCATACTTGCACATGCCATTAATTAATAAGGAACAGATGAATACTATACTCGAGAAATCACGCATGTACCTACGGCTGACGATATGACCGACAGAAAACTACGGTCTATCAAGTAACCGTATGCCTGAACTATGTTTTTATACGAAGCATAATTATAAATTAGCATGCAAAGTTCAGTTTTCGGCACTCCGCTATAGCTATGTTCTTGCTTGAACATCAGTAAACCGCGATTAATCCGCGAACTCAACTAACACCGCACCCTCAACTACGATTACAAACCGCCATTGCAGGACCTCGCGCTGTTGTCTGGCGGCATCAGTGATCACACGTGCGCGGCGGGCGAACTGATGTTCGTGCAGGGAAAAAATGCCCTACGTCACTCGGCGAAAAAGCGTGCCGGCTGTATCCCAACGCGACACGCGTCTGTGTATAATGGAATATGAAGTGTCGGGTATGTGCGCATTTAACTTTGTAAAAATATTTGACAAAATTTTGACCTAACGCTACAATTTTGACCTAATCTTGACTTTTTTGGCATGTCAAAAAATCGCCCTAGTCATCACTATAACTCGACTCCCGAATTAACCACTTTTTAAGCTACTTCTGTGATGTTTACTAAAAAAGGGTCAGCACCCTGAATCGACACTCGATCGTCCTCACCACCTATTTCGCGTCGTTTTTGCCGATTATCAGCTGACCCTGTCCATTACTTAAGTTCTAAAAGCTGTAAAGGAATATGAATTGTCAAAAATAAGGACATATAGGTGTCCTCGCAGGACATTTCCAATTTCCTGAAAAATGAGGACCAATCCTCATAAAGAAGGATGTATTGAAACCCTACTCCAGTCAAGTCAAGTCATGTGAAAAAGTGGAATCGAATCTGCCCAACACTGGTTGTATCATTCAAATGATGTTACATGATGTTGCGCACCGTGCTCACGCTCATTGAAGCAACAGTTCAGTGGACTAGTTATCGACCTGCTGCATTGTCACATATCACTAAGTCATATAATTCTTGGTCTTGACGAAATCAAAATTATTATCTAGTTATTGATGATCCGATGACAAGTAGCCTATATGCAGGGGCACCTATTCCAAATAAATGCAATATATCAAACCAATGCTCCTCGCGAATACAGATTCGTTTTGTTCCGCATAAACATGACAGACATATTTGAAATCTTCTATACTTAGGGTTGCATTTAAAACAAACGGTTGTTTTAAACAAATGCCATTTAGAAAAAACAAAATTATGTTTTTTCCCAAAAGTTATATAATTCGATCGCAACCTGTCTTGATATTTTCGAAAATCATATAGCACGGACGATTTGCACACGAAATAGTCGACACATAGCCTACGACATGGTAAGAATGAAACCCTCGACATCGTCACCGCTTCAGCAATTAGGCCTTTAACACGCAGGCTATATATATCACTTGAACCGATTGGATGAACTGAACGTGGTAATTTCGGAGGTTCAAGCGTGCCATCATAAAGCGCGTCTGCGCAGATTTCGAAAGTTTTCGACAGTGGTACGTTGGTAAAAAGACTTTTCACATCAAATGAGCTAAGAAATACATTGGACGGATTTAATTTAGCGCGCTTTAGTTCTTCTACAAACGTGAACGAGTCGCGAAGACGGTGATGCGTATACAAAAGTCGAACTGGTTCAATGACGGTGTTGAGCCATTTAGCTAAATTATGTTGTGCCGATCCGCTTGAACCTCCGAAATTACCACGTGATATATTTCTCGAATTGTTGCTAACTGCTACTAGTTGCGTTGAATTCAGCTTCAATGACACGATGTTCCGCCAATGTAATGGTATTGCAATGGGTTCACCGTTGGGACCTGGTTTGGCCGATATATTCGTGGGATACCATGAAAAGAAATTGTTTGAAAACGTCGCAAAACCTCTCCTCTATTTTAGATATGTCGATGACGCCTTTGTTGCCTTTAAAAATGAGCGAGAGTGTAATAATTTCTTCGAAAAATTGAACTGTCTCCATCCAGCTCTACAATTTACCGTGGAAAAGGAAACTGATGCTGCCCTTCCCTTTTTAGACGTCTTAGTAGAGAGATCAGGACAAACGTTTTAAACGTCGGTGTACAGAAAACCTACCTTCACTGGTCATTATATCCGTTGGGATTCATTTTGCCTGAAGCGGCGTAAATTAAACCTTATTTCAGCTCTTGTCAATCGGGCCTGCGCATCTGTTCACCGGAAAAACTGTCACGCGAATTGGATGATATCCACTTGATTCTGTCCAAAAATGGCTATCCAGACCACATATTAAAATGCTCCATCTCTAGGGTTTTGAAAAAATCGGATATAGCTCCCAAATACGGACCAGAAAAAAGCCCGGCATTTTTACACTTACCTTGGCTAGGTAACTTGTCTAACCGTTTTGAAAAACTCATTAAATTGGCTGTTCACCGTTGTTATTACAGCGTAAACAACCATGTGGTGTACACAACGAAACCCTTGTTGCCCAACTCTCGAAAAGATGCACTTCCTGCCTTTAATGCAAGTGATGTTGTTTACCAATACAAGTGCCACTGTGATTGTGATAGTAGGTATGTAGGACGTACAGTACATCTCAAAGATATTTTGAGCGTATTAAGCAGCATATCCCAAAATTGATTCGGTCAAAAACATGCGCAAATACTCGCACGGAGCTTGCACGTCATGGCAAATTGGCTGCCAAAACAGACTGCTATGACGATTACCAAGCATATGCTTCGTCAATCGGTCAGCATTTGAGTGAAAACCCCGCCTGTCCACCACTGGCGTAGCAGCATGTGCTGCCGCCCCTGGCTCTCGCTTAAAATGCCGCCCCCCTCAGTAGACCGCATCAAATTTTTACATAGATTCATGTTCAAGCAATCTTTTCAAAAAATATATTGCAAATAATATGCCGCGTCTCAGCCTCGCCGTCTCAACGTTAATAACGCCAAAAATAATGAAGACAAGAAATAGCGAACGAATGTATTTCATTTTCGAGTCTTAATTAACACTTGTATAAATTTAAGCCCAATCTGTCAATCCGACAATTATAACCAACTTATACAGTTACTAGGACCGGTTTACCTTCACAGCTATCTCGGTCTGCTGTACCAAATCGTAACTAGGGCTGGGCACAATGATTCGAGTACTCCAATCTGATGACTCAAGTCGAGTAGTAAAATACGATTTTTTTCGAGTACTGAAATTATACGCTGCTCGCCATTGATGTTAATTTATCAACGATAATTATAGTTTCGATACTATTTTCCACTGTGGAAGCCTTGAAACATTGATTGGCCGTATCGCAGCATACAAAACATGTAGTGCAGAAGTTATAAGTTTAGTGGAAATACCACATTTCAGAAGTCATGATCACCCCTCAAAATTGTCACAAAATGCAACGAATTCAGTATGGTCGAAAAAATACCAAAGTATCTTTATTGTGATGTATAACAGGCATTCTATTCTTTGTGGTGGGATAAAAGGTACATATTTTAACTATGACATATGGCATTCTGTTTTGACCTCATATAGAGGGATATTGGAATACTCGACTCGACTCGACTCGAAGCATATTATTATTAATAAGTGATTCAGAATCGAATCACTCAGGTACTCGATTTTGCCAAACCCCAATCGTAACCCAAAGTATAGATCACTAACCTACGGATATAGGTGGGCAACTTAGTTGTCACACTTGAATACCCACTACCCAGACACTACTGATGAGACAGTCAAAAGCAGCATAATTGGTCATGGTCATCCTATAGTTGGCCAGGCCCTCCGTGCGGTCAAATTTAACAATACTGATCGTAATCGAAAGCTATCGTTGCCCTGATTCCGGAAATACAATTTAAATCCTGGTTTGAAAATCGGCAATTTTCCGAATAATCGCACGATATAATTTCCATTATCACGGTCGATTGGTCATTGTGTTCCGATTGTTAGGAGTGGTTCCATTGTCATGTTAACATATTCCAAATCAGCGCGACACTAGCTTTCGATTGAGACCAGTCTGATTAAGCTCCCGGGACGCCAGCTATATAGGACTACCAATTACGCTGCTTTTAGCCGGCTGTTTTGTGTACACTGTGCACTAGGGCTCTTCAAAAATGACTTTTTTTCTCCAATCGCACTGGCTACTTGATAAAATTGTTAGGTTGCTTAATTTAAGCCTACACACCAAATTTGGTACAATTCCAACCAGTAGCCGCATTGCTACAGGAGAAGAAAGTTTTTATTCATTATATAAAAATAAATAACAAAAAATTTGAAAATTTTCTGTTCACCCCATGAAAGTGTTAGGTTGTCTATAGAAACGATGTTCACCAAATTTTGTTAAATTCCAGACAGTGGAAGCAGAGTTATTGCCGTCGAAAAATTTGGATTTGAATAAAATAGTACTTACGGTGGGGACCACTATAATACATAATTAAAGAATTGGTGTGCACTGTGCAGCCTAATTTTGCCGCCCCCTTGGAGCCTGCCGCCCCTGGCGCAGAGCCAGAACCGCCAGGTGGCTGCTACGCCACTGCTGTCCACAGCACTATGATGACAATATGTTCACTGTCATTGCGCGTGGTAGATCTTTGTTTCATCTAAAAGTGCTGGAGTCTACTATTATTCAGTTGAACAAACCTATTTTATGTAGACAAACAGATTTCCTCTATAACCTACAAATTTCTCATTAGTGCATGTGTTTCGTGCGTGTAACTGTTTATTTACGAATTGCGTAGTTACTATAGTACCGAATGTCCGTATACTTCATAGTTTGTTATTGTTGCCATTGGTACAATGCGAATTTCATGGTTTGTGATTTTGATTGTTGCGTCAGACTTTGCCTTTTTGGTTTTGCTTTTAAATGTGTTTAAATCCCTTTTAGTGTGCCGTTAACCCTTGAAAAGAGGCACCCGAAAAGTCTTCGAGTTAATAAATATTATTATACAATGGATATTGTATTGAAAGCTATATTCAAGTTCTGTACCACGACTCAGCTATATTCCGGTTCATATCAATATCCTATTTCAAGTGTAGCTTTCAGGGTTTCCTTCGGGAAATGACATGCATACCCGCAATACTTGCATCCGCGCTGTTGAAGAAGTCATGGAATCAGGACGCATGAGTTACTATTTTCATTCCTCAATAAGTTGTCATTGCATAGTATCCGTAAATGGCTACAGGATGATTAGCAGACGAAAACATTACTACACCGCAAAATATCATGAAGTGTAATATTGGTGCCCCGTTTGAAAATAGTTGAAGCGATTGAAACAATCGAAGCGTTGTGAAATAGGTAGAAGCAAACAGAAATGCATATATGAGATTCTCACTGACAAGGTAATAAATCACCAGATTCGCAAGGACAATATACAACGAAAAGCGCAGTCAACGGAATTTATCCAGCACCGGCGCAGGAAATACAGGCGGCGGAGACCGCGGCGCAGGGTGCGATGGTCTTGGGAGACTTATTCTGGATGATCTTCTGCTGGAGGCATTTCTGAAAACTTTAGGTGTGTCGCGTTCAAGCTAAAAATGAGAATATTAGGGATTTGAAAACCAGGGTGTTAGCTTGTCACACAATCAAATGGGTACAACATTATTGACCACGAGCTCATAACTAGAACCCGACCGCCAATTATTTATGGTTCGCCCATAACATCGAGTCGGTATCACACTTATATTGAAATATCAGTATCGTCCATTTGAGGCAAAAAGTATCTGTAATTTCTGTGACTTCACAGTTGTATGGAGTACGAGAACTGTAATTTGTGACTGTGAGTCTCGGAATATTCATATATTTCTTATAGCTTTTGGGTGCCAAGCATAGCAAAGGCTCTAAGGTTTTATGCATTCGCAATAAGCTACAATTCCGGGGTCACCAACCTTTTTGCAACCGAGGGCTACTTTTGCGTAATGATTGATTCGGCGGGCTACTATTTACTCCCGTCGTTTACCCGTACCACACTGAATTTCCGCTTTGATATTCATAGCACTGGGCAGGACTGGACATCATGTTATCTGTTTCTATAGCAGTCAGTGGGATGCCTGGCATTGTATGATATCAACTAGTGCGCTGTACTCTGGTATGTAACTTGACACTGCAATTCTGAGTGAGTGTTCCAGATGTGCATTGATTGAGAGTGCTTTGTGTTTGTTTTTGATGCAGTTCATGTCCGAAAAGGCTGATTCACAACGAGAAGTTGAACCATAGACGCTTGCAACCTTCATAGCTGCTGCGCATACACCACTGTAATTTTCCGTATCAACAATGCACCAAACATTTGCTGCAGACTGAGGTGGGGGTCATTTTGCAGTGTTACAATTTCAATCTCCAACTGTTCAGCATCCAGAAATTACAAGATTTCATTATACCGGACAGCAGCAACGATTACAGAAAGTTAGAAACATGGTATATTAAACTGTGTTGAGTATAACAGAAACAAGCTGTGCAAAAAGATGCAATACGTAATGGGTATACATATATTGAAAATCTGCTAGTACTTCACGTCTATCTGACTCCGAATAGTAATATTGTTTACTACTTTGGCATTGTCCTGGTCGTCGAGCTATCGTAACGGACCCCCCCCCCCACCATTTCAAGAAGACCGTGGACGGCATTCCGTCATGTCGCCTTTATAGGCAATGCGCCGTATCTTGAATTTCTGGCGATTCTGTCACGTAGGCCTACATCTATATATTACTAATTGTCATTGAAGATATTTTCAAGTGTTGATATATGTAAGTTACATGTTAGTGTGTTTTAAACAAGAATAGCTGAATAAATAAATAAATAAATATATATATATTCAAAAGCTCACTGGTAATAATCTGACGAATATTGGTAAATGCTGCTATTCAACCTATTTTTAGAATGGGCTCGCGGGCTACTCATCTAGTCCTCGCGGGCTACCTGGTGCCCGCGGGCACCGGGTTGGTGACCCCTGAGCTAGATGCTATATATTTTTATTACTTGCTGAAAATATATTGGCGTTCTAGTCATCGGTTTTATCGGTATAAACTAAAATAAACGATATCAGTTGGGCTCTACTCATAGCGATTACAGGTGTTGGTTGTCAGATTGTGGTTGCTTCAGCGAAATTGATTGCTTCACTGATTCGATCCAAAGTAAAATGGAATACTGGAATACCAGCATTACGAAGCCATACTTACAAAAATAAAATCTATGCAGTTCAAATTTGAAATTCGATTACATGTAGCACTTACTGAAGTAGCGATGTTTATCGACCGCTTCCACTTTTACCTGACGGGTTTTCAGGGAACTCAACCTAATTTTTTACACTTTTTTAATTCAGTAGTTTTAGGAATACTGTTAGTAGAATTCGGAATACTTTATCACTGAAATTGTGACCGCGTCTATTTGTAGGGACTTCACCTTGACTGTTCGAATGTAGCCGCTTCAGATTAGCAGCTAGAAGTAGGCGATGTATCTCGGCCGACTGCTTGAAGCAACTTAATTTAGCATTTTCATGCCCTAATTTCCTATATCTTTTATACGTGGTTTTATTACATCTATAAAATCGCTACTTCTACTAGTGATTGAGTTGAAATAATAGGTGCTACATTTACTTTTATTCAAATAGGAAGGCTGACTATATAACCACCTCCGCATATATATTGGGAATGGATCGGCAATTAGGAATACAAAGGAAATCAAATGCCAGGTCAGGTGATGACGTCTTCAAGCGGTGCAAACTTACAGCTTCTTCCGACGAAGGGTTATCTTTACTTGGCCTTTCTTCTTTCTTCTCAAGTTCGCCGACTTCGTCAGTTCCCTCTTCGGCTTCCACCAGAAGAGGGTCGGATTTATCCCTGGAATTATCTTCATCTTCTGATAAAGAACCGTTCTGACTTTTTTCGTCATCGCTTGAGCTACAATCAGAGGTCGATGTAGTCAACAGTGATACTCATGTCGAATTATAAGTAGTTACAAAAAGTAGTACTGGTCGCGGATACACAATACACACACCTTTAGCAGTTACACGAAGATGGCTAGGCATACTACCGAATTATCGGGAAGTATATTTGCGACTAACCCACAATCACTACAGAGCAATGTTCCGTCTAATGTTGAAAGAGTCTGCGCACACTCACAAAGTCACTGAGCAGACCCTTGGAAAACAGTGCGTAACGACTAAAACAAAAGGTCATCACTTCGAATTTTTTGTGCGCAACCTAGATTTTCTGTGCGCAGATACCGTGTCAGCACTGCACATATGCGCAGCTTGGAGGAAACATTAGTAATGAGACTACGAATACATGGAATATTTGTAAATATTTTCGTTTGCCGTGATACTGTGGCTATTACAAGCGATAAATATGACAACTGTCCTAATGAAAGTGATTTAAACTTATCCCAAAACTGCTTTCTATCATTTCAAATCCAAGAAAAAGGTTCAGTGTAAGTGAAAGGACTCTAAAAGCATTACCACTGAGTAAATGTCACAAGTAGGGAAGAATTTCAATAAAGTAGAAGTACTTTGTTGCTGATCAGTTCTGCCTACAACACGTACGTTACAGGCCACGCCTCCGCCAAAAATTGGATATTCTAAAAATCTTCAGTATTTTAAATAATAGGTAGGGCAAGCTTTTGCTGCACTAATTCGCGAGAAAGTTTCATTGAATTTTAACAAAAGCTGCAGTAAAAAGTTGCATATATATATTTTTTGAATTATTAGGGTATGACATACTCGGAAGGTTCCGTTGTATAACCTAGTTCCCGCAGAGCTGTCAAATTTGTTATTTAATGGCCATGTAACGCTCGGTCTGGCGAAACCTCCCAAAACTACATTTTCTGCGGCACATAGCAAGAAAATTACGCAATGCTGGAATAATTTCACCTAAAGAGCCAAACAGCATAGCTGTAACCCCCCCCCCCTAAAACAAGTCAAATAACACACCCCAAGCCCCCTAGGTCTGCAAACCTGACCCAAGGCATTACAGGAAAACTCACTCTCGGTGACTTTAACAAAAGCAATAGCCTGAAAAAGGTGACTCAGTGAAAATGTAATTTTCGGCAGTTTCGTCTGGGCGTTCGTGAAATGGGAAACTAATTCGAATTCAAACGACAGAATTGAAGCGAACTATTTACATATTGTTCGGGCACGGTCGTTGGCAGGGGTAGTTGAACTTCTTGCTTGCAAGCCATTGTGTTATAGATAACAGTGAGATGCAGCTAACCCATCATATTGCTCTTTGTTTTGCAAATCAAAGAGAATAGAACCATACTAGAAATAGTTGATTTTTGGTACCATGTTTTACCGCAATATTTGGTAAAAGTTTCAGTAGAAATTGACATGAAAAAGGGAAGGGAAAAGTTGCAAATAGTTGCACTGTAAAATCCCTTCAAACAGCTTAAAACATCGTAGTACATAAATTCTGAGTATCTAGGAAGCTGTCGGATGCTGTAAAAAAGTTGCAAAAGTTACAAAAACTTGCCCTAATAATAAGTGATAAAAGGTAAGAAGTCGGACCGAAGAAAACTTTAAGTAAAAGTCAATCAGTCTGAAAGCATAACGACGGGAATACAGCTCACAAGTAATGTTTACTAAACGTATCTGCTGCTGGTAATTAATATATTGGCAACTTCCAATCAGACCAAGCAATATGAAACTTGACTTCTTCGAATCTTACCTTCTCGTAAATGTTGTCTTGAAATCATCGCACGGAATCGTTAAATGAAAGTGGCGCGCCACAATGAAAAGGAGTAAGGCAACTACAACGCACGATAACACAGCGATCGTTACAACGTATTTAATCGTGGATTTATCTGCAAAAATAGACCGAATAAATGAATAAAAGATTTGGCCCCATGTTCTTCCCGCAGCAGTGAGATAGTAAATTGAAACTACGATGTACAGTACAGTGACCAGTGGGTGACACAATTCGGAAATTGGTTCGCTACAAGTGTTCGAACGCTTCTGCTTCGGCCGACTTCCGAAATAGTGCTGACTCCCCGCATTCAAGTAACTTGACGACTATTAATTTAACTGGGTAAAACAATCATCATAAGCTTAGTTGTGCTACGTATAGATTACATAGGCTAATCATCACCATCTGTACTATGTGGATTAGCCAAGTTGAAAACAAACAATCATGTTAATTTGTTAATACTAATATTTTGTTTTGGTATACCTGAGCGCTGTTCAAAGGCACTTCAGCAGTATATAATTATAGATTTTAGAGTGGAATAATTGTTCAGTATTGACCTAGAATAGCAAATTAGTGCGGTGATGTTTGTCATGGATTTTGTTGAATCAAATTGCGTACCTATTTATATATATATCGCGTCAGATCACCAGTATCACTCACAAATACAAGACAAAACCAGGTCAGCTACAAGGTACTGATTGTGGTGCACATACTTCTCATGTATTTCCGTCCGACCCCCTTCCGCACCAGAAGATATGAAGTTTTGGCAACATGTGAATGGGGAAAGCGCGTTTTCCCCAAAAAATCGAGGGCAATAAAAACCTTGGCTCTATATTCGATTACCAGTGAACCCAGCCCTCGGTAAACCCAGCCTTACAAACCCAGCCCTCGGTAAACCCAGCCCTCGGTGAACTCGGCCCTCGGGAACTTTTGTAATTAAGTGTATTAACAAGTATTATTATGAATTATTAAACTAATAATGTTATTATCAACTGATTTGTCGATCTTGTAAGGAGGTCAGGGCATGCGTAGATTACGCAGTCACGGCGTGATCAGATCACGTGATCACGATTGCGCAAGCGCCAAGCGCGGCCTTACAAACTCGGCCCTCGGTGAACCCGGCCCTCGGGAAATTTTGTATTCACCGGCAACCCTAATATCCCCCTCCCCCAACCCTAATATCCCACCCCCGGCAACCCTAATAACCCACCTCCGGCAACCCTAATATCCCACCTCCGGCAACCCTAATATCCCCCTCCCCCAACCCTAATATCCCACCCCCGGCAACCCTAATATCCCACCTCCGGCAACCCTAATATCCCACATCCGGCAACCCTAATATCCCCCCCCCCCCCCAACCCTAATATCCCCCTCCACCAACCCTAATATCCCACCTCCCCCAATCCTAATATCCCCCCTCCCCCAACCCTAATATCCCACTTCCGGCAACCCTAATATCCCACCTCCTCCAACCCTAATATCCCACCTCCACCAACCCTAATATCCTACCTCCGCCAACCCTAATATCCCAGCTCCCAGCTTTAATTCAAAATTGTCCGGGGGCGGAATTCACCGAGGTCCATAGTATTCGAGAAACACCATGAATACCACGAAACAAACAAGTAGAGTATGTGAGCGTCGCGTTATCTCCCCCGCTTACTCAATCCGTGAATACAAAATTTCCCAAGGACCGAGTTCACCGAGGGCTGGGTTTACCGAGGGCTGGGTTTGTAAGGCTGGGTTTACCGAGGGCTGGGTTCACCGGCAACCCTATATTCAAATGACCGTCCATGGTTTGCTAAATCCTTTTATATTGATATGCCCCGTCGTCGAAATGGACGGCACAGAATAATCCCCATTAATCGCCAATTTAAAATCGCGCGCGTCATAAATGTTACTCAGAACTGCGTTGCGTACAAGTGGTTGTCTGCGCCTTTCTGTTTCGTAAATGACCGTAAAAACGTGGCGTAATAACATGAATATTACATTATTTCGACGTGCGAGGCTTGGGTCGCGAGAAGTCAATAAAACTCAGATTTGGGTCGCGGTATGATAAGTTTAAGAACCATTGTTCTAGTGTCCTATATAATTGCTGCCGATACAAGCTATCTGCGACCCTGGTATAGTACCTATAGTTGTACAAAGTGAAGTTATTTTAGAAGCGATCGAGATGCATTATATTATCCCAATTTCAAATGAATGATCTCTGTAAAACGATACAAACCTGCTATCCATTTTGTGAAATTATGCATTGTTTAAATTGATATTTTTTCGTACGTACGTATTACATATGTAACAGAAAATATTAATTTAACGCACGTGTTTATTATAACTTCACAGAAATTACCAGACGTAAAGTGATGATACTTTTGCTCCGATAACAAGGCGATTTGCACCACGTTTAATAACGATAGATAAAAAAGCGATCGCCATTCGGCATTGCAGGGTCAAATCCGACTCTTTACTCCAATTACTAATCTATACACTCGCGATTACAAATGTCCACGTCGAATTAATGGTGCGTGCCTCCGCAAGCCACAACACCAATCTCATTTATATGAAATCTCGGGATGAGAGAAAGTAAACAGATTACGGCGACCGTGGAATATTACTTTCAAAGTATATTTAGTCCAGTTATCCTAAGCACATTTGCATCAATTAAACCCCGTTCATTCAGATCCCTATTGATCTTGCGAGAGATCAGGAATTATTTGCGACTATTTACCGGTACGTTTTATGACTCGCTCAGCGTGTAATCCACTTAAAAATCTGTAATGATGCTTGCGACATGAAACGGCGCGCCGAAAGTATAATAAACCAACGAAGTTACTATAAACTCTCGTTTCCAATTCAGAACAATTGAGGGGGTGAATACATAATGATTGCCTCGTGGCTATTTGTAATCTTAAATCCAATGTAAGCAATTTTATTGACTGCGGAGCAATCCCATTTTTAGCATGCGTTGGGGATAATATACATATGAAGTTTCACTGCACGAACCAATGATTACACACAAAGAAAGTGCCTTGATCGGATCATTGTTGTAACGAATTGAATGATTTTTACGACATTATCTTCGACTTCCAAGACCACTTGACCCAGAATTAACACGGACAGTACAACCAGCATCAAAACCGCCAAAGGACTGTCAGTTTTGATGGCCCACTAAAATAAAATACGCATCCCTCAGTCGAGCGCAATAACGAAATACGGCACGTTGTGTTCATTCATTCCTAATACACAGCATACTGCCAAGTGCCAATATTATTAAGTTATAACCGGTTTAAAATTCGGAAGTATGAAATCAATTTCGCCAATAGCTTACTCTCGTAGCGTTTGTATTATAATGAATTCGAAGTCTATGGTAAAAATTATAACCAGTTCGTAATGTCTGCATAGCGATGCAAGTAAGATTAGAACACCATCATTACCCTATCTGCTCCACGCTGTGCAGAAGCAATTGAGGAAGTACATCAGTGTTTATTACATCGTTATTGCGTCATTAGCAATTGCTGACCTCTATCAGCGGTTCCTAATCGATGAGCTTCGGGGTCACAGTAACCTCGTGAGAAGATTGCTCAAATTACCTCTAGGTGTAAATCGTGGTGGCGTAAAGAACGCAACACGGATATTATAGCATTCATGAATGACATGCGACAGGATCTCAAATATCAGCTTTACTCACCTGGTATATCCGGCGGCGGAGGTAAAATATCTCTATTTGGATTCGCTGAAATATGAGAGACAATTATCACATCGCCGTAATATTATTGTTGTATTTCAGCAATGAAAGAGCGAAGAGATTTAAGCAACATCAGAAGTGGATCTAATGTCTTCAATGTTTCCCTTTTCCCACTTTTACCGATAACGATTGAGCTTCGTATGCGCATATATTTACATACTTGAGGTGGTGTGAATGTTATGGTCACGTTCGATAATTCAGAGGTTCGTGTTAGCAAACGGTTCTTGAAAGAATCTAAGCTGTGAACAGTTTGGACGGTAAAAGTTGAATGGTCAATAAGTGATAATTCATAAACCCAATAATAACCCTCTAGTCCAGTGATTCCCAAACGGTGGGGAATTTAATGGTTTCTGGTGGGGATTAGACGCATTTGTTAAACGTTATATACAGCACAGTCTACTTATTTACGGAGACACATGTGCAATAACCGTTACCAGCAGCACCGTAACTGCCGCACCCCAAACCCCCCAATTGGGGGGGGGCCCGAGCTCGAAGGGGGCCCCAAATTATTTCGTGAATTAGCATAAATTATAGAATATTTTTTGAAAATTTATGCAATTTTTTCCAAAATTTTTCGCGCAGGGCGCGATTTAAAGTTGCCAGAAATCTTGATTATTTGGTACTCTTCCCCCAAGAAAAAACACGCAAGATTTATAGAAATGGACATATCGGCGTTGGCCATTAATACGCCACTACGCACCAAGATATATAACGATTTAGGACTTATTACATGCGACTCCAAGAAGTGTGCCAGAACGATCGGCAGCGCGAAAATCTTGGCCGAAACAGACTGCCCTTACGCAGACCGAAAACTTCGTTATATATACAAAATATTAGGTTTAATTGTCCATAGGCGCCTATATGACTGGCGCCATATGTTGCTTCCTGTCTTGGCAATCTGAACCTCAGAAGACAAATACCATCCAGCAGGAAAAAAATGTATGCCTGTGAAGAAATCACAATTTGAAATCGTGTGCGTCTTTTAGTTTGGTACGTTTGAGCGATTCTATATGTTTGATATAGCAGACAGGACGTCACGAAATAAAATCATGTAACGAAGTCATACCAACGGGTCCGGCTGCCCGAAGATGTTTAATTATTATTTACGGGCCCTACAGTTTCCGGTAAATCTGATAACGTGAGCAGAGAGGACAAGATATTGATAGCAATATATTTGCAATTCCCGATCTTATTGACCGATTGTATCATGAATTATCGAAAATTTTCGCGCTTCGAGCTGGCTCACTAAACAGTGCAGGGTGCAGCTAAGTTCGTGGCAAAAGCGAACACTGTGATGAGGGGGTCGGTTTATCACCCTATGAGACCCCCAAACCCAAGTTTTTGTGGGGGGGGCGAGGCTGACGAAGTGCTGTTTCGTTCCTGCCAACGGGTATACGCCCGAAGATGTCTAATTATTATTGGGCGGAACTACGTTTTAAAACATACCTCGCTCAGCTCTACCGGTAAATGTGATTACGTGAGCAGGGAGAGGATCAAAATTGATAGCAATATATATGTAATTCCCGATCATATTGCCTGATTCAATCATGATTTTCTGAAATTTTTCGCGCTTCGCGCGTCTAGGCGGGAAAAGCTGATTCACCTAACGGACACCCAATTCAGATGTAAAATAGCGTCAAAAAGCGGCCAGCCAAACGGGGGGTCTGGGGGGCGAAGCCCCCCAGAAGTTAGGTTTATCACCCTATGGGGGGCCCACGGCCAACGTTTCGGGGGGGGGGCCTGACGAAGTGCTGTTATACGGCCCTGGTTACCAGTTAACTGCTCTGGAATGTATGCATCGAAAATTACATAGCGTGTTGTTCACAAAAACGAATTTTTAACTCTGGATAACCAATGATGACGTCACAAACGCATGCAGTGTGACCAGAATGACTTGAAATGTACCGCTTGCGCTAAATTTTGGCGGTTACCGGTATCGGTTCACAATAGCTTTATGTTGCACTTATAGGCGATTTTCTTGCGCACAGGTTTGGTTGCGTGTCTTGTGTACTCAAACAAGCAAATAGCCGCTCCGTAATGACAAAAGTTTTGGGTAGTGGGGAATGAAGGCTCGGAATAAGTCTGAAGTGGGGAATGAAGACAAAAAGGTTGGGAACCACTGCTCTAGTCAAAGTACTAACGATAATAATTAGCGATACGCGCTGGATTATCGTGCTGCGGCTAATTACGAGAACTATAGGCACAATGATTCGAGTACTCGAATCTGAAACGAGCATTAATTTTAATGATTCGAGTCGAGAAGTAAAAGACGATTTTTTCGAGTACTGAAATTATACGCTTCCCGTCACTGAAAGTTAATTTAATGAGGAGAATTGTAGTTTTGATAATACATTTCACTGAGGAAGCCTTGAAACCTTGATCGGCCGTGTCGCAGCATACGAGACATAGCACAAAGCTACGAACGTTACTGGAAATAAACACATTTCCTACTCATCATCATCCCACAACATTGTCAAGAATTGCAATGAAATCGGTATGGTCGAAAAAATACCAAAGTATCTTTAATGCGACGGCCGACACGTATTATGTTCTTTGTGGTGGCAGAAAAGGTACATATTTGAACTTTGACATAGTACATTCTGTTGTGACGTCATAATGAGCGATACTCCACTCGGCTCGAAGCGTATTACGTGATTCAGAATCGAATCACTCAGATTCAGATACTCGATTTTGCCCAGCCCTACTAATTGCGCCGAGCCAGACGTCATCAATTGCGGATTGTGTCTCGGGTAATTACTATGGAAGATTTGCGCATAAAGTCCGAGAAGGAATGTTGTCTCAGTTTAGAGAAGAATACAAATAGATCCAGCACTCTGTTGTCATTCTGGTTGTGTTATTCTCAGATATGAGCAGTAATGAAGTACATCTACGTTTTCGAAGAACTTATGTAGATTTTGTCTCTTTGCACTACTTATTCATGCGGTTATGATTTTATATTATTTCGAATTCGTCTTACACTAGACTTGTTGAAAAGTATACATTGGGTCTGAGATGAGCTTGCACCACTTATATGAGTGAAATTGCCAAAACACCCGCATGGTGGTAGAATTCGCTCCAGTCCGCATGTACTGAGTGACATCTTTTGAATGACACCAAGAATACTCTCATCAATGACTATATCTAATACAGGTAATGGCGCAGACAGGAAAGCAAAAATGATTTATGTTTAATTTGCATTATGGTGACATATGTTCGCTTTGGTGCTCACAACGAATCTTATATAAATGTTAATAGTGTAATGGTTGTGCGTCCGGCTCCTCGATCGGTAGGTCGTGGGTTCGATCCCCGACCGGGTCAGACCAAAGACTCGAAAACTGGTATCCGCGGCTATCCTGCTAGGCGCTCAGCAATCACGGATAGCATGGAGGAGAAAAAACCGGGGGTGCTGACTAGATGACCTTACTATAAAGGCCGTATCGCATCTCCGTCGTCAAAGCATCTCGATGGTGCAGGCGAAAAAGAATACCATATCTCTCTCTCTCTCTCCCTCTCACGACAACATTTTTAGGGTTCGCACCATCCCTAACACTCATTGAACAAGGCATGTGAGAACGGTAGATGTCACCGGAAATGTGCGATGGACCATGCGATATCTAGTTTTCGAGCTTGCCCCGGACATTTTTAAATCAACTCTGAAAACTCTACTCACCACACAGTTTCCGCCTGCAGTAATCCGCTTTCTCGCACCGACTACACGCGTGTCCACGTTCGTACGCTCTTTGAAATTTCCCGTTCGCCTCAACGATGTTACCGCTGTGTTGAGAGGCAATATTTCATGAGAGAACCAACAGAACACTATTCAGTTCTGACGGTGGAAAAAGGACTTCAGAAATGTGAGTTGGGACACGTATGAAGGATCGACTGATATCCGATCAATTGGCATCGTTTTCGCCCGACTGTATATGAAATAATCCAACAATATCATTACGTCACTGATCCATAATTACATAATGAACAAAGAGCACCTCATATAGCTCAAGTTGGCAATCTAAAAGGCAGAGGTTAATGGTTGATTAGAAATTTGGAACCCAACCGTAAAACCCATTCCAAATGTTTAATTGTTGCACACACACATGTCGACGCGCGAATTAAAAGATCTAAGCACGAAGAGGGCACCGAAACGAATAATTCCAATTCTTACAGGACTAATGAAATTTGTGTCACGGGCCAGAGGTTGCCGAACAATGTTTAGAGCTGTACAAAACCGAGCACCTGACTACCTTGTATGACGTCAAAACAGTAATAATGACTTGAAGCGACTACAAGGAAGATGATGCCCGTTGCACGCCATCCAAAATAACTTCGTATTTCTGGACCAAGGCTATTTTGCAGTACTTGTGACCATTGTGATTGTGACTATAGCGACAGTCGATCAAACAAATCTTGAATCACGTATATTTGCACTATATGTATCTTATCTTTATGAGCCGAATTGCTGAGTTATGGTATATCGAGTTTTCGATGCTCAAACGATGACAATAAAGTATCGAAACAATACATATTTCACTGATAAAATGTTACTATTGGACCGCATAACAGTAGCACAACCGTTCTGTTACGGCTCGGCTACTACAAAGAAGCTTTGCCGTTTTCTCCTATGGGAATATTGTTAGGAACCTGCGAAATCAGAGTCGTATGATAGCTAATATTGGTACCACTTAGCACCGACACGGCAATATATTTCGAATCCTGTAAAATTACATTACTGACTGTTCCTGCGCATTGCTGGTAAGGCGTATGGATGCGCTGATATAACAGTAACAGGAATGGAATATGTGTATTATATGGAGCGACTTATTCGCAGCATTGTAGTGGGAGTGCCAACTTCTCAAGTGCTCACTGCTCATATAGCTATAAAAGCAAGCGCAATGTAATTACGAATCCAAACCTTGGCGCATAGTTGCATATGAATAGTAAACCGTTTCTCAGAGATATTCCAGATATGAACTGACATTGAGTTAGAGCGCATCCGACTTTGTAAGTTTGCGCCCAGATCATCTAGGAAACGAAAAGAAGCCGTGTCATTTGTACGTCCATTCAAATCACCAATCGACGAGAGAGATTTTCAGGTTATTCTAGGTTCTGCGACAGCAAGATATTTGACCTTTACAACGTCTTACACTGTAATCAATCAAAGTAATTATTCTTGATAAGGACGTCCATTCGTTTGTATTTGTGCAATTAGTCCCGAAAGCATTGAACCATTTTGAGTACGATGTGGAATTTACGGGCACGGTTATTGCTTACTTTCTGCATACCTGCGTGAAATTGGAACACATTGTGTCCTTCCTACATGTACCCGAGTAATAATGAAAATTCTGCATTTCCTTATGCCATGCTTCCATAGCGCTTGAAACATTGAACTTCTTTGTGTACGTCATCGCGTACATATTCTCGCCAACGCTGCAAAATAGATCGATAAATGAATAAAGGTTTTGCCCCATATTATTTCCGCAGCACCGTGAGAGTAAATTCAAGCTACAATGTACATTGTACAGTACATAACAGTGACCAGAGGTGGCACAATACTGACGTTGGTTCGCTACAAGTGTTCGAACGCTTGTTGTGGTTTGGCCGACTTCCGAAATACTGCTGACTCCCCGCATTCAAGTAACTTGACGACTATTAATTTAACTGGGTAAAACTATCATCATAAGCATGGTTGCGATATCTATGAGCTACATAAGCTAACCATCACCATCCGTGCTATGGTGGACTAATTAAGTTGAAAGCAAGCAATGACGTTAATTTGTTAATACTAATGTTTTGTTTTGATAAAGCTGAGTGATTTTTAACGGCACTTCATTCTTATACAATTATAGCTTTTAGAGTGTAATAATTGTTCAGTAATGACCTGGAATAGCATATTAGTGTCGTGATATATGTCATGGATTTTGTTGAATGAAATTGCGTACCTGTTTATATATATATCGTGTTAGATCACCAACTGGTATCACTCGCAAATACAAAACCAAAGCAGGTCAGCTACAAGGTACTGATTGTCGTGTACATACCTAAGAGAAACACGTTGGTCGACTGTAATTCATGTACCACAACGATACATCCATAAAACCGAATACACCACGCAAGCAATATCCATATCGGAAGTCAAAGAAGGGCACGAACCGTTTATCCTACACTCGTAACCTTTACAAAGTCCTTCTGACATGAATAAGCGCAGTATTGGCACAAGACATAGGCTAAACAGTGTCACATTCCACATCTCAGCAGTGTGATGATACCGCTATCGGTGCAACGGCCGTAGATTAACTGATATCGTAGCTTAGACAATACTAACATAAAAATACAGTATGTCGAGTGTTGATGGTATTGGTTTGCATAAGACCACTTGAATAAAGTTCATCGTTTACAAAGAACAATGACTAGTACTACTATACGTAGTTGATTACATACAGTTTCACAATCGAATCATGATTTGCCATTGGATTAAGATTATATTTTTAAAGTTTACATTTCAAACCGTGCTCTAGTGAATTATATTTACACCACCTGACGATGAATCACTTTGTTACGGTACCTCTCACGTCAAGGCGACGTCATTTTCACATTATTATCATTTTCTGAAATATTGCTGTTGGGTAATTAATGGTTGGTATTGTAAAATAATCAAAACAAAGCATATCTAAGGTACGTAAAACACTAGACGTATATTACGTAGACGAGAAATCTAGATCAACGAATTTCATAAAAGGGTTTGAAATCGTGACGTAAGTCAGGCTTTTGCATGCATTCATGTCTGTCAATTGTAACACACGGATTTTTGAACATACCTTCGATACGTAAATGCCCTTCTCTACCAAGACGATCTATTCCCAGATTACAGTATGAGAAACATGCTTACCGATACATCACTGAATGAGCATTGATGTTACCTAAATATTTAGTGTCAATACCGGTTTTAAATATTAGCATTCCTCGATCAGCAGCTATCAATGTGACCGCATACAATTTTCGTTATTAAATGCTTGTACAATATGCCGCCAGCAAAATATCACACATCACGACTCCAGAACTTACCTCGCGAATTCCGAATGTCGTCTGCGCTTATTACCTCGAAAACGACACCTTATCCCGTATGATTCAGCTACCCACGCTAATTCGCCGTCCCACGTCTGTAAATTTAATATGCCGTGTTGATTTACGTAATCGCGACCGTGTAATTTTACTTCACATACCATATAACGCATGTCGGACGAATAAGTCCGTTGGCGCATGCTATTATGGTGCTCGACTATACGAAGCTTTTCAGCATCCGTGAGTCCGATTGTGGTACGAAAAGGCTGCGGAAAAGTAATATGAATGATTATTTGACTGTTTTACTTCAAAAGATCATGAACTTGCGACACATTGGTAAAAGTAGGAACGATTCAATACTGTTCTAACTCATATCTCCAGATTGATAACGATCGTAACGCGCCTACGATGCTACAGCCAGCATAGCATTAAAACTAACGGTTGTAGCTTCAGCTTGTACGTATCCAGAGCCATGCGATTAATTGTTTCAATCAACATATTAGCACCAGTGAGCAGTGAGCACCTATAATTGTAAGCGACGTGATATGTCATATTAGTACTGCCAATCTTCTATAGTCCCATGCATCGTTCCAGCTCATGTCTATTTTAATGGTCGATAACGGTATTGGTCAGTATCCAATAGTGTCATGATCACATTATCATTACAATTTACATATGCGGACTAAATGCGACAGCAGCGACCGGCGATACCTGCGATGTAAAGGTCTGAGCTCTTGCTGCCAACACAACTCACCATTTTTACAATATTTATCCATCCTAAAATTGTTTCGATCACTACATTAATTTGGATGCACTGATCCGTGGTTCGTAAATGCTTCAGCAAATGTTATTATCAGCATCTTTGCACCCAACAGTTGGCGTTCTGTGTATATAGGCGATCAAGCAGGCGTTGAAATAGCGCATGCCGCAGAGGCAAAGGTATATAGCCTGACATAATGCCGAAGTAGCGAACGATATGAGTAATTGCTGACCGAACGTGCCAATATAAAATCACTGTTTTAAATGAAAGTTCGGATTGCTTATTTGATGCGTTGATAACGGGGATAAATTTACCAATTGCCTGATATCACTTCCAATATTATTAAACGGCCTTTTATCAGACGCAGTGCGGTGTATAATCATCCGCATATTTCCTCATATAACATTTGCGCGATGAAGAGGGTTAAGGTATATGTTGCCAAGTTACGATATAATAGGGTTACCATACGTCCTCGTTTGTGACTTTTTTAAGAATGTCCTCGGAGGACGCCTAAATGTCCTCTTTTTTGAGATTTTGTCCTCTTTTTGGGGAATTTTGGTTAGTATATGGCAAAATCGACTGAGATACAGTAAATCAGCATTGAAGTAACGCTCCGGCAGTTATTTCGGGGGCTGAGCCGGAAAGTTGACCTTTTTTCAGTCAACCAACAGATAACGTGAAAGGGAAAACTGTATTTTGGGCGCTGAGCGAGAAAGTTGACCTGTTATTTTCTTAGTCAACCGAAGTGTGAAAAATTTACCATTTTTCAGGTATTTCTTCCGGTTTTACAAGTCTGAAAATTTTGAAAAACTGTCATCTTTTCAGATTTCCAAAATATTTCAACCCTACGAGATAACCAATATTACACATTTTACAACTTTATATTGCGGTATGCTCCTTCGAATCGATATGATAGTCACGAAATAAGGAGGTTGGTAGGGATCAATTAGAATCCATTCAAACCGTAAGATTGGTGTAGGTAAATGCGAGGTAAGGATACTGTGTGCTCGGTCCTATGCGTAGCAGGGATTATTAACTATTCACTTTGAATCTTTGTAAAATAGTCTACACCGGAACGGGAGCGTAATGTTCCGTTCCACCGACAGTACAAGATGTAGTATGCAGTTTGCACGAATATTCCGTCAATATTTGCGGTGATATTATTGAATGGCATGCATGATTATATCCGCTTTATCGCGATCATATTTTAGTCTAGCCTGAAGGGATTATACAGAACAATAAAGGTATCGTAACTTATCATCCAGTCGCTGGAATCCATGTTGAAGTATACGCGCGATCCAGTATGGTGATTCACTGTCATTAATTGGGGCCATTCGCGTGAAATCTAACAGACCACGGGAAATGCCCATCAATCCTTCACTGGTATCTGGGTTAATTGTAGCCGGAGCTGCGAACCATAAACAGCTCTAGGTCACACGTATAACAAGGGTATTGACGTGAGCGAACAATAGCGTAATATAAAAATCAGCTGACAGCGCAAAGCTATCGGCGTATATACCATAAAATCACCCACACAGTACGCCGAGCAAGACAAGTAACTCTGTAACATACTTCTCAATCACCCATAGCGTCGGATAGCGAGAGGGTAACTGTATGAGCTTGCCATGATTACATTTAATCATGTAATTGCAATCGTTAACATCATTTGATTATTAAGGTATGTTTGAATGATATGCAAGTCAGTTCAGTAAGTCACGTATAATCGCTCACACACTATTTGTACTGGTTAGGCTTTACTGGTTGAGTTGCCCCGACCACAAGTCGCTAATTCCGGAAAGATTCACATGAATGAAGTGAACGACTTGTTGCAGTGTAATTTCAATATCTACGTATTTCATCACCAGATTTCGATATTTTGAAAATATGAAATTTAAAAACTGACCATACTTAGTTACGGAATCGCGGCAGGCGTTCAGGAAGAACACGTTAGCTTCGCTACACTAACACTAGACATGAATTCTTGCGTTCATCTATTCCCTAGCGACTACAATATCGATTTGAATCCAATGCTCGTACCTTCAAAGCTTCAGCGAACGACGACAGAAGATAAATCCACAATAATAATATCCGCTGTGCGCGAACAGCTTGCGTCATGATGTCTTGAGCATAGGTGACACAGTTGTCGACATGGGGCTGCGAAATTTGAAATTTTCGGCCGCTCATGTAGACTAACTTCCTGGTGGATATCTCATCTAGTAACCGCCACAGCGGAATGAACTCATATGCACACTGTATCGATCATTATTGTGAGCTGGACACAGAGAGAGTCAGATTATAAGATACTATGATTGGAGCTCTAACTAGAATAGAATAGCATAGCTACTGTAACCACCTACTCCCACACATAGCTTATGCACAGGCTACTCCTTATCAACCGATAACGATGCGAACACAGAACCGCGAGACACTCGACTATGTTTCGACGACTGAATGAATGGCGATCGCAGCAACCAGCAGCGATAAAGCTTCGCCAACGCCGACAGCGAAAGCGTTCGTCGACATGCGTATTCCTCTTTGATCAATAGGCCGTGTAGCATCTCAGGCAAACACAGTAAATACCACAGTTGCAGTAGCGGTTATTTTCAACAAATCACAATAATTGAACATGCAACGGCATGTTGTATGACCTAATGATGACATTATGGGTAAAACATTTATTCCCTGCATTAACCCAACAATCTCAAAACATCACAATATGTTGATATAAAAGGGAGCAAAATTGGAAAGTAGGCATTGTATTTAGGTGACTATCTCTGAAGGATATACATATAAAGGGTACAACAACGTACATTATTATTATACGCGTAGTGAACTTGCCGGATATAATACTTCACAAAATAAACCACACAACCTATCTGTCTGGAATATGCTGTATTGAAGACACTATTTTAGGAACCGTCCGACAGCACAGAGCATTAGAAATCATCAGACGCGTAACTATCGAATACCGATGATAGATATAGGCTAGATCAGAGGTCTTAAACTCAAATGTGCTCGCGGACCAATTCCTTAGTTTTCGATGACACCGCGGGCCGCAGCATCAATAATAGAGCCATTCAATGTTTATTTTTGTTTTTTGGGGTATTCATGGTGTTTGTCGACTACTATGGTCATTTACACCAGGCCGTTATTCTTCTTATTTTCCGTAACTGCCGACTTATAGCACGGCCCACCTCTAGGCTTTTGTAAGACACCGCTGACGCGGATGAGGTGGCGAGGAGGAGCCTAGGTAAACCTCCAACACTTAGATATCGGAAATCGGAAGTCGACCTCGGTCGGACTCGAACCCGCACCCATTGGTGTTGCAGCCGCGTATTATACCACTGCGCTATCTCGCCACAGCCATTCAATGTATTTCGAAGTATACGCCTTATTTGACGGGACCTTGTAGAATGGCATTCCAAACACATCGTGCGATGTAATATCATAATAATATTCACGCCTGACACGAACATAAACACATCCTCAATATTTGAATAAAATTGTTGTTGTTTGGTATAACTTGGCAAAATGATGAGATATAGACAAAATGCAACGTGACAACGCATCATGACACCGTAAAAACTGTCGCGTGACAATTTGGCAGCTAGCGGACATTTGATGTGCCACAATTATAGGTAGAATATTTTAGAATTTACCAATGATGTATATGATATCAGAGCCAGGGCCGCACCCTGCCGCACCCCAAACCCCCAATTGGGGGGAGGGCGAGCTCGAAGGGGGCCCAAAATTATTCCGTGAATTATTCCGTGATGTTTAATTATTATTTACGGGCTCTACCGGTAAATCTGATTACGTGAGCAGAGAGGACAACAAATTGATAGCAATATACATGCGATTTCCGATCTTATTGACCGATTTTATCATGTAATATCGAAAGTTTTTGCGCTTCGCGCTGGCTCACTAATCAGTACATCTTTAATTTCGTGGCAAAAGCGAACAACATGATGGCAGGGCGGTTTATTACCCCATGGGAGCCCAAGACTCAAGCTTTATTGGAAGGGGGGCTGACGAAGTGCTGTTTCGTTCCCGCCGACGGGTACACAATACACCCGGAGATGTTTAATTATCAATAATTATTATTGAGGGGTCCTACCTTTTCAAACACACCTCACTCAGCTCTACCGGTAAATCTGATTACGTGAGCAGAGAGAGGATAAAAATTGATAGCAATATATATGCAATTCCCAATAATATTGCCCGATTCAGCCATGAATTATGGAATTTTTTTGCGCTTCTGGCGTTTAGACGTGAAAAGCTGACTGACTAAACCAGGGGTCGGCAACCTTTTGCTAGTAGCGGGCCAAATTTCGGGTGTACAACCTTTTGGCGGGCCGGATTTTTTCTTAGTACTATATTTTACGCTCACTTCGGTATATCATCCTACATTGCTGCAATCTCAATCATACCAATCCGAAGACACATGTATTTACACTTCAACGACACCGAATAATGACAATTGACGCAGCTTGCTTTGTGAAAGGTTTTCAACTTCTGGTAACATGTCAGATGAAACAAGAATCAGACCCTATTCAAAATGGACGCCCGAAATACGTGATCTTGGCTTGCTCCTCGTGAATTTCATTGTTCAAAACTATTGTTCACATGCGTACGTGCTTACAAAAATCGATGCAATTTCTTTTGCATTGCTGGTCAAGCTGGGATAAAGACCAATTTCAAGAACGTATACTCTTTGTCAAAGTCATGCAGCGATATGCTCTTTGTATGAAATTTGTCATTCAATTCAACTGCATCGCATTTCAGAAAGGCCCATTTGAAATTTTCAGGCAATGGTATTGGCGTCCACATTAAACAGAGTACTGAATAGTCAGAATTCATTTTGTAGAGAAGGAATGTCGGAAAAGAGGGTGAATAATGAATATTCAGTAGTTAAATTTCGTATCACAGTTACAAATGTAGTGTTGGTACTGGTTTTTCTCTCCTCCAGTATAGGAAAGTGAGCATAATTTTCTTTGTACTGTTGACATTTCCAGAGTCACAGATTTGTTTTGAATGCGCCTCAACATCTCATGTATGTAGTTTTTTTCCGCCTGAAGTTGCAAGTTCAATTTGTTCAGATGTGACGTTAAATGTTCCAGGAACGCAAGATGAGATAGAGATACCCATTTTGGATTACAAGATTATGAGTCGGCGATATTTGTATTTTCGAGGAAAGTTGCTATTTCATTTCTCAGTTCATACACTCGTGTAATCGTAGCTGCTCGACTCAATGAGCGAACATGACGGATATAGGCCTACATGACATCGCCATATTGATTCTCTGCTTCTAGTAATATCTGGCGTAACTGATTCAGTTGATGAGACAAAAATCATATTTACAGTTTTCACCATTGTGGCCAAAACACTATTCAGGTTTTTTGTCTTGGCACACAATGCCTTCTGGAAAATCAAAATATATACAGGCTAACTAACATACGGAGGCTTGTTATCTATAATTGAATAGTTTGAAATCCCGTCATTGCGTCTGAGATGCTCCAAGCGTTTTTGAAGCAAAGGAAGAACACGTTTATTGTCACACCCGTTAGAGTGACTAACCCTTTAAAAAGCATGGAACACCTTCGGTTGCCAGATACACCCGATTGATAAGCACTGCTGGTCCAGTCTAGTCTATCTCCATCTACTTCAACCACCTTCGTTTTATGGCGTAACAATAGACTAATACGATGTAGGCTACTATTATATCGTAGCAATGCCGCATTTTTTTTCATGCAGCGCTGCACTTCAGATTGAAACTCATTATGAAGCGGCGGGCCATATTCTTGTGATAACTAATTATTATGTCGCGGGCCGGACGATTTCGCTTGGCGGGCCGGATCCGGCCCGCGGGCCGTAGGTTGCCGACCCTTGGACTAAACCGACACCCAATGTAGATTATATGGAGCGGTAAACAGCGCATAGGATGAGGGGGGTCTGGGGGGCGAAGGCCCCCAGAAGTTCGTATTATCACCCTATGGGGGGCCGTGGACCAACGTTTTTTTGGGGGGGCTGACGAAGTGCTGTTACGGCCCTGATCAGAGCATTTGAGCAGTGCAGCCCAATCCCGGTTTCGGGGATACTCCCGATAAGTAGGCTATTGATCATGTCATCCCCAAAGTCAAATTAAATCAGCGTTAGATTAATTTCGACTACTGAAATACCAACATTGATACAAAATTAATTTGTCATACTAATGAAATGTTCAATCGCCTGACGATCCATCGGTGTTACAGCTGTCTACCGTACCGCTTTGTTACTCGCCACATTCAATTGGCGATAGCCACCTTTAACTGGCGATAATAACACGGATAGCGAGACCTAAGATATATCTGGTCTCTCAGGGGGCAACAGCATGTGAATGGTTGCCATACCGACCTGCTTAGATAGCGAAATCCGCTACGCTTCGCAACACTCGCTACGATGTTTTGACATAGGCTAACTAGGGCTTCCGACAGCTTCCCCGATACTCAGAATCTACGTTCTATGATGTTTTAAGCTGTTTAGAGGAATTTTATAGTGCGACTTTTTGCAACTTTCCTCTATTTTTCAATGCAACATTTACTGCAACTTTTATCAAATATTGCGTAAAAATGCAAAGGAGTGATTTAAAAACATGCTATAAACTATTTCTAGTTGGTTCTATTCTCTTTGATCGGCATAACAAAGAGCTATATGATGAGTTAGAGCCAGCTCACTGTTAGCTATGACACAATGGCTTGCAAGTAAGAAGTTCAACTATCTCTGTCAAGCACGACCGTGCCAAAACAATATGTAAAAATATCGTCGAAGTAGTTCTATCGTTTAAATTTAAGATAGTTTGCCATTTCACAAACGTCAAGGCTAGACCGCCAAAAATTGCATTTTCACTGGGTCAACCTTTTTCAGGCTATTGATTTTGTTTGTTTGTTTTTGGGGTATTCATGGTGTTTGTCGACTACTATGGTCAAGGGTCGGCAACCTACGGCCCGCGGGCCGGATCCGGCCCGCCAAGCGAAATCGTCCGGCCCGCGACATAATAATTAGTTATCACAAGAATATGGCCCGCCGCTTCATAATGAGTTTCAATCTGAAGTGCAGCGCTGCATGAAAAAAAATGCGGCATTGCTACGATATAATAGTAGCCTACATCGTATTAGTCTATTGTTACGCCATAAAACGAAGGTGGTTGAAGTAGATGGAGATAGACTAGACTGGACCAGCAGTGCTTATCAATCGGGTGTATCTGGCAACCGAAGGTGTTCCATGCTTTTTAAAGGGTTAGTCACTCTAACGGGTGTGACAATAAACGTGTTCTTCCTTTGCTTCAAAAACGCTTGGAGCATCTCAGACGCAATGACGGGATTTCAAACTATTCAATTATAGATAACAAGCCTCCGTATGTTAGTTAGCCTGTATATATTTTGATTTTCCAGAAGGCATTGTGTGCCAAGACAAAAAACCTGAATAGTGTTTTGGCCACAATGGTGAAAACTGTAAATATGATTTTTGTCTCATCAACTGAATCAGTTACGCCAGATATTACTAGAAGCAGAGAATCAATATGGCGATGTCATGTAGGCCTATATCCGTCATGTTCGCTCATTGAGTCGAGCAGCTACGATTACACGAGTGTATGAACTGAGAAATGAAATAGCAACTTTCCTCGAAAATACAAATATCGCCGACTCATAATCTTGTAATCCAAAATGGGTATCTCTATCTCATCTTGCGTTCCTGGAACATTTAACGTCACATCTGAACAAATTGAACTTGCAACTTCAGGCGGAAAAAAACTACATACATGAGATGTTGAGGCGCATTCAAAACAAATCTGTGACTCTGGAAATGTCAACAGTACAAAGAAAATTATGCTCACTTTCCTATACTGGAGGAGAGAAAAACCAGTACCAACACTACATTTGTAACTGTGATACGAAATTTAACTACTGAATATTCATTATTCACCCTCTTTTCCGACATTCCTTCTCTACAAAATGAATTCTGACTATTCAGTACTCTGTTTAATGTGGACGCCAATACCATTGCCTGAAAATTTCAAATGGGCCTTTCTGAAATGCGATGCAGTTGAATTGAATGACAAATTTCATACAAAGAGCATATCGCTGCATGACTTTGACAAAGAGTATACGTTCTTGAAATTGGTCTTTATCCCAGCTTGACCAGCAATGCAAAAGAAATTGCATCGATTTTTGTAAGCACGTACGCATGTGAACAATAGTTTTGAACAATGAAATTCACGAGGAGCAAGCCAAGATCACGTATTTCGGGCGTCCATTTTGAATAGGGTCTGATTCTTGTTTCATCTGACATGTTACCAGAAGTTGAAAACCTTTCACAAAGCAAGCTGCGTCAATTGTCATTATTCGGTGTCGTTGAAGTGTAAATACATGTGTCTTCGGATTGGTATGATTGAGATTGCAGCAATGTAGGATGATATACCGAAGTGAGCGTAAAATATAGTACTAAGAAAAAATCCGGCCCGCCAAAAGGTTGTACACCCGAAATTTGGCCCGCTACTAGCAAAAGGTTGCCGACCCCTGACTATGGTCATTTACACCAGGCCGATATTCTTCCTATTTTCCGTAACTGCCGACTTATAGCACGGCCCACATCTAGGCTTTTTGTAAGACACCGCTGACGCGGATGAGGTGGCGAGGAGGAGCCTAGGTAAACCTCCGACACTCATTAGGTACCGGAATTTGGAAGTCGACCTCGGTCGGACTCGAACCCTCACCCATTGGTGTTGCAGCCGCAGATTATACCACTGCGCTATCTCGCCACTTCACCGGCTATTGATTTTGTTAAAGTCGCCAATAGTGAGTTTTTCTGCAATGCCTCGGGTCAAGTTTGCAGACCTAGGGAGTTTGGGTGTGTTATTTGACTTGTTTTAGGGAGATGGATTATCGCTATGCTGTTGAATTTTTTTTTAGAAAATTAGAAAATTATTCCCGCATTGCATCATTTTCGTGCTGTGTACCAAGAAAAAATATATTTTTGCGGTCTCGCCGGAATGTCCGTGAAATGGCACAGTAACAAATTCGACAGATCTGCATGAGCTAGGCTATGCAACGGAACCTTTTGAGTATCTCATATACCTTACTTATTCAACAATAATTATAAATGCAACTTTTTACTGCAACTTTTGTCAAATTTATGTGCAGCTTTCTCGCGATTTTAGTGCAACTTAAACTTGCTCCAGCTATTCATATTCCTCACGATAGTTTAATTGCGTTTGTTGCATCTATGGTTTTATGAACCCACGGCGGTCCAAGTCACAAGTCCTTCTCTGATTTTAACGTTTGAACCGACTCCCCTGGTTTCATTTTAATTTTGCATCAGTCAAAATCACACTTTTCAGTCACGAATCATCAACGGGTCCTTTTTTATTATCATGAACAGGTAATGTGACGTAATATCAGATCTTCCACCGCATGGCAATGTCGCGATATTAAAGTTGGACGAGGTTTTGAAGCAGTCTTTTGGAGTGAATTTTAAACTCCCAAATATAACAAATATGTGTGACAGTTCATTATTGTCGCATACTTGAAAATCAACAATGCCTGCGCGTGCCACACAAAATGATTTCGCGGGGCGAGTGTTTGACCTCTTGGCTAGATCGAGTTTAACATGAATTGTTAATTATGCTAAGCCCTGAGAGGTTCATAATCTTCAAATTCTGACCAAATTTGCGAACTCCACCCATGCGTTTGTTCATACCATTTCAATGTATCACAGCACTGCGATGTAATAGAAAAGCCGGGAATTGTCCATATACGACTCTGTATTGGACCTACCTCATTCATCGGTTGTACGGTAGCCTACACACTGGCCCATATCCATCTCGCATGTGCTGAATTTTCATGTTAAGTTTAAATTTACAACGAATCTAATTCTACATTATATGAACATGAAAATTACTACATTTCGTTGCAAATTTCATTAAGCGAAAGAGCTTCACACGATTACGGCTAGGCTTTCTATAATAATGAAATAAGATGGAAATTAACAGAAGTAATGTGATCAATACACCAATACGAATGCCCAGATACTCTAGTCTAGAGACCTGGACATAGGACAACTTTGATTGTTGAGCTATTTCCATTTGTTATGACAACCACGCGCTTAAATGGGATGCAATCATGCGCCAAAACTAGTTTCTAGTTTACAAAATCCACAGTCTCACAAGAAAGTAGGGCCTAACTAAAGAGTGTCAAGCAGTGTTGGGATGACTCGAGTCATGACTTGACTCGAGTCAGACTCGAGTCACTTTTTCGTATGACTTGACTTGACTCGAGTCACTTTGCTAAAATGACTTGACTTGACTTGACTCGGCGTATCAGAAATGTGGATTGACTCGTGACTCGGAGCAAAATTCACGAGTCAATTTCAAGTCATCCAGTAATCGGTGTCGATAGAAATCAATGCATATATTCGGATTGCTCGCGCAACGCTGGTGTAACCCGTGAGAGCGACCAATCATTCAATGATCGTGCGTTTTACTGAGCCTCCATTGTTCTCTCACAAATACATTGATCGCAAACGACGTGATGGAAGCTTACAGCCTACGTTGTCTTAACTATAGTATAGAAAAGTAATTTAATACCAAAATGTATATTCCTGTTCTGTTCTCTTAACTTAACAACCAAACCTCTTGCTTTATTGAAATTGGATTTAAAAATACTTTATATAGTCCTTAACCCAGGGGTGGGCAAACTACGGCCCGCGGGCCGCATGCGGCCCGCAACACCGTTCTGTGCGGCCCACGAGAGTCTAAAGAAACTTATTTAAAATATTGATAAAATGCGTACTAAAAATCGAATTAATGCAGGGACTTGATTAAACTTTTTCTTAGTATATTTCACCATGATAATTCTAAGGCAGTGGCCCCTTGGGGTTATGAAAGCATCTGAAGGGGATCGCGAAGCTGAGCTCTACTGAAAATTTTTTTCGCGCTTCGCGCGTTTTACTTTAAATTCATAAATATTGCTCTGTATTTAGTATGAATTTCATATTTAAGAATCTCTCATCAATACGTAACCTCCCATGCCACCAAACTATCCGTTAGGTTTGCTATAGCATCCTTGTTGCGTTTTGTGACATAGCGATAAGGGGGCGCGAAATCTACACATATAGTAGAAGCGTGTTTGAAGCTAACATGGTTATGATGCTCTCGGCAGTGTGTCCTGGAACTGACCCCAAAGCGGAATCAGTAAATCTATGAACAGATCCCTGCTCACAGATTTAAATTTCAATCCTGTCCTAAGAATCGGGACAACAGACTTTCATCTCTATATAGTTTTGACAAATTGGTTATTGGGGTCGACCAGCCTATGAAATCTCGCCATTGTTTCTGGTGCGTGTACGATATCACCATAGCAATGTTTGATTTGTTTCAAATCAGCATATATACAGTGGTGGCTTTTGGGGTGGGCGAGGTGGGCGGTCGCCCGGGGCCCCCCCTGGTCGAAGGGGCCCCCCTATTTGGATTTTGCACTTTTTTCAAGGAGAATGACGAATAAACATGGAAATCCGTGTACCAAGCAAGAGTATGATTCCGTACAGATGTGTCAATCATCATCAAATCACTGCATTTGTCAGAAAAGTCCGTATCCCGATAATCATCACGTCTCTGCATGCGGTAGAATTACTTAGTTTTGATGTAGTCTATCCTTGCACACATGCAAAACAGACATGGCCGAATCCAGGACCTGGCAAACCTTTTGCGGCGGTGACAGATAGCTAATAATAACCGATGCGGAAGGGGGGTAGATACTTATAGCCCCCCCCCCCCCCCGATAAGTCTCGCCCAGCCCCCCCCCCCCCCCCCGTTCGTAGGGCCACCACTGCATATATATCATATCCGTGCCCTCACTCAAATACCAGCAATATTGCGTTTTGGTGTATGATCCCAATTTTATAAAGTGCCGCCCGCGAATGGATTCAGATGTTGAATGCGGCCCGCGAGCTCAAAAGTTTGCCCACCCCTGCCTTAACCATTGGCGCAGGCTCGAATTATTGTATCATATCAATTTGCAAAAGGGTAATGTATTAGCCTACATCTTATCAATTTGTTTCTCTATTCTCTATTTTGACTGGTAACTATAAACTGAGGCTGTGCAATTACTTACGTAGTTTATTAGACTTACTTATTAGATTATTACTTATATGTGAGCGATACAGTGCCTCACTTGCGTGTATATTTAACTCTATATCCCTTCATCGGTTCAAAATCAATGACCAGTTAATCTGTATTTCAGACAACTAGCAAAATACAATGACGTAATCACGCCTCATACCTCAAAAGGCAATTTGACTTGAAGTGTGACTTGACTCGTGACTTGACTTGACTTGACTCGACTTGACTCGAGTCACCTCCAAAAATTGACTGACTTGACTTGACTCGAGTCACCTTAGAAAATCGATTGACTTGACTTGACTCGAGTCAAAATGCGCAATGACTCGAAGTGACTCGTGACTCGAAGGTAGTGACTTGATCCCAACACTGGTGTCAAGTAGAAGTGGAAGTAGCCTAAACATATAATGACTCGAGTACTTTGGTAAAGTAGTACTTCGTTGCTAATGTACTGAACTAATTATATTCTTTGCTTTATAGAATTTACAAATAGACTTGGAAAGAAGTGGAATTTATTATTGTTTGTTTGGCATTCAATACCCTGATCATAAGAAATAGTTGAAGAAAAATGCAGATCAACCTTATCAGGTTCAATAATTGTTGAAACTTTGTGCCCACGTCTTTTCCTCTATGCCAGTGGTTCTCAACTGGGGGTCCGCGAAGCATTTTCAGGGGGTCCGCGAAGCCTCGAAACAGTTGATAACCTAATTTGTATTTTTTTAATTCGGAAAATCACGAGCCAGTCTCGCGTCATTACTAATAAAACTAAAGAAATCACATCAACAGAATGGCCATCTGAGATGAAATATCCTACTGCGCAAACTCATTTTAATTGCTAAATTGCCAATAGCCTACTGATACAAACATGTTCCGTTTAGACATGTTTTGTTAGGGATTGTGGAAAAAAAGTTGAATGAGTATAAGGTCAATCACGATGACTTCGAAATGTTTACAAAAATCCATTTTCTCCTTTGATATACACAACCATTTTTCCATAATAACTTCAAAATAAGCTACTAGATATAAATAACCACTTGACCAGGCTCGACGTTACATGTTCATTAAAAAATTGTTTGTCAATTTTGGTGCAATATTTGTTGCGATCATACCCAATTGTGTCGTCGGAAGCGTTACGCGTTAATATTACATCCGCCCCACCTATATTTGTGGGAATAGATTTTCGGCACTCGTTCATATCAAATCGAAGGCGAGGATTTTAAAGACACGACCACGTTTTTTAAGAAATGCAGTTGCAGAATTCGCTTTGAAATAATATAAGTCAACCCATTTTTTACTTGAATAGTATGATCTTATTTTCAAGAAAAGTCATTTTGTTGCTGTTTATCACTGGGCCTACAGTTATCATTTGCACAAGACATATGACGATTGCACGATAATAAAGCTAATTTTGAACTAAAACTTCGTGGGAGTCCGCGGGGGGCCGTCACGTATCGAAAAGGGTCCGCGAAGATAAAAGGTTCAGAACCACTGCTCTATACCTCCATAACCACTTTTCTAGACAGATTCATTGTATTTAAGGAAGCGCGCTTATCTTGCTCTACGCAAAATGAAAGATCATTTTCGAAGCGGAAATCAGCATCGGGAAGGATATTCAGGACTAATCAAGGCTCAGATCACCCGCTGACACTTTCCATTGGTATGAAACCACACTGACTTTTACCGCATGACCAAATTTTAAGTCATGATAAAAATTGGCTCCAGGCTAAATTTTCTTGACTAGGGCATCATCAAAATTTCTTAGTTTCATATGTTTTGCTCTCTCCATCGGATAATTAATTCGCACGGGCTGCATGTCTTGAAACCCAAGATATTTGCAATGTGCCAAAGAATAAAGTAATCTAATCCAGGCAAAAGCAATCAATCGAGTGATCCAGGCCACGAGACAGTTTGTTGCTTGTTTTTCTTCAGGTATAGTGGCACTTGTCATCATGACAGAATGATCAAGAACTAGTAATATATAGATATAGCAGTCTAAATATTTCGAATTGGTCAACTGAGAAGCCATATAGGATGTCTAATATATATATGTACGTAGAACCTTGTATGAATTACTAGCATGTCAACGCACTGACAGTCATTGTCTCTTCTGGCTTAAAGATATAGCGGTATCCTCTATAATTGCAATCGATATCAATTTCATCAAAATACTGCAATGATTACCAACTACCACTACAATATAACTATAGCATAGTATACTATCCACACCTAACTTAATGGTGCAATAAATATCACGCAGTCGATTTCCGGCAATGTCGATTTTTTTGTCATCAAATCATAGTTGACTACCAAATAACGGCCATATAACAGCGTCAGGTTTGGTTTACGGCTGTTATTGTTATTGCGTGGGCCACCAGGTGTCTAGTATCGAGTACGTGAAATGGACACTTGGTGGACACGTGGCAAAGCATATGCCTTCTAGTCGAAATTGAATTATAGATAACTAACCGACGTAGATTAGTTATCTATAATTGAATGCCGCGAGGACGTGGCATAAAGTTGTCTTAAAACAATTCTTGTATCTTTATTCATTGAAAATATTAGGAGGACTTCCACACTGGTCGTCGCAATGGCCAAAGAACATGGCTACGCTACACCAGTCCCAGTGTTTCGATTTATGTAGGCCGTAGGTTTACCACTTACCATATTTTGAGATCTGAAAAAGAGGACAATTTTAAAAAATTCTGAAAGATCCAGTACCGGCTAAGAAAACTGTATTGACTAAAAACAAAATTGTCATTTCGATCGACTCCCGCATTACACGCTCTTTCACAGTTCTGCTTACCAATTCAGCGACTTTATCATGGCAATTTATTACTTTTCTGAAATAAAGAGTAAAGATTCCCAAAAAAGATGACATTTACGCGTCCTCCGAAGACACTCTCAATTATGTGAAAAAAAGAGGACAAATCCTCTTGAAATAGGGCGTATGGTATCCGGATATATGGTTACATCTTGCATGCGTTAAAATGTCAACACTGGGGGGAGAACTGACTTAGCAGATAATTACATAAAATTAAAAGTTTATACCAGTAGTAAAACTGTGTATATAACAAATACGCTAGGCATGCTTCCGTGATGTCTTTGAAGAATAGGCCGACTATCTATAAAGCGATATAAACGATGTTATCTGGAATGCGTAAAATGTTCGGATACCAGCAGTGCTGTTCACTGATTGGAATTCAGCATGACCAATGACCATCGATGTCGTAATTTGTTTTAGGATTGAAACATGATGTAAGACGAAAATCACAAATATAGGTCCATAATAAGACCATGAACGCGTAAAATTATCGGTTTATAAATGCAGTATCAATGTTGTAAACAGTGAGTATAATAATTTTCCAATAAATCACTTTTACGAATGCAAAGGCAAATCTGAAATACTGGCTATCTTGTGAATTGCGTGCACGAATTGAATCTGAATTATTTCACCCTCCAAAAACAATTAAAATTATTTTTGACGTGTCCATATACTTATTCAACAGGCATTTACCGTTAATATAACTGACGGGAAATATCTACTCGTACAATTTGGGTACATCTATACGAATATTGCTAAGGGTTTGTCTGTATATCGCCTTGTCGTGCGACGCAAACGACAATGTTGTGGCAGATCCTTGTCATCAATGTACTGGTCGAAATAGCCAACAAAGTGACGATAGCATATCGGAAGCAATTCTGTAGAATTGCACCAGTATTCCAGCTGTACATGCGGTCAGTTAATTCCATATAGGCTCATTCATTTGCACTACAAGAGCTCAGCGTCAAAATACTCCGTTTAAGGGCTCTTTGAGTCTTATATAAACTTCCCCATCGAGATGGAGATAGGTAATGAAGAAGAACTTCTTCGCTGGCTTGGCAAATTGTGCAGAGTCGCCAAGGGATCACTCACCAGATCACTGTTCAAAGAGAAAAATGCTACGTTTCAAGTACGCTTTGTTTTTCCAAAACACTGCGCCATGGCGATAGGTAATTGGAATCGAATTTTTGCTGTCTTGGCAGATCGAGAAGTCAATTTAAAAAATCGTCGTGGCAATCAGAACCATAAAAGTGAACATCTTCACACTGTCAAAACATTACTGTCAGTTAGCGAGAAAAGATTCCTTACGATTGCTCAAGGGAAGCTCGCAGGTAACAATGTTTCGTGTGTTGATCGTGTCATTATTCGTGGTAGCTCCATCTCAATCGGAGCACCCTATAGTTTGCTCGGAACTTCGGAGGATGTACGACTCCGTATGTCCTAAAGACACAGAAGAAGTGGGGAAACTGTTCCCTCAGCAAGATTCCACGGCAAGAGGTGGGTCTTGAAAATCGCTTAAGCGACCGAATATTATTTCGATTGCGCTCAGGTAATTGCGGACTGAACGCACACTTGTTTAATATTGGAATCGCACCATCACCACATTGTAGCTCCTGCAATGAACCTGAGAAGGTTGAGCATTGTATCATGAACTTTTCCTCGTATGAATTTCATAGAACGTTCCTGAGTCGTGCTTGTGTTTGTACGAACATTATATTTCGCCTCGTGAACTTACTAACGGATTCAAGCATTTTTAAATACGTTGTAGAATATGTGCTGAGTTGTGATCGATTTATTTGAATTGTTGCCTTAAAAAATTGAGTAATATCGTCGCGCATCAGACCTAACGGTGATAGGCGCCACTCTTTTTCTTCTTCCAATAAATAAATAAATAAATAAATAAATAAATAAACTAGGTGGGTCGGTTGGGATGAGAACGGGAAATGCATAAAAACATATTTCTTGTCCCTCAGTGGAGGCCACTAATAAACCCCGGATCATTGCTCAAGTGGCAGGCCTACATGAGGGTATGCGATACTGCAATTTTTAAGTTGCTATAGGAGTTGCTTGAAACTCACTCTTTACCTGTTTATCGGTACGTGATGTGTAACTATACGCGAAACATTAAATATATATGTGCTCTGAAACCCTCGTGCACGACACGTGTAGTTTCATATACGCATATACGTAAAGTAGAGGTTCTCATTCGGCATCAGCTGTCACGGTACGGCCCATCCAAATTGACCAGTGCCTACATGGAACAGATTGGTTTGATCCAATACAACAGTGGTTCCAAATCTTTTGGACTCATCGCCCCCTTATCAATCGCGACACAACTTTTCATCCTCCAGAATTACGGATCCGAAAAAGAGGACATATAATCCTAATATTTATTTATCCAATTTTGATCGCTGGTGAATTTACTAGAAAAGGTCGTTTTCCGGGATAGTAGGAGCCGGGAAAACCGGTTTCCGCGTCTACTTTCCATTGAGTTGCCTTTTTTTCGCGTCATATGCAGAATAAGCCGTCTTCGCGAAAAGTTTTGACCGTGTTAATTGACGAAATTAGTTCACAGGACGGGTCAAACGGCTTGCGTTTATTATCTTTTGTAACTTTACTAGTGAGACGAAAGTAGTCTCAGTAGCAGTCAAATAGCAAGATAGCGACCAAAAATCAATTCTTACGTGGTTCCGATGGTGGACATGTTATCATCAGACACTTGCTTTGGTGACATGTACTTGAGCATGTTGATTAGAGTTACTATTGCTCTCAGTATGATAGAGCCGAATATGCCGGAGTGACGCCAGTCGCTTACTCAACTGTAGCTGGTCGTTATTTTTAGCTTGTTTACATAGTAATCAATGTAATCTTTACACGGTTCGTCAGCTTGTATACTTACTTCACAGAGACTGCATCATATCGACAGGAATTGCGCGAAGTAAAATCGAAGCTGCGAGCCAGTAAGAGCATATGATATATTGGACAGACCATTTGCAATAAAAATGTTTGTTCAGTTTCAGAACGAGTCGAATTCCTCGAAAGGATCAACCAAAATAGTAATTATTATCGCTGGTCGAAATGTGCGTCTTTCGTGACACAGAACTAAATTATTTTCACAGTGACGGAAGATTTGATTTCTCTGCGTCGAGCATCCGACAGAAATAGTAAGCCTTTATCGGTGTTCAATACCTGAGCGTTGTTGCTGAAATTCTCCAGAGATTTTCAATCCGCTCCCATGCTTTACCACTTCGCAATGTGTACCGCGATCATCAATAGTTGTTTTATCAATCCCACTAATGCTTGGAGGACATCGAAAATTCCGCTCGCCTCATGTGCCCACATATTCGAAAATTAGTCGTTTACGCCTGGGAGTAATTTCGGAATATGTGATACGTATAATCTACACAACAGTTATTTTGGGACATGTCGGAATACTATTTATTTGCTATACTTATGTATTTTTCGGTTATAAACTGAAACGGTGTTAAATATATTGTGAGTTACCGCAGTCCCACTTTAGCCAAAGCGAAAAAATCATTTTACGTTGATCCTTCTAACGTGTTGAAGTGGAGCAAACAATAAACAGAACTCGACTACGCAATTTTGATACTGAAGGCATGACGCATTTTAATTAAAATTTGAAATAATGGAAGTGCGATTTATCGTCTCGCTCAGTGTACTGTACACTGTACACCAGCGGTCGGGAACCTATGGCTCGCGAGCTATATGTGGCTCTTTTGGGTATAAGATATGGCTCTTTGCCAATTATATAATTCTTTACTGAATTGCTCAATATTGCAGCAACTTGTTAGGAAATTTTCATCACGACCAGAATAATTATTCTCGCGACCGTATAAACATGTCTTTGAGATGTAAAGACAATGCCATCTTAGGTTAGGGGTTCGGACAGCCCTTTTTAAAATCCCCAAATCTAAGTTACTGTCGCGCCGGAGACCAATATCACTCGCGAATTCGATGTACCCGACTCGAAATCTTGGATTTCCCGATACGTTGATTGATCAAAGGGAATAGCAGACCCAGATGCCCATGAATTACAACGCTGATCTACGGCGCGAAATGAACCGCCGTGGAAGTGACATTCACAATTACAAACAACGCCATAGCTATCCATGTTCTTGATCGGTACGTCGCTTTGTAATACCAGCGATAAAATGTAGGCGTGTAGCGCAACGTTGTATGTTCTCGCCAAAACTTTGAGAATTGAGAATTCGATCAGTATTTAGATTTTCGGAATCAGTGCAACAGTTAGATTACATTCAGTTCATATCAGTTATTATAAATTCTAAGCTATTTACAATGAATTGCGGTATCAATGGCGAAGTTTGGCCCGTCTGTGTCTTACCTATCGCATTAGGCTGCATTTTCGAATAATAGATATGCAAGTCGCCTAATTGTGGGAGGAAAATGTTCAAAATCCAGTTATTCATTAACAGCGATAGAAAATACCAGTGGTAATCGAAATTTTCACAATTTTCGTTCACTCATCCTGGCGACAGGGGACGAACTGCCTCGCTTGCCTCCCCTGACCCCATGCTGATCACACCTTACATTGGTTATATACTGCTGTAGTGATCATATTTGGGTCGACTTACGCATGGGATCATGGGTTGTCGCATTTAAAAGAAGCATCACGACGAAGCTACGTTCTCGAAACTGAAATTTCGCATGCTCGAATACGTTTACCAGCATGATTAGTACGAGTTTTTGCGGAGAAAATGAGGCGCACACGACGAATCTCATGTGCTACCATGACGTCACGAATTTATTTTCAATTGTGACGTAACAGTTGATTGACATGTGTGGCTCTTTGGGAGTTAGAATGGAAAAAATTGGGTTAATATGGCTCTTCGGACGAAAAAGGTTCCCGACCACTGCTGTACACCCAGTATATAGCCTGCGCAATAATGACATAGGCTTTTTGTATTATCATAAATGATATGGGATTGTCCCCCATACCACTGTACCTAACATGGACAGTTCTTAGTATAGGTAATGCCTGTTGATTCGTGTATACTGCATCATGTGCGTGGATAGTGACAAGGCAGGGCTATCTGTCGTATTAATAAAGGGATGTTGAGACGAGATCGTGTAGCGGTATAATCCAGAGCTACAACACCAATGGGTTGTGGGTTCGAGTCCGACCGAGGTCGACTCCACAATTTCTACCTATAAGTGTTGGGGTTAGCCTATATCTAGGCTCCTCCTAGCCATATCATCCGTGTAAGCGGTGTCTTATAAAGGTCTAGAAGTGGGCCGTGCCACAAGTCGGCATTTACGGAATAAAAATTAAGACATTGCTCCGGTGTAAATGACCATAGTAGTCGACAAACACCATGAATGCCTCAAACAAACAATCAAACAAACTAAAGCGATGCAGGACAGGGATGTTCAAGTCCGCAACCCTCAGGGAAAGCGGGTCGGGTCAGCTATTGATAAGGCGCGGAGACGGCAGGCCGCATTTTAACTTTCCAATAGCTGCACACTACAGATTCATGGCGAATCGGATATCGAGCTACACTCATCTTTCGTGAATAGCAATAGGTAAATCGCGTCAAGTGCGACAAATTTGATCACTGCTATGAACACAATTTTTTCAATAATATCCATGCGCAGAGTACGCACATTCGTGGCTTAGTGATTTCGGTGGTTTGGACGCTTCTGTTACCCAACTTTAGCGTAAATCAGCCTATGTGCTGAATTTAAAGCCCACTTCGCCGATTCTTCAAAATTTGCATTTCTTCGCGGGCTGCACGTTGCATATCCGTGGTGTAAATTATGTGAGGTCCGGCGGCTCACTTCATGGTTCTGCCCAAAAAATAAACTAGGTAGAATTCACACATTCCATGTTTCAGGTGAATGTCAGGACAGCAACGATTGTAACAGGAACCAAGTGTGTAAGTCAGGAAGATGTGAAGGTCAGTCACGTCATAATGCTGATTCAAATAAATAGCTTTGCTCAGCAGACATGAGGTAATCGTGATTTGTAATCATAGTCGATTAGCACGATTACGGCATTATGATGTAATCGTAATGGCAATCGATTACATTGGTGCAGTAATCATCCATTGTCCGCTACTCCGCTAAATGGAGGCGTTTTTTATCCCAATTTACAAGTAAGAAGTGGCAATTACCAGAACATGCTGAGTCTACTATAGAGATGCTGTAGAAACACGCAAAGTCTAGAACGAAGAGCGTAATTAAATTTTTTGGCTTGGAAACTGCTTAGAGCAGTGATTGTCAAGCTTTTTTTAGACACGTCCCCTTTTATGACAGGGAAAAATTTCGCGCCCCCATTCCCGCCCACCCTTATCGTCATATCACAAAATGCAGCCAGAATTCTAGCAATCCCAACGGATAACTTCATGGCATGGAAGGTTATGAGTGTTGATGAGAGAATTTTCAGATATGAAATTTGGACTAGACACAGAGCAGTAACAATGACTATGAGGTAGATCGCACAGGTCGCGAAAAAATTTCTTCAGCTGATCGCAGCTTCGCGCCCCTCCCCCCCGTTTGAAAACCACTGGTGTAGAGGAAACAACCTAAAACACAAGAGCTTGGGTACGTAGTACAAGCATAGATGCAATCGACACAATTAGTCCGAAATAGTGCAGCCCGCGAAAGGTTGCTTGGAATTCCTAACATAACACCTTATTTTTGAATGTTGACGCGTGGACTAAAACTATAGGCTGTATCATCTAAACAGGAAATTCGTTGACTTTGAAGCCTGTTCATTAATATTCCACGATTACACTGCCTACGTACCGCGCATGCATAATCCAGATTCAAAATAAAGGCAATGTAGCAAAGTATCAGTAGCAATTAAAGTCACAAGAAATTACCATTTCCATATAGTTTTGGTCAAACCTTCTTTGTTGCTATTGTCGCATTACGCATTATACGGCAGCTTCCTAAATACTCGTAAGATATGTAGAATGCTGTTTTAGGCTGTTTGAAGAAATCTTACAGTGCAACTTTTTGCAACTTTTTTCCATTTCTTTGCATGCTACTTTTTGCAACATTTTGCAGCTTTTTCGATTTTTCATGAAAGTATTTTCGATTTTGGTGAAATACACGGCCGGATTCGACTGTAAATCAGCACTGAAGTAACGCTTTTACGGGTATTTCGTGAGCTGAGCCGGAAAAATGCAACTTCTGCAACTTTTTACCTGCAACTTTACACGGATTTAACTGCAACAAAAACTTGCCCTACTCATCATATATATCACCCATAAAGGATGAACGGGCATGTCAAAAAAGTAAGCCAAAACTGAAATTCAGAGAAGGTTAGAGTACTGAATATTTGTATACTGGAATTAGGGGTAAACCCGCTCTTTCAGTTTTTGCCGAGCATGTCGCCGAGATTAAAGCTTTTAATTATGACAAAAAGACGAAAAACTCGGTCTAAGGAGGACGAATTTCAGAAAAACTCCAAGCTTCGTTCAACACCAAGGCTATTAGAGCTGCACAGTGCACACTGCTCAGAAGGCAGCGACCGAAACAATAAACATTGTACTATATGGCGTATACATTTCACTATGCATTGGTTCTCGAACTGCGGGGCGTGAAAGGATCTGAAGACCGGTGCGAAGCCGAAGTTGAATGAAAATTTTATTCGTGCCCCGCGCGATTTACCCTGAGATTATGGTAATTTAGTCATGGTTCTGTGTATTTTCCGACTTTGATATTTGAGAATTCCCTTATCATCGGCCATAAACGCTCCATGCCTACAAGCTTATCCGCTCGGATTGCTAGCATTCTCGTCGCTCTTTTTAATATTTTGGGATATCATGATACCGTATTGCGAAGGTTTTCACTATCATAAAGGGAAGCGTGCCAAAAAAAAGGTTTGAGAACCACTGTTTTCGTGTCTTAATAGAAGAACGCAGAGACGGGTTTAAATAAAGCTAAATGTATCGTGTTCAGCATGGTTTCGAGCCTTGACGATAAATAGATAATTTTTAAATCAACCGCCACTTTCTCATTGCCTAACATCAGTGGCGTAGGAGCATATGCTGCCGCCCATGGCATTCGGTAAAAATACTGCTCAAATTTTGAAATAGTTTTATATTGACTGGAAATCTTGTTGTAATGACTAAAAAGGGTCATCACCTCACATTTTGCGCCCCTAACAGCCTGCCACCCATGGCGCCATAGCCGCCCCTGCCTAACAGCAACACATTCACTGAGCAGCATTAACAATGTAATTTAGAAATATAATTAAAATACAATGGCAAATATAGCTGAAACCCGCCAACGTATTTTCTATTTCTCATTTGGCCGCGGAGGAAAATAATTGCCCACCCCTGGTATATAGAACTGATCTGATCATAATCAGCGATTCTATTATGTTCATCAGCTCAAGAAACAATATACCAAATGAGTCAAACAAGACACAGCGTAAGATAACGAACACACATGACCAAGTACCTAACACACACCTCGGCATACAGCTATTACGAGTAAATTATTGCCCGATACAACAGTTTCCGCTCTCGAGGCTTCGGCTGTCCTTCTATTGACAATATCATCACTTCGTCCGTGTATTAATCCTTCATCGGATTGTGCCCATTGCGGTTATTATTTTCATCGTTGCATACACCAGTGGTTCTCAACCTTTTTCACCTCGCGGACCGGTGAAGTTTCAAAAAATATTTGGCGGACCGTTGAATCTTCAAATATTGAAATCAACCTGAAATGTGAAGTATGCAACCGTTTTCTTGAACGTAGGCCTATGGTAGGCTACTATAGAGCAGAGGTGGGCATTTATTTTTAACCAACGGGTCACATGAAAAGCAGAAAATACGTTGGTGGGTCGAGTCAAAAGTTATATTATACCATATTCTGCAGCTTATTAATTATATTTCTAAATTGAAAGCAGCGAATCATATTGTTAATACATGCGCTGCTCAGTGGCTGTATTGATATTAGGCAATGATAAAGTGACGTTTAATCTCCAAATATTTTATTTATTTGCCGTCATAATTCAAAACAATGGTGAACATGATACATTTTAAACTTTTTTCAACTCAAAGACATTATGAAGATATTAAAATGTATTTAGGATATACTATACAAGCATTAGTTTGTCTTGGCCGCTGCCTCCCGAGCGATGTGCAGCTTGGTGAAATCGTGTTCACTGTTGTTATTTATGGTATTTATGGTGTTCGTCGACTACAATGGCCATCTAAACCAGTAGGGCTTCGGAGCCGCCGTAAATTTGCATTGCTCCAGCTCCAGCGCTTTCTTCTATCATACAATAGCTCCGGCTCTACCTCCGGCGCCGCATTATTACCACTGAGCCGGCTCCAGCTCCAGCTCCGGCTCTGAAAACTAACAAAGGTGTCTGTCTATAGCAGGGGCGGGCTACCCGTGGCCTGCGGGCCATATGTGGCCCGCGAGAAGGTTTTGAGTAGCCCGCAGGGTTGTAATGACTCGAGTCATGACTCGACTCGAGTCAGACTCGAGTCACGATTTTTTTGTGACTCGACTTGACTCGAGTCATTTTCTTGAAATGGGAAAATGACTCGACTCGACTCGAGTCAATATTTGGATTGACTCGACTTGTACTCGAGTCATTACGCATGACTCGACTCAAGTCATTGACTCGGCTTATTTTATGTGACTTGAAGGTGAAGAAAGTTGCGAATCACAATGGTTAGATCAACGCATGTGACGAATTCTGTCGACAACGCTATTTGTCACCACTGCTTTCGTTGCACTCGTCTGATATCAGATATGCGCCGCCGTAAAAACGAAAGACAATGGTACATAGTAGCAAAGAGCAATGCATTGTACAAAATCATCCAGTGATGAAGAGGGAATAGATCCTCCGCCATCAAAGTACTCAAGACATTTCAATTATACAAGCAAACAATCGAAGCAAAGTCCAATTAGAGCCAAAGAATTGACTCAGATGGTCAAGTAGCCTACTTGGAAGCGACTGATAAGCTCATGTGTAGATATGAAGGCGATGATTCTTTGCATTTTTGGCCGACTAGAATATATGAGTATCTAATGCTCTTCAGTGTGGTTCAAAATTGCTTTTCAATTCCTGCCTCTAATGCACTAGAGAGGAACGTGTATCCAGTGGATGTGGATTATTGTAAGGCCATGCTGCCTCAACATATATGAGAATCTCCTTTCCACTTTAGTATTTTTCAAGTGTAACTCATTGATTTGATCTGCTGTCTGTCACAATACCCTCCGTCCGTTTGACGTTTTGTTAGGTATGTGCATTGTGCACGTGATAATAATGAATGGCTAATGTTGTGTGATATTTGTGCAATAGGGCCGATCAAAAATACCTTCTTTTTTATTCTACTGGGTGGCTACTTGATAAAATTGCTACGTTGCATAGAAAGAACACTGGATCTGGCCTAATTTGAAAAGGTGGAATCAATGAAAAGAGAGGAGAAAATTTTGGATTTGAAGTTATTTTAGATAATCTAACAATTTTAAGAAGTAGCTTCTTTTTTGAGATTCTGTCCTCATATTTGAGAATTTTTTTGGTAAATGTAGGGCAAATTAGACTAAGACAACAGTAAATCAGAACTAAAGTAACGCTCCGGCGACTATTTCGGCAGCTGAGCAGAAAAGTTGACCTTTTTTCTGGCCAACCACCTGATATGATGTGAAAGCAAAACTGTACCTCTACATAAGCGTTTATCTGTTGATTCTTTACCAGCTTGTATCTAGCTAGACGTGAATTCGTAGGTCCTCTATCAGATAGTATGTAGATGTGAATTCGTTAATTCTCTATAAGCTATTTGTGAGCGGTCGTCGATGTGCTCTAAATAAAAACTGAATGCTTTTATTTGTGATATATCAGACAGACAAGACAGATATTTGATTTAAAGTTCTAAGATTAGTAACGTTATCGTATTGGCGGCCTATCTTGTCTATCTGTAGCATCGGTATATGAGGTCAGGAACTGTCTGTTATCTGCCTATCTAAATAAACTTGTGCCAAGACTATGATAGGGACAAAATAAGCATGTTTGGCAAGCAAGGAATTCGATATCACCCAAGCAGGATTGAAAACATAAGTTGAACATGACTTCAATACTGTGACTTGGACTCGACTCGAGTCATAACACTATGACTCGGACTTGACCCTTAAAACGGTGACTTGGACTCGGACTCGAGTCAGTGATGAATTGAAAATGACTCGACTCGACTCGAGTCAAAACCACAAAAGTCAGATTGACTCGTGACTCGGAACCATGTGACTTGGTTACAACCCTGGTAGCCAGTGACCTAATTTCCCATTATATATCGAAATTCCCTGTTATATTATCGAAATTGAATTGCTCAGATTATGAACTTGCAAGGCCAACCAAAAATTTGATTAGCCTGGCCGCGACACTAGGGATGTTGATGACTAAAATATCAGTTCCGACGCATTGGCAGATCCAGGATCCAGTCACATTTTTAGTAAATCGTCGTACATTACATTAAACTGAAAACGTAGTCATTTTTATCACGCATCGCGTTTTTAATTGTCACACGATGTCTTTCTTTGTAGCCTACCCCCACCGTAAAATGAAAAAAAAAACGTCGACAACGAAGAAATGTTGGCACAAAATGATTGTCATATATTAGCGGAAATCTTCGATATCGATATTTCCAGATGCCGAATAGTCCTGCCCTTGCAAACTGAGCCCAGCGTGTGGTATACAGTCGACCCGCAATATACCCATGTATTATTAATATTTACGAAAATTTTACGCGCCTGGCGCGGCTAGTGGGCAGCGCACTCGTTCGTCAATTTCATGTGGCCCTTTAGCCTAAAAGGTTAGCCACCCTTGGTCTATATAGACTACTAATTTACTCGAAGGTTAGTTATCTACAGTAATCTAGAAGAGTCGGTCAGCCGTCAGTAACATCGGATGCATGAAGACATAGGTGCCGCCGTGTCGGCTTGTGACGACATAATGAATACTTGTCAATTGTCGATAACATCAAAGTTGCACTAGAACGCACTTTACTCCGGGCCATTGCTGTTGTACAGCATTCAAATTCTGATGCGGCGTTTTAACACTGTCACTATAGGGGAGACCGGGGACAATTGTTAACAGTTTTTGTATTTTCGAACATTACTTGTTTTTCTCGTGGATATTTCATTTCCAAACTCAAGGATATCTAGAAATTCTTAGTTTAGCTTAGTTTCTAGATATCCCTGTCCAAACTTTTATGTAAAGAATCCAACAACTCGATAGTTGATATTAAAACTAAAAAGGAACTCAATCAATATTCAATCATGGAAATTTTGAGTCGCGAAGATCGTCACTCAAATGTTACAATCGCCCCGTACCTCGGGACAATTGTAACAGTGTTATTTATAACTAAAAACAAACGAAATGAATAACAATAATGGGAGCACAAATCGTACTATTGAATTAAACTGAAAAAGAGAAGTTTGAACGCTTCCAGGCTACGCCCTATCGCATTTTTGGCATCTGAATATATTATTATCCTTCGTGCCTTCTGCATGATCTCGAAGTGTCGCCTACAAGAAACACATTGATTCCATCATCTTCCTACACATATTGGGCGTCTTCTACCAAGGTGCTGTAGTTCAGTGTGCATAATGGCTTGGGAATTCGGTCATCTGCGAAGGTGCGAATTTCGCACTGCGAAACCGACCTGGCTAAAATATATTGGTTGAATGGGCCGATGATAGTGTAGCAAAACGAGGACACAACATTGTGTGGCATCAAACTAATGGTATTCTTCTGTTCCGTACAAAATTTAAATAAATTGTTCACACCAGATGACAAAATGTAAGTGGGCCATGCTCAAAGTCAGGGGATGAGGATTCAGTCATGGGCAAGCTCTTAATTTACCATTGAAGGTCGACACAGCAAAAGTCGATCAACATGAGATAGGGTAGTAGAATGACGGAAATAACCGGACCCTAAGATTCATATCACCACTTCTGTCGGGCCGTACCGACAGAGTATCATGTTAGAATTGGTATGACCAGGTAGAGTCTGTTCTGGTATTGAACTTCTGGCTGTTGCAAGATTCATCTGCAGTAGATAAATAGTTATACCATCGTACAAACACAGGGTGTTACAATTGCCCCTGACACGCTCGACCATGATTGATGTCTCAGCATGGTGCCTTCCCGGCGACGCGAGTCCTAGTTTCCCTGTCATCACGGTAGACTATGGTAACATTTTAACATTGTTCCAGCTACATATCTTGCATTGTAACCACTTGAGGTTTTATTCTTTAGAACAAATTATTCCAAATCAGAAAATATTTACTCAAGAATCCAAAATTTCGTTTTTTCGAAATTATGCCGGGGCTTGGCGTCGTAGATCAACGTAACTTCACGTATATTAGAAGACATAGCCTACCTACCGCATGTGCATTCAAAATATGAAGGCAATTTATTCATCCTACTAACGTTGAGGTCGATTGTTACAGTTGCCCCGTGTTACATTTGTCCCCGGCATCCCCTACTCGTTAACATTAAGCCATACAGCTCAATTCAATTTTTAAATGTGCGATTATTATTCAACTGTAACTGTAGTAAGAGCAATATGGGCCGATATAACGACGTGATCACAATAGACATTCGATTCGCACAAATGGCCAATGGTTTGACGTTCGATATTGGTGCACTCGTTACCAGTCCATCCGGTGTCGATCAAGTTTATCGGAATATAATATTTTCCCGTTGTAAATAATCGAATATTCGAATTAAACACTGTGTCATGCACATTGCGTCATTCCCATAACGAATTAAACCAAGAAGTATGCACATTGCACATTTACAAGTCACAGTGCGCGATAATCCGAGAATACTAGAGTATCAAGCAGACATCAAGAATGAATAAACGAAACAGATGATTACAAATTGGAAATCGCGTATCAAATCGGTAATTTGTCTCCAACATAAACAGAGTTGGTCAGTAACGAAGTACTTCTACTTTTTCGAAGTACTCAAGTAGTTTTCCTCTACTTCTGGTACTTACTCAAGTAGATCTGATTTTCGCTACTTCTACTTTTACTTCGTAATATTTTGCGATCTACTTACTTACTTTTCGCTATTTTCAGTTTGTCAAGTAGAAGTAGTAAATCTTTCAATCAGGAAGATGGCCTGAGGAATTTCGGGGCTGTTTTCAAGGAGTATCAACATTTAATTTTCATAAAAGTTGAGTAGAGCCCAGAATTTTCGTCGCGCTTCGCGCGCAGTGGAAACGGAGTTACCAGTATGATTTCACGAAAGTATCGATGAATATAATTTAGGTAGCGGGTTGGCGTCGTTCCGTTCACACTGGGATATCTAGAATTGGATATCTAGATATCCCTGCGTTTACACCACATTGTCCCCCTTCGCCCATATGAAATAATCATCACGGTATATATGGATCATCAAAACGTTTGAAACTGATGTTTCGCAATCTAGCATTTATTTGTCATATCGTAATCTTGCATGTCCATGGCGCGTCCTATCCTGGCAAAGTGGACTCTGAGATTTTTTGTTAGTTTTAGAGCTGTTTTAGCATACCACATTTGAGACTTTTTGGACTAAAGGCAGGAAAAACGTGTTCCGCTTTTAGAAGTAGTATTTATGTTTCATTTTCAATTCCAGGTATCATATACTTTGAGTTATAATTAAAATCAGTTATTTTGTCTGGCTAAAATACATGTTGAAGTATAAAAGCAAGTGTAGTAATGCCTTTAATTTCCGGAAATAAAGCTACACAATATCGCATTTTAACGGTCCACCATATTTTTTATTAACGTTTACTAATCGCGCAAAGTGTTTGCACCGTATCCTATACAACTTCTCCGTATTGCTCTTCGACTAAACTACGGACCTTATAATATGGGGGATGGCGCCATACCATGCTATTTTCTAAAACGTGCTGTTCGAGAAAACAGAGGATAAGTATCGCATTTCCATATCAATCCTATCATTTTCTTCCCATGATGTGGACGAATGCTTATGCTATCGAAAATTGGATACCTGCTGGTAGGCATCAATATGAATCAAGCTCGTCACCTTTCGCATAGCTCAATTTGCGCCTTTTTACAATCCATGTGAACGAATTAGGATCGTTTTCACAACTACTTACTTACTTGAGTACTTTTAAAGTCAGTCAATTCTACTTCTACTTCAAGTAGTGTTAGGGTGCTTATGGAAGAAGTACTTCTACTCGTAATTGAGTAGATTTTTTCGTCGCTACTTCTACTTCTACTTGAGTAGCTTTCTTGACTACTTTGACCACCTCTGAACATAAAATACCATGGGGTTTTGGACTACTCTTCTGCCATCCCCTACTTACGCTCGAAAATCCTTACTGGAGTGAATGGCGATGATGCGCAGTAATGAATTCCAATTAGCATGCATAATTGCATACTCAATAACACTGTCCAATTTCGCGTCCCGATTGAAGAACTATCACGAAAGAACGAGTATATGCTCATCCGATTCCTAGCAACGATAAGATGGAATTTTTCGGCAGGTGCTCGTCATATCGACATGTCCACCGAAATCACGTTTTTATCCTCTCTCTCTCTCATTTCGCGTAATACATAGTGATCATTATTTTCGAACCGTAAACCAACAAGGTTATGCTGATGATGAAATTGCGGTTATGCCGAATACCCACAATATTCATGGACATATTTCGCATACCAGGGTTCGGCACTCATGTATGAAAATTGAACATTGAACATATGACTGTTCTGCTGTTAAATCATCAGGAGCATGGTTAGTCGGAAAATGTAGCGCCAAAGAGGAAAAAATTATTAATTTCGCGAAGGTCTGCTGTTGAATTATGTGAAGTCAGCAGATATGGTTGTTGCATATATAAGCATCTTATGAAATACGTCGGAGCCGGAGCTACCCCTCAAATAACTGGCTCCAGCTCCGGCTCCGACTGAATTTTATGTAGAGCTCCGACTCCGGCTCCAGCCCCGGTAAAAATGCACGGCTCCGGGGCTCCGGCTCCAGCTCCAAAGCCCTGTACACCAGGCCGATATTCCTTATCATTGATTCCATAGCTTCCGACTTGTAGCACGGTCCACATTTTCCCGTGGTTTTAGCCTAGTCAACGAACTAACAGTCAAAAGTAGATTTTCTGTTCTGAATTCCAGGTAACTTTTCGCGGGCAGCACTTTGCCCAGGTCTGTACTAGAGAGTGACATTTCGACGGTTTGTTCGTAAATATGTTCATGATGGTATTCATGTGATAACTACGGTAGTCTGTCTGTGGAGACAGGTATAATTGCCAGATACACCTATGCTACCGCCGAGAATCCCGAATCGACCATACCAACTCAAATAATAGGCTACTTTTCTCTTTGACAATATCGAGAAAACGCGTTGCGGAGTTAAACCAAGCACCTTGTGCTGCTGCGTTGCTCATTTCCCACAACCACCAGACGTATAGGCCTACTACGAATACACTGCAACTCAAACAAACACCTGGTAACTGCGATACCTGGTCAATGCTCATCCACGAAATGAATGAATCGAAAACGAATGAGCCAGTCCCCTCGACCCTCGTATATGTCATCACCAGCCACGGCTTGGACTTCATGTCAATCGAACATGTTTCGAGGCCTAATGTTACTTCACCAAGTTCTGAATCAGTTTAATATTTGACGTTTTATTTATTTTATCAATGTCAGTCAGTCAGTATGCTTTATTCATCTCACCAACAAACACATGTAAATTGGTATAGATTGGGAGACGACGGGGGACCGGTAGGTCTTAGATTCAGTCGCCACCCAGTGGAAAAAGTCTTTAACATCTTGCATCTTGAAATTGAGGTATAAAATTTTATTATGCCTGTCGGACCGGCACCGGTCCGCGGACGGGCGGTTGAGAACCATTGGCATACACCACTAGATTGTTTAAAATGAAAATATAGGAAGGAGCCGAAACGACTTCAAGTATAATCTTTCCAAAGAAGAATTCACCTTGGTATAGCCCTAGATCCACATTCCTGAACGTTTAATAGAGTGGCTTTTACATTCAACCAACAGTAATAGAGCAGAACAAACAAAGGACAAACGGTGAAAATGAAGGGACCTGCGTCTACGGGCGAAATAAAATTTCCAGATCGTGGTCAGGTTATCTCGGGCGCAGACTATAGTTCACCCTATATTTCATTTGCAAATTCTGAAATTTAGCGGATTCCATTAAACTTTCGTTAAGACTATTCCACCCAATATAGAGATGGGCTAGGTGTCTCAGATTCTGAAGATAAACCCGCATTTCGCATACATAATGTATTTTCAGACGAATGTCGCAGTAATGTTCACTGCGGGAGTAACCAGCAGTGTCATTCAAGGCAATGCGTTTGCATGAGAGGATATATCAATATTGCCGGAGCTTGCGTCGGTATGTAGCCTATTCAAGCATGGTCATTGATTTTGTATTCCATGATTCCTTCGTATTGCAAGCATGACCAATCTACTTACGTTCTTTTCCTTTACATAATTTTGCAAGATTCGGATTTGGGGACGCCGGATTCTATATGCTGGTGATCAGATTTGTATCGGATTTGTATTTATGATTTATTCTAATAATTTCATAATGCCGTGCAATTTTAGATCATCTCAGTCAATGCCCGATTCGAAGTTGAGCTAGAATCCTAAATCCAGAACACGATTCTAATATTTATCAGAATTCGCTTAATCTCTGATCTGCAAAGGTAGGGTGATGACAAAATACAATTTTACAGAAAAATCTATGCCGCTTATATTACTTAATTCGGAGTGTTCTAAGCATATATTTGATATCCCACTAAAGTATTCGTCATCGATAGTCGATAACTGTTGTAAATTCCTGCTCAATTACAAGTATAGAAATAGTGATTTCAAGTTGTATCAAAACTACGTCAAGTAAACTCACAAAACGAAAGGCCCGGAACTTGTTCTAGGATGTAGTGTAATGAAGTAGATCGTGACGAAGCATTGCAGAATTGTGTAAGATAATTACTGGTGACCGTTTTTAGAATTTGTAGCTTCATCATCGTTATGCTGTTCTAATGTTCTATGGCAGAATGAATAAAGACGAAGCAAATAGGAAATGTTCGATTTTCGATCTGTTTCCTGACTGCCTTGACAATTTCACTCAGGAAAATCATTCGGATTTATCCAAATCCGATTTATTGTTGGACCAAATCGAAAACAAAAAATGAAATCATAATAATTGCTTGGCTTCAAGAGCGTGTATGAGGAGACTTGGAAATATAGTCTTCCTCTCTACGAAACACTTGAGTAGAAGTGAAAGGAGGGACAGGAGGGAACCAAATTGAGTTAATAATAAAAACGTGAAATTTCCTTGATGCTGCTTATAACATTAGGACTTGATGACAAAACCCTTTTCTGGAACATCACATAATTGCACCAATTCTAAAGCGAAAGTTATATTCACAGTTCACACTCTGTACTACACGCGAATACAGGTATTATTATGCAAATGCAGATCCGACTATATGTATCTTTTCGTCGAAGCCGCAGCACCCGTTTCTTGATATTCAACGAAAATATTATTTGTTTTACAGCCGGGTGTTCCACGAACGACGATTGTTCGCGCAATGAAATCTGCAGATCGCGACGATGCGAGTGCAAGGATGGTCACATGCTGGTCAACGGTGCATGCAAAGGTATGACTTAGATCCATCCATTCCACGTGACAGACCACTGCATAAGTCATGAAGCTAAGTAACTTGTGATGTGTCGTTTTTATCGCGTTTTAGCACACATGTGAGTTGCTCGTACCAGTAGAGTTCCCGTTTCGTAAGCACGGTATTCGGTGGATATTCCGGACTGCATGCGGCGTACGTCATAGATGTGGAAACGTAATGTATTAGGATTTCTCTCGCTGCCGAAACCAACTTGGATTTGGCACAAGCCCATATGCGAAATCAGGCGATTAGGTGTTTTTGTATGTTGACGGTTTTAAATTTCTTTTCAGAATTGAACCACCTACTTGCCTGCGAGAGCCACAATATGGACGTCACGTGCCCACTCGGACAAAGAATAAAAATCATAGAAGCCATGTATGGAAGAACGGAGGGAAATCGGTGAGCACTTGACAGGAAAGCAATAACTGCATTCATTTCAAATCAGAGTATTACCTTTTCGAGGTACCCTAGTAGATTTTTCTACTTCCAATTCTTCAATATTACAAGCATATCGGAGATTAGCCAACAACAATTTATCATTTGTAGTCTCAATCCAATAATTGAAAACTAAATTTACTTTTGAATATGCTTCTTATATGTTCTCATTTACAACTTCATTCCACTCTACCTTTCTAGACTGACTCTCATGTACAGCGAACGTTAGCACTATAAGTGTGGCAAAGTAAAAATATCCGAGAATCTTATTGTACCTTCAGATTTTGATAAGCCACTCGCGCGTCAATCTATTCTCAATATTATATGATATTACGGTATATCATATAAAATGCATATAAAAAGTACTGACCTTTGCTCCGATGTAGATCAGCCAGGAATATGAACGGGCAACGGATACCTTATTAATATGAAGCGTTGACCAAACCTAACGTAATCTACCTCTACTTAATTGATGTAGTAATGCTTCGTATATGGCTACTTCTAGTACTTCTAGTCGTATTTGACTACAGATAAGCATCATCTCGTCGACTTCACTCCATAACTAATCTACCAAAAGAAATGGCTGAGTGTCATGACTAACTGAAGTAAATTGATGTTCATGAATGCATCATTACTTGTTCTTTGTGTAGTTAGAAAGGAAAACCATAGCAAATCGATTTCACACAATTAATGGCTAATGATTGCGTCTTATTGGCACCTGTTCGTTCACTTTGAAGCAGACATTGAGTAGAATCAGATGAGCCGAATTAAATCGATTTTAATGCGATCTCATCGCGTTGCACGCTGTTTGAAACAATGACACCCAATGTTCCCTCTGAGTTGCGCACATGCACGATTGCGCAGTGCTGACACGGTCTCTGCGCACAGAAAATCCAAGCTGCGCACAAAAAAATCGGAAGTGATGACCTTTTGTTTAGTCGTTACGCACAGTTGTCCAAGGGGCCGCGCAGTGAGTTGATGGGTGCGCGCAGACTCGTCACAAATTAGAGCAGTGGTTCCCAAACGGTGGGGAATTCAATCGTTTCTGGTGGGGAATAGACGCATTTGTCTAACATTATATATACAGCACAGTCTGCATGTTCACGGAGACACATGCGTAATTACCGTTACCAGTTAACTATGCCCTGAACTGAAATGCATGTATCTACTTAAACATTTTTGAAAATCATATCGCGTATTGTTCACAGGATCTTATTATTAACTATTGATGGCCAATTATGGCGTCGCAAATGCATCCAGCTATGCTAGTTTGACGTGAAATAACGCTTTCGTGAAATTTTGAGTGTTCTGGTATTGGTTCACAATACGTTTTATGTTGCAGTTATAGCCATTTGTCTTGCGTACTGGTGTGGTTGTGTGTCTTGTGCATGCAGTTAAACCAGCAAATGGCGCTCTGTGATGACAAAAGTGTTGGATAATGGGGAACCGGATCGTAACTCCCCAATTGGAGGGGGTCGAGCTCGAAGGTGCCCAGAATTATTTCGTGAATTAACATAAATAATAGAGTAAATATTTGTAAATATATGCCATTTAAAAAAAATCGCGCTTCGTGCGCGATTTAATGTTGCCGAATATCTTGATTATTGGGTACCCTTCCCCACGGAAATACGTATAATTTAGAGAAATGGCGACAACGGCGTCCGCCATTACTGCGCCACGACGCACCACGACATATAAAGTTATAGGCCATGTAACATGCGACTCCGAGAAGTGTGCCAGAACGATCAGCAGCGAGAAGACCTTGGCCGAGAAGAAATGCCCTTGTGGTGACCCAAAACGTCGATATATATACAATATGATTAATTGTCCATAGGGTGTTAAATGACTGGCGCCGAATGTCCCTGTCCCGGTGATCTGAACCCCACAGGAAAACATTATTTGCCAGTAAAGCAATGCCAATTAGACATCATGTGCGCCTATTAGTTTTGGCGATTTCTATATCTTTTAACATAGCAGATATAGGAGGAAACGAAATAGTATAACGTGACGAAGTCAATATACCAATGGGTCCGCCCGAAGGCGCTTCATTGTTATTTAGGGGTCCTACCTCTTCCAACACACCTCACTCAGCTCTACCGGTAAATCTGATTACGTGAGCAGAGAGGGGATAAAGAATTGGAAGGAAAATATATGCAATTCCCGCTTATATTGACCGATTCAATCATGAACTATATAAATTTTTTCCCGCTTCGCGCGTTTAGTCGAAATAAGGCGGCGCACTAAATAGGAGACCCAATGTAGCGGATATGTAGCGGGGTAAAGCGTACAGGCTCAGTGGACTGAAGGGGTTCTGGGAGGGGGGCGAAGGTGGGTTTATCAACCTGATTGGAAGAAGACCAGCGGTATTTCTTTTTTGGGGGGCGACAAAGTGCTGTTACGGTGCTGGTGGGGAATGAAGGATCGGAATAAATCTGAAGTGGAGAATGATGACAAAAAGATTGGGAACCACTGAATTAGAGGGAACATTGATGACACCCATTATGAAAATTCGTTTGGAATCGTCCAGTAGTAGCCTATTACTGACATAGCAATTCCAAATCCCTGGAGAAAAACTATATCATAAAGTTAGGAATACTGTAAGTTAGTGATGTCCGGTGTGGATGACCGAAGGAGATTTTGCGCCCTCCATCTTTGCACCCTTCGATTTGTTAGTTGTAATGTTATATCATTTTACGCTGCAGCCTACGTCGTATTGGATAAACGACGTCATTACTGTGCTAAAAATTCGCGCTTCCATGGCGGTATTTAATCTGGTTATATGCACCTAAACTTTCATTCCAGATGCCACAATGGCGGACCACCAAAACGGAACTGTCGTGCGTCTGGAAGTCTGGCGGTGGTATCTAGAAAGTGCAATGGGAGGTCAGAATGCAGAGTGAACGCGGCAAACCGTGTGTTTGGAGATCCTTGTCGTCGCACCAACAAATACTTAGAAATCAAATACATTTGCAGTTGAAATAATGACGGGCGGTATACTGTTATGATTGTTTGTGAATAAAATACTCGTTCGGATTGTACATAAAACCCGTGAAATTCAAATGGCGAAGTTGTTGTTATTATTCACCTGACTAGAAGCAGCCTATATAAACCTGAGTCGAACAAATGCCGAAGTACAGTCGGACAAGTAACTATATTACTGCGTCTATGTAATCTTCTAAGAACTTTTCCTGTTGTGGCGATCCCCTATTTTAAGTGATATTCTAAAACGACTATTGTAAATATTTTGGGCCCGACTCGCGCCAAAAGACCACTTGACAAATTCACGATATTAAAGTTGCAGGCAGTATTTTACGGTTCCAGTGTCGCTGCTCGGATCAGGAGCAGTTGTATTGGGTTTTGTTTTGTTGCTCTGTGTGATTATTAAATTAATCAATATATATATAGCCTACACTGTAAAAATTATTCTTGTAAATTTACAGGAAAAAATATGGTATATTCGATTATTAGTTAACAGTATTTTTCTTGTAATCGATTACTAGTTTACAGTATTTTTCTTGTAATTCGTTACAAGCTCTACAAGCTAAATCTAGTAATCTCAGTACAAGCTATAGCAATCTCAGTACAAGCTATATCTTGTAACACTCTTTTTCTCTCTCTTATTATACCCAAATCTTACACCTGTACTGGCAGAAAGACCCAATGCATTCGGCGGCCATGATTGTTCACAAAACTATAGCGAAAAGGCTCATTTATTTAAAGCCGATTAACAGCAGCAGATCAGCAGGAAATATACAGCATAATAGGCTCAAGCACAGTATATGAAAATCAACAGCAGCATGTATAAAAAGAAATTGTGCAAAAAATATTTGCATGACTTAGCCTGCAGCAGACCAAGCATGCTCCACAGGAGTGCAGCTAATGGCTTGACAAGCACTCATGTAGTTCCTAAAGTATCATTAGGTCCAGTACAAACCTATTTTCTACTTCACAACGTCAGAATTGTCAAGTAATGAAGTATGCTGAAAATATAATCACTTGAGGCCAAATCTACTTCAGCACTCCCAAAAAAGCAAAACTATTTACACTTACCATTGTATATCAATGATCAAATGAATTTAAAAACTGCAAATCAATTTGTTTCACACATTGAAGCGACCGCAGACGGCATATGCAGCCCTTTGATTTTTGCAATGCAGATGGACAAGAAATGTAGAGTCTTATCCACACCACGTGCGAACTGGATATTGAATACCCAATGTATTGACAGGATGAGAGCTAAAGCATGTGTGAAATCTACTACGTCATTTATCACTAGCCCGTCGAAGTGCACCGTCCACTTGGTTTGTCGAGTGTCAAGATGTATGACTGGGTGCGGTGATTCTGGATTATCCTGAAAAAAGAGGGCACACAACTGTATACTGAAAGGCAAAGAGAGTATGAACTTATATAGCCAATAATACTATCAGAGTAATAATGGCTGATGTATTAGGTCAAAATTATGACTATGACAGCACTTATACCAGGGGTACCTTTTCAGCCAAAGGGACACAAGAGATTTGGGAACCATTGAGTGGGCCACTTGAATGTTAATGACCTTTCTTAAGTCGTCCGATAGGAGCCAACCGAATTAGGTAACATAAAAATAAGACTTACATTTTACATTATGTCATGAGAACTCTGTGGGCATTCATGTCGTGATCGCGCTAGGTGGGATATATTTTCAAAAACAACAAATGAATTCGATAAATAAATGTGTTACTTGCAAATATTGAGGGTTGCCTTTGTATACCACTGGGTTCATTTTGCAAGGACATGATTATTCGGCGTTTAGATATAGCAATATCGAAGGTTTCGGTGAACATCCCTCCGTCCTATTGTGCAAAGTTTCATCGTCGACGATCTCGCTGCGAGCACACAAGCGAAGTCGCATGTTGGACGACACAACGTATCTCCTAATTGCGAATATATAGTTGGACTCAATTCTGTAAGTGATGCGTATTTTAATTTTCAGGAGGGCCCCAATACTAAATGCAAAAAATCGAGTGACAAGAAATCATGCGAAGTGCCAAGAAAAATATCAAGTCGAATAAATCTGCTGCGAGATATTCTACTTAATGGTCATATACGAAAATCTGCGATAAATGTGGCTGGCCCCTAAATACGCCAATGCGTCGGAACTGATTTTTTAGTCATCATCAAATTTCGCGGTCAGACCAATCAAATTTTGGCAGGCCTTGCTATTTTACCCGATGTTTCGAGAATTACCTCGAGGGCCATACACAACCATCTCGCAAGCCACGGGTTAGCCGCCACCGACTTATACTGACATATCTAGCTGTGAGCCTATTATCAGCGCAGTAAAGTATATTTTATAGCAATGCAATGTCGACATGTACTTGGTACAAACCTTGTTTATAACCAAGAATTTGTCATAGGATTCGTTGAACATTGAAGGTATACCGAGCATCCAATTGAGTTCTGCGGAATATGAAAAAAACACAAATTCATATTTTGAGTTGTCCAATAATTTGTATATTCAAAGCATTGTACCTATCACATCTACAATGTCGGCTGACAAGCGATCCCACTTGATTCTTCTTGCATGCTTGGAGAATTTATTTTCTTTGATCTTGTCCAGAATATCTAGACCATTGTTAATCAGCTTCATTTCTTCCAATAGCTGAAACATTATCAGTGACCGTTAAACAGAAATCAAACCGATGATATTGCTTCTTACCCAATATGAATTTCTGAGAAGGGGATACTCCACAAGAATGTCAGCAGTTGGCATGTTCCCGTCTTCTATATCGAACCGACGCCTTTTGAAAGTGGCTTTCATTGCTTTCATAAGCCTTGCCTTGGCTGGGTTAGATGAATTTGATTCCGATAATATGATTGACTTATGTTCGGCGAAGCTTTCCTCATTGTTCGAAGATTCTCCGACCTGAAATTTTTAATTAATATATGAATCAGCGGTTCCCGACCGACAAGTCACGAAAATAGTAATTTCCTACTTCGTTAGCAGGAAGACCAGAACTTCGGGGTTTCTTGCATCGAGGGCTGCTCGTGTCGGATTCTTCAGTATGGAGCCGTCTCCGTGGACCAGGTCTTCCATACTTTATTCTATTTGCGATGAGAACCGGATCGTCTGGATTTTCTACTTTCCGACGTTCGTTAAAAATTTTGTTATCGAGTTTCTTTTTCCAATCGTGCTAAAATGTTACGGATTTTAAAGAGTGTAGCACAGGGGTGGGCAAACTTTTGAGCTCGCGGGCCACATTCAACATCTGAATTCATTCGCGGGCCGCACTATATAAAATTGGGATTATAAACCAAAACGCAATATTGATATTTGATTATATAGTGAGGACATGGAGATAACATATGTGCTTATTTAAAACAAGCCAAACATTGCTTTGACGCTCACGTGTCAGAAACATATAGTGGCGAGATTTCATAGGCTGGCGGACCTCAATAACCAATTTGTCAAAACTATAGAGATGAAAGTCGGTCGGCCCGATGTAGCACTACCATACTTCAAGCTTCAAAACTCACCCATGCAGGAAGATAATGATCTTCATCTGCCAAGCTTGATCTCAGGACTTTATATTCTTGCACTAGAGCTGTACATGCCAGAGTTTTTGTATACGGTGGCACGTCAAGTCTGAATGAAAAGTGGACGAAAGTTACATAGTCAAGAAGCTGAATGCACCAAAATTGGTATCGGGTCATCTCCAGTATTTTCATTCAGTATATCGTGAGTACAGAGGACTATGGTTGTCACAAAGCGTTAGTCTGTGAATAAGGAAGTAATAGAACCGACCAGATTGTGTGCAGAGCCCAAAATTATACCCTTTGCGACCAACCCCACACGTTGAAAAACGCTGCACTAGAATATAGATCACTTTAACAGCCAATACCCAAAGTGTTTCGTTAGATCGTAGAACAGATGGTCCACAATTGCTCTTCTTAACCTTGGCCTCGAGTCGCTTTTTGACTCCAGTTTTTCCACCTCGTTGTGCAGATAAGCAGGAAGGCACACCTCATACTTGTGGTCAGAACATCTTTGAGGCTTTTTAGTACATTCTTCAGCATCCATCAATGGCGTATCAGTTATAGATGTAGAGGGCTCCAGATCATTCATGAATGATGAAGCATCAACGCCTTGTTCTGAATTTCGCAGACCACTGCACATATCTCCTGCAATTGAAATATCACTTATGAGACAAAATTCTGGTTCCCAAAGGAAGCGCTAGCTACAAACAAGGCGACTGGGAGGGGGAGATAAATTTTAAAATAATTGATATTAATCGAACGTTACTGTCACACTGATCCCGAAAAATCTAAATATTGATCGACTTCTCCATTCTCAAAGTATTCGGCTGTAAGATAACGTTGCGCAACACGACTACATTTTAACGCCGGAACTAGAAAGCTATACTTAGCTGTCAGTGTTCATATTCTTGATTAAACTATGGCGTGGTTTGTAATTTGAATTTGTAATTGTGAATGTCACTTACACATTGTGTAAGAATGTATTTGGGAACACTGCTATACACCGTCAAACAGTGGGTCAGGCGTGGCCAACCTTTTCGGCAGAAGGGCCACATGCAAGCGACGAACCGTTGCGCGGGCCACTATCCACACTATTCACATGTAGCCCGCGGGCCACGGGTTGGCCGGTCCTGCAGTAGGTGGCATAAAACTTACTATTCGTCTGCTCTTCAGTCAATGATACATCCACATTACTGGTGCAATTTGAATTACGAACACCAGCACCAAGCAAATCTGTCACTTTCGAAGGCTCTGCAAGACAAAAATATCAAGTAACGAAGCATGTATATTATGGCAATTGTATATGAGACTAAATTACCTGATGATTTTTTTTCACTCAATTTCAAAATATCGCCACTGCATAGTTCCACATCAGAATCAAATTCAGCCCAGCCAAAATCTTTGTCATGGTACTCAATGTTGGCATTGTCAGCGGGAACTTCAGGAAATTTATGTAATACAGCAGTTTTCACTTCTAATACAGAGGTTACTCTAAACACTTTTTAACGGTCACCATAGGTCACCTTCAACTTTAACTGTGCTTCAGCGTTGGCCATAGCAATCAAGACTATTTCAATAACCTGAAATACATCAAATCACAAATATTGATCAGTGATATACGCCGCGACGTAACCTCATCAGGTTAATGTCATTGATTACATATATCTGCTGTGGTTCATGATACATCAAGTCTGTAGGACGAAAAACACGAACGCCATCTTCTTTAACAGAGTAACTATGAAAATGATTGATAAACTGAATAGACTTTATCAATTTAGTACAAAAGAAGCACTCGGCATTGACAAACAATATATTGACTATTGCTGTCTGTCGTTTTTGTTGAATTTTCTAGTACTTCTTTGTGCATTCGATAAACATGTACCTCATAACTCTTGTACGTACCAAACGTCCGGTTGCAGCAGTCAATTTTGCACAGGAAGCTACTTTCGTCTCGGTGGAACCGCCTCAGGTGAGATAATAAGGACCTCCTATTGGGAAACGACTCTACACCATCGCAACATTCGGTAGGACACAGCCACAGACTCATCCTAAGTTGCAATAAACGGAGAAACCAAAACGTAAAAAACCTGCACCACCAAAAAACTGGCTGGTTTCGCCATTCGCGTTCGCGCCGAAATGGTCTGATATAATATTGTAAAATCCAAATCCTGTTACGAATTCGAGATTAAAATCCAAGTCCAAATCAATAAAAGGTAGGCTTCTGATCCGAATAACACGTTGAAGTGTAAAGTTATGTGACATTTCAAGTTCATTTCTACATATATTGATCGTAAAATTAATCTAAAATCGATATCCATTGTTCTTGAATCAGATAAAAATTATTAATTGCGATTATTTGAAATCGAAATCCAAATCCTTCCTCGTTTTGTTCTCGCGCCTTTTTGATAAACCGCTCAACCAAAACCGGCGGATTTATTTTGTGCAAACAGGGTGAATTGGGAGTTTATATTGAAATATAATGACCAAAAGGAAGATAATGAAAAATAGTAACATTGGAATCGCATCGTATTTTGTGTCTTGTGCATTTTCCTATTGTCGGATATGATGTCTGGGTGTTTTTGAACAACGTTTCAATTCACATATCTTAGGGGCTTGTCAGGGGTGTGTTCGAACTGCGTTAACACTCGGACATCATGTCTGAGGCGTGACTGGAGTAAGTTCGGACTGCGTTGTCTATCGAACATCATGGTAGGGATGTGTTCGGACTGCGTTATGACACTCGAGCATCATGTCTGGAACACATTTAGGGCATGTCTGGGGTGTGTTCGGCCTGTATTGACACTCGGATATCATGTCTGAGGCTTGTCTGGAGATAGGTTCGGACCACGTTGTTAATCACCCATCATGTCAGGGGGTATTTGTAGCGCGGTGGACACTCGAACATCATGTCTGGGACATGTCAGCGCATGTCGACGGGGGGGGGGGGGTGTTCGAGCTTCGTTGACACTCGGACATCATGACTGATGCATGTCTGAAACAGGTTCTGACTGCGTTGTCTATCGAACATCATGTTTGGGATGTGTTTGGACTGCGTTTTTACATTTGAGCATCTTGTCTGGGTCATGTCTAGGGCATGTCTGGGGTGTGTTGGGCCTGTATTGACACTCGGACATCATGTCTGAGGCATGTCTGGAGATAGGTTCGGACTGCGTTGTCAATCGAACATCATGTCAGGGGTGTGTTCGAACTGTTGTTGACACTCGAACATCATGTCTGGGACATGTCTGGGGTGTGTTCGAAATGCGTTGACAGTAAGAAATCATGTCTGAGGCATGTCTGGAGTAAGTTCGAACTGCGTTTTCGATCGCACATCATGTCTGTGACATGTCTGGGGCATGTCGGGGGCGTGTGCGAACTGTGTTGACACTCAGACATCGTGTCTGGGCATGTCTGTGGTGTGTTATGGTGTCTGGGGTGTGTTGTCGTGTCTGTGACGAATCTTGAGTGAGTATACAGACTGCTATTTTTGTTCATTCTTCTTGCAGAAAATAAACAATTTACAAGCACAATTACAAGCACCGACCTATGACAGCTTGTTATATGCTTGCATTTGGCATTTACAAGCTCCATCGAGCTTGTATCAAGCATTTATTAGCTCGTTACAAGCTATTTTACAAGAATTCTTTTTACAGTGTACCCTACTCGCATTATATTTTATAACGTAAGAATAGAGGGAATCCTGCAGCTAGTTACTTCAACACACACGTAGGCTACTCCAAACAAAACTACCTAATCCATAAGGTGTCAGTCAGTGAGCATGCTGTCATAACACTCAATAGGATAACTCTAGATATATGATGAAGAGATATATGTCGACAATTTACAGGTATTTGGATTTTATCGATACAGGTATTTGCTTTTTATCAATATGACGATAAGGCTGCAATGTGGGTCTAACAGTAATAGACACCTACTCAGAATTGGACATGTCGTGTGCTGTAGGTTCATTTTGTTGAGGAACCCCCTATTTAGTATTTGAAAGTTTCAACTTAAAACTGCTGTGGGCGAATACACTCTAGAAAATCCGTGCGTGCGGGACTTTGCTGCATTAGTGAAAACTATTGTTTAGGGAAGCGAGTAGTGCAGTTGGTTAAGAACCTACGTCACGACGCCGATATGGCAGTGCTTCGAATCCCGGTAAGGACTAACGTCTATGTATCAGATGTTATATGGGCTCCTCAACTCCGACATCATTGCGACTGCAGTGAAATAAAAAGCCCAATTACAGTGAACCGAGCTATAATTAAGTCGTCAGCAGCAGAAGAACCGATGAAGCACGCCTGCCAGAGATTGCCTGAGACAGTGCAGGAAAATGGAACATATTGCCTATCATCCGTATGTTTGGGGCTCTAGGCGCGACGAAAAGTGTGTAGATGTGGTCAATAGTTTATTATTTGCAATGGTGTAATGGTATGACCCTGTATGGCAGGGGCGGGTAACTTCTCCAGTTGTCGGGCCGGATATGGAAAATGAAGCACTTGGCGGGCCGGATTCCAGAATATATACATTACTCCCGTATTTATCCACCCACAAGGAATAAATCAAATACAACGTAAACATTAGGTTTAAAGCATAGAGACCAAAAACAGTAAATAATGAATTCAGTAACAGTATCTGTTGAAGTCAATATGACATCTGTGGTCGGTCTGAGTTATCAACAAGTTCTTTGAAGGCTGCATGTCGTGTATAGAAACCATTAGTAAAGACTGCACGTGAACATCAGTTATATTGGAACACCTCCTCGTCTCGTTAATGTTCGTGGTCTAAAACGTTGCTTTTCAACCTTTTTGAGCTCCATTCGAACTTTTTTTGTAAATTAAACTTCATTCGCACAAACTAATCGAAAATTGTTATACGAAAAGAAAAATGAAGATGCTTAACACCGTTTCGCTCAGATGTACAACCAATTGGCTACTACGTAGCTTAAGCTGTCAAGTGTCTCATTAAAAGGGCAACTTGTTTTGCTCGTTTTGATTTCAACTATTTCTCTAAAACCCTTCCTCGGCCATACAATGTTGTTGGGTTTACTACAAGAACGTCTACTACAGTGCTTGGATGGCCAGTGAAAGGCAAGTGAAAATGCTTGCTGGCAGAAATCGTTTTTGAGTGCTGACACAAAGGTCCCGGAGGCTCCAGTTTGTCGAAAGGGTGAAAAACACACATGATTGTGCTAAGGCTTTTGCCTTATGTCTTGGAACATAAGGTGCAAAAAAATCAAGGAGAGTAGGCTCGCTATACCTTATGATATGTTGCTCCAATTTCTGTCTCGCGAGTATGAGAATAACAAATACACTCACGATACTGTGTGTTCTGCTTTAGAATTCGTAACAGTTTAATACCGGCAAAACAGCTTTGAGACTACCAGCAGAATCCGAGTTTTTGTGGCATCTCGCGACCGGATACTCACCCATGAAAAGGAATTCATTTATAAGATTACAGTTGTATGCTACGATTTTACGGACATGTCTGACATACAGAACGCGCACACCGCAATTCTAGCCAACACAGCTCTACAAAACATGTCTGACGCATGCGATTTCAAATTTGGGCGAATTAAATTTCTCTGTGTGTCGCAGTACTGTCTACTCAGATTGCAAGTACGAGACTATTCCGTGCTACCAACGAAGCATACCCATATCGAACGGTTTGGCTGTAAGATCTGTCCCATCAGGGTGCCAGTAATCTTCCCGCGGAACCCTGCTCCTAACCTCATTTCCCACGACCTTAATCTTACATCGATAAAGTAGTCTGCGAAGCACGTGCTTTGAGAGATCGCCATTGTAGCGCCGTAGCGGGCGTGCTCGCGCTTAAGTCACAGAGTCGTATACAGGCAATTAGATACATTTAACTATGTTCTTTCTATATTCGTTAATATATTGCAGTATGATTTGAACCTGGTAAATCCACAAGTTTCTGACCACTTATTACTACTATTTGGCTGTTCTGTGCTATTAAAGAAAGCTCCTTGGATCTGAGTGTGTGATCAGGATTGCAAGAGTATACTCAGAGCGGTCATTAGTCAGTTGACTAGTGCGTACAACGGGAACTGTAGCTGTAGCGTCGACTCCAATCAAGCACTATACCATCGTGTCTTGCAACAAGTCGTTGCAGCGACCGCTACATTGACCATCCAGCATCGGTCATTTTTAGACCAAGATTTTGTCGCCGCTTATATTTTTGGCACCGCATTTTATCAGCGGTCTGTTGGCAAGAACTTTACGTCACCATGCTCCCCGACGCAGAACGCAGAAGGGGTTGGCCTAGAAAGGAATGAGTCTCAGGCCTGACCTCGCTCGTTGCACACTCCTACACTAGTTCATCCCAACGGTCTTGCAAACTTGCAACTTGCAAATGGGGGTCTGTAATGATGGTATTCACTACTGTATCCTCGTACCTCGCGCTAATCGAACAGTTATTACGAAAATATGATGATTGTTTAGCGAAAAAAAGCAGAAAGTCAATTCAAAGTCATTTTTCCAGCTTGTCGCAGGCTCAGATTGGCTGATATACTGTACGTCTGCCATCACATCAGCTTCTAAACTACTTTTGGTTACGTTATAATTACAGTACGAAAATATTAATTCACTACGACTTGTGAGATCTACGATTATAGTGGTGCGTCGTAAGTTAAACAAGTTTTTACAATGGCGTCGCAACTACAAAAGTTACAGTGATTTGACTCCCTTCCGTAATTTTGTTAATGCCAGGGATCTAAAACGGATTTATCCGACTGCCAATTGGGCTTCAACCCTTACGAGGTGGGTGTATCATATATGATATGGCATGGCTCCGTGACCGATTTCTCCATGTTGACACGTCCTAGACACCGGGTGCTTCGTTTTTTTTTGAAAAGTTGTCACTTTTCCGATCAATTTGGTACCTTACTCAAAAATTTTGGTTTGCAAAAATGAAAAAAAAAAATTTCGAACATCAAAACGTGTGATGAGGAGTTTTCTGGGGGATTATTAATTGTGGTCACGCTTCAGTGATTTTGAAGATCTAGGTCAACGTCAAGTCCGAATTTATGATGGCATATGAGTCATAAACTGGTTTACTATGTCTGAAATTGTCGGATATGACAAAGGAAAGCATACTGCGTTGTTTTATGCCATAAACCGGACGGTAGGGGTCCGATTGAGTCTTTATCATGAACATGACCTTAATGACCACTCACTGACCACGCCCATTTGTCAATTTTCGATGCATTTTCCATTTTAAATATCTGACATACCGCGCGGTTTATAACTATGGTTGATGGCTTGTTTGAAACCAGGCAACGCTGGCTACGCAATGGAGCATCATGTTTGTCTCTCTGATGTCATCCTGGGGATCAGCCTCGATAAATAAGAGAGAGACACAGACATTTTCTGGAAAAAAGTTTGTTTATTTAGGAATATGTAAAAACACATTTGAATAAAATAATCATATTTATTCCCGAAGCTTTTCGGCTGACGCTCGTCAGGGGAATATCGTCAGCAATAATGCGAGAATTCGAATAACTAAGTTCAGCAACAATATATATCGCTAATTATGACGTCACACAGAAAATATACAAAGTTAGGAAAACGAGAGAAATGAAGCGTTGGCATGGAGATAGCGAAGCCAAACAAGTTAATGCGCGATTTTCAAATGATACACAAATTCTTTCTGTTGGCATAAACTAGGTTTACTCATAGTGATGATGGTGGACTCAAGAAGAGACAAATGAAATAAATTGCGACCCTTAGCCAATACAGAGAACATGTCCTCGTGGTAGTTAGCAGCACATGTATGATTTTCTAGTAAATGTTTGCCAATAGAAGATTTTTGACTCATGGCCTGGTTATGTTCTAGAACAGGGGTCACCAACGTGGTGCCCGCGGGCACCAGGTAGCCCGCGAGGAACAAATGAGTAGCCCGCAAGACTGTTTTAAAAATAGACCGAATAACAGCATTTACCAATATTCGTCAGATTATTACCAGCGAGATTTTAAATATATGCGATAGATTGATTGATTTAGCTATTGTTGTTTAAATCACACTGACATGTAGCTTACCAATGACAATACATAATTAACACTTAAAATGATGATATCAGATATCCTCAACTACAATTAGTAATATACGAAGATGTAATAGAATCACAAGATATCGAAGACGTAGGATACGGCGCACTGCATACAGGCGACATGACGGAATGCCATCCACGGTCTCCTTGAGATGGCGGGGGGGGGTCCATTATGGTAGCTCGACGTCCAGGACAATGCCAAAGTAGTAAACAACATTACTATTCGGTAGCAGATAGCGGTGAAGTACTAGCAGAATTTCAATATGTGTATGCCCATTACGTATTGCATCTTTTGATACAGCTCTTACACTCAACGCAGTTTAGTACCGTATTTCTAACTTTCCGTAATCGATGCTGCTGTCCGGTATATTGAAATCTGTCAGGTCTGGATGCTGAACAGTTGAAAATTGAAATTGTAACACTGCAAAATGACTTCCACCTCAAAGCCCACAAGGCTGCAGCAAACTTTTGGTGCCTTGTTGACATGGAAAAGTACAGTGGTGTATGCGCAGCTGCTATGAAGGTTGCAAGCGTGTTTGGTTCAACTTATCGTTGTGAATCAGCCTTTGCGGACTTGAACTTAATCAAAAACAAACACAGAACAGAACTCACTAATGCAAATCTGGATCACTCACTCAGAGTTGAAGTGTCAAGCTACATACCACACTACAGCGCACTAGTTGATTGTGTGCAATGCCAGGCCGGCCACTGACTGATATAGAAACAGATAACATGATGTCCAGTCTAAAGTGTGACATGACTTATTTTAAATTTTGAGCTGACTGTTGAATAATTTATATAAACTTGGTGCGAAGTAATTCGTGATTTCTTAAAAGATCTTAGTGCCTAGCTAGTTGGAATGAGATGTTTTGATTAAGAAGACTCTTGTGGAAGTCTTACCGCAATACGATTACTGCCCAGTGTTATGAATATCACAGCGGAAATTCAATCTGACACGGGTAAACGACGGGAGTAAATGGTAGCCCGTCACTGCGATCAGTACCCAAAAGTAGCCCTTGGTTGCAAAAAGGTTGGTGACCCCTGTTCTAGAACAAGCGGATTGTTATGCTGCGATTTCGAGATATATGATTTGACAGACGGTGGCATGTGTTCTTTAATTCGGTCCTGCAACCGTTTGGAAGTTCTCCCTACGTACCGACAAATTACATCCAGCATTGCAATTCACGTCGGAAAAAGAAATTAACAACCGGCTGGCATTCCTTGGCGTTCTTGTGGAGAAACGGGATGGCCAATTCCTTACCTCCGTTTATAGGAAGCCCACGTTTTCGGGTCATTACCTTCGATGGAGCTCTTTCAGTCCAAAAAGTCGTAAAATCAATTTAATCGGCAGCTTGGTCCACCGGGCGTTGATGATTTGTTCCGAGGTCAAATTGAATAGTGAACTTGATTACATCCGTAAACTTTTCATTGACAACGGATACCCTGAGTTTGTCATCAAGCGGACAATAAATAATAAGTTAAGTCATCGGAATGATACCAAACCAAATGAAACCCCCGAAGAAGTCTCTCGTGAAAATAGGGATGTGTACATTCATCTACCTTGGATTGGCCCGGTTTCTTATCGATTTGAGAAACAGATCACTTCAGCAGTCCATCGCTGTTATCCAGCGGTGAAAACCAATGTTGTTTTTACCACGATACCAATGCTTCCTGCAGTCCGAAAGGACGTTCTCCCGGCTTTACAACAAAGTAACGTCATTTATGAATTCAAGTGCCACTGCGATTGTCGGTACGTAGGGAGAACTTCCAAACGGTTGCAGGACCGAATTAAAGAACACATCCCACCGTCTGTCAAATCATATATCTCGAAATCGCAGCATAACAATCCGCTTGTTCTAGAACATAACCAGGCCATGAGTCAAAAATCTTCTATTGGCAAACATTTACTAGAAAACCATACATGTGCTGCTAACTATCACGAGGACATGTTCTCTGTATTGGCTAAGGGTCGCAATTTATTTCATTTGTCTGTTCTTGAGTCCACCATCATCACTATGAGTAAACCTAGTTTATGCCAACAGAAAGAATTTGTGTATCATTTGAAAATCGCGCATTAACTTGTTTGGCTTCGCTATCTCCATGCCAACGCTTCAGTTCTCTCGTTTTCCTAACTTTGTATATTTTCTGTGTGGCGTCATAATTAGCGATATATATTGTTGCTGAACTTAGTTATTCGAATTCTCGCATTATTGCTGACGATATTCCCCTGACGAGCGTCAGCCGAAAAGCTTCGGGAATAAATATGAATATTTTATTCAAATGTGTTATGAAGTTCTGTACTCCTAAGCGTCTCAATATGAAAAAACCTAGACATGTCTTGCGGTGTCGATATAGGCCTACTCCGCCCAATTTTAAACTGGAACGGCCCAGATTCAAGTCTTGGTGGGATCACGGTATGAATTTAAAAAGTGATGGTCAGTTCTACGAAATATGACCCCACCTCGTAAGGGTTAAGGCATATTCCACTTCTTTTGAATATCGGCTGAATGTATCTGGGTTCTCGGTCAAGGTAGGAGATATCGGTTTTATCGGTATCGATCCAAAAATCTAATATCGGTCGGGCTCTAGAATAGACCAAAGATTACTTTCTACTATCTTTGAGCTTGAATGTCCTGCAGCAATACAGTGCTTTAACCCTTACGAGGTGGGGTCATATTCTCTCAATTCTCTTCAGTCTTATCAGTTTCTGGCCCTATTTTCCAAGTATCAGGACTGATAGATGAAATACCAACAATGTGGGGACTTTACTATTATTCGAAGTTACAATAAAATGTCTGTCTTGGCCGTTCTAGTCTCGAGTCATATGACTTGGTTTGAGTTATGCCCAATGATTCGAGTACAAGTCGAGACAATACACAAATTTACTCAAGTCGAGTCATTTTATGCATTTGAAAAAAGACTCGAGTCATATCGAATCATTAAAATCGTGACTCGAGTCGGACGCGGGTCGAGTCATGTCTCGAGTCATTACAACTCTGACTTCACTATTACTCGAAGTTACAATGAAATGTTTGTCTTGGCCGTTCTAGTCTCGAGTCATATGACTTGATTTGAGTGATGCCCAATGACTCAAGTACAAGTCGAGTCAATACACAAATTGACTCAAGTCGAGTCATTTTATGCATTTGAAAAAAAGACTCGAGTCATATCGAGTCTCTAAAAAATCGTGACTCGAGTCGGACTCGGGTCGAGTCATGTCTCGAGTCATTACAACCCTGATTTTTCGGCCGTGTAAATCAAATATATCTCACTCTATACGAATATCACAATGGTTTTGTCTGATTGGCTCTCTGTCAGAAAATATTTATACCCCTAAAAAAGCCCAAAATTACTGTATTTACCCTTAAATATTTCGCTTGGTAGGAAGAAAATCGTCCTTTTTTCTAATTTTATACTGCGCATAAATGGCTAATTGACTATGAAGAACCCTCATGTCATTTTCAGTCATTCTATCAATATTGACATGGCGTGATGCGAAAAATTTGTTTGTCAAAAAAGCAGTTTGTCAAGCCTAAAAAATTGTACTTTTGCAAAGCGTAAATTCATTTTCTCGTGTATCAATTGGTCATTCTACCAAGATTATAGAGGAGTATAAAACTATAAAATTTGTCCTTGAAAGGATTAACTACTATATTCATATGTGTCTCGTTTCTTTTGACTGGTAAATGGATAATTTTCCACTGAATCAACAAAGTGGGTATAACTAGTAACCCTATCAAACGAGAAGCTTAAATCTGGTATCTGGTATATTCGAATACCGATGAAAGATTCCAATTTCACATTAGGAGGAGTTCACAGCACGTAATTTCTCCTAAGATGTAGTAAATAAAACTTTTTATCTGATCACAAAGCACCGAATTACAAACAGTTGGTCCGAAAATTCGTAACTGCATATCGAAAACTTGGAACAAACATGAGCATAAAAGTTCACTTCCTGTTCAGTCATCTTGGTATATTTCCCGATCATCTTGTTGATTAGCAAGGGTAGGGGTTCTAACAAGACATCAGAACAACAAAAGAAAGATACCAGGGCAGATGATATGAACCATTGAACATATTATGTCAGACCATTGCCGGAACCTTTCGAGAAACTGCACTAAATAGCTTACTGGTGAAAATCGTACAAAAAACAATTTCGATTTAACATATATCAATAATATTGTATTCCAACTGATTATTTCAAATTTACAATAAGTGGTGGACGTAAAACTGATTTAACTAATGCCACGTTATTCGAGTATCTACGTAAATACTCATACTCATATGCATGACTGGAGTTTATTTATGTTCATGATATCCCGTGAAAGTATTTAATTATGATAAATCTAATACCCCTAAATATAGTGCTGTTGCTGTATTTTGATTTAAAATATTCTTTTGTGTGTAAAAATAACAAATAGATTGAATTTCTAAACTTCATAGTACGACTAAGCCGATTTTATATCCAGTCATTACCGCGAAAATGGGAGGTTTTGGTCAAAATAGCCCCATGGGTTATCTCCACAAGAGCCAATTTGAAAAAACTAAGGTCATATTCGGAATCAGTGCCCTTCAGAACCCCCAAAACCACTCTTACTTTGTCTGCCTAAAAATATGTGTTGACCAGTGATATCGACCTGGCCGATTATCGAGGCCGATATTTGGAACATTCCCGGTTATTTCCGGCGGTAATTCAATATCTGTCAACCTCTACCTGTCGCCCCTTTGGTATTTTTGCCCCCTTGGTTCTCAAAATCGCCCTCTGGGGGCCAATATCGCCCACGTTGGGAGCCACTGGTCTAAACAGTCTTAGCTTTTGTGAATTTTCAAATCAGGACACAAAAGTTCACCATTTGTCACTACAGGACACATAAAATTTTGAATTTTTTTAAAGTCATACACCCGAACAGAGCAGAGTTTCATGTCCATCTTTCTCAAGTTGGCAAACTTGGATTCATTCTGTGATGCATAAATTAGTCAAGACTTTCAGAATAGAATTTCACTTTCAGGGTACTCTCTGCGGGCCGATCGAAATACCTTCGCGGGCCGATATTTCCAGTCCCTGCTGTATGGGTTTGCTCATGTGTATCACGGCTATCGCTCTTCATCACTAATACTATCGTATCATGTACGGCTGCTGTGAACCTCTGAAAGGTTCAGGTTCTTGTGAACGCGAACCTTTTTGAAAGGTTCTGTGTGAACGCGAACGTGAACCTCATGACTTCACGTGACGTCATATTGCTAATTCCAACCCTACATTCAGTGAAGTGATTATACTGTTGTACACGATACTTAGCGACGACTCGGGCCACATAATGCCACAATGATGAAGTACATACTGAATTTTTAAACGTCGTCAAATGGGACAATCAAATGATATGACAATCCCATAGAATCAACATCTTCCGTCGCTTTGCCAGTAATTTCGACGAGAACTTACGTGGTAATATAATCTTATGCCTTAACGGTCTAGCCCAGACCGGGCAATGTATTCGGCATCTGAGTGTTGCTACGGTGTTGCTACGGTTTGCTGCGGTGTTGTTACGTTTTTTTTAGAGGGGTCCACAGTTTTATTGCAATAAATTTCAACCAAAGATGTTTTGATTAAGTGAAAATTGTAATATATGAAAAAGGTTCACAGTGCAGAACCTACTGAGGTTCGTTTGTGAACGTGAACCTCTAAATTTCCGAGGTTCACACCAGGGCTGCGGAGTCGGAGTCGGAGTCTGGGTAATTTTCGCATGATGGCACCCGGAGTCGGAGTCGGAGTCGTGGAGAAAATACTGACTGGAGTCGGAGTCGGAGTTTGTGAGAATGACCCTGACTTCGACTCCGACTCCTACTTCTCTATCATGAAAACATTTGCTTTCAAAGAATTGTCAATATAATTTCTATGTTCCACCAATCAATGTTATTAATAACCATACAGATCAGGTTCGGTCAGCCCGTGACACGCAGGCCAAATTTGGCACACGAGAAGGTTAGGTGTGGCCCGCGAGGTAATTCTCGAAATTATTTATGACATCAGGTACAATTGCAAGGCCAACCAAAATTTGATTAGCATGACCGCGAAATTTAATGATGACTAAAACAACAGTGGTGACGCATTGACGCATCCAGGGGCCAACCACATTTATCCCAGATCTTTCTATATGACCATAAAGTATAATATTTCATAGCAGATTTATTTGACTTGAAATTTTTCTCGGTACTTCGCATGATTCATTAATTGTCACTAGATTTCTTGCATTCAGTATTAGAGCTCCCTTCTGAAAATTATAAATACATATTATTCACAAAATTGAGTCTAACTATATTCGCAATTAGGAGATAACGTGTCGTCCAACATGCCGCTTCGCTTGTGCACTCGCAGCGAGATCGTCGACAAAACATTTGCACAAAATGATAGAGGCATGTTCACATTGTTCACTGATACCGTCGATTTTGCTATGTCTAAACGTCGAATAATCCTGTCCTTGCCAAATGAGCCCAGTGGTATACAGATGCGACCCCCAATGTATAGCAACATATTTATTGATATAATCCAGTCATTATCTTGCAAAAAAATTTCACGCTTCGAGCGACCAGGGCCTGATTGCGCACTGCACAGTTGCATGACATATTGCTATCAATTTTGGAGCGTATTATTATAAGTCTTGTTTGCAATGTTACCTAATTCGGTTCGCTCCTATCGGAGGACTAAAAAAAGGTTATCAACATTCCAGTTGCCCGCGCAATGGTTCGTAAATCTCATGTGTTCCTTTAGCCGAAAAAGTTGCCCACCCCTGATATAGATAAAATTAGACATTACTTGCAAATTACAACTCAGTTGCACAGGGGAAGAAAATCGCAATATGCGTTTTCGCGATGCAGTCAAAATTGATGCAATTTTTGGAATTATACCATGATACTGTGACAGAGCAAATGCATCGCCTGGTTTTGTAAAGGTGTAAAAATGATGTAAATATGACGAAACGATGCTTCCCACTTGACAAAATTGAAAATATTTGTAGTGTAGCTTAGCTGTTTGGGTCGAACAAATGATTAAGAAAGATTGCAAGTCCCAATCCTTGAATACTTGATTAAGTACATGCAGACTAGACATAGGCTATGGTCTTTGGCTACTTAACTAAATTCCATTTATGACCAATGTCTATTAGTAGTAAGAGTGTGTGTGCTTGTAATCAGGAGAGTGTGCAATGACAAAATTAGTAAGTTCAATCTCTTTATTAGTTGATGACTCATACACAAGAGCTACACTCGGATTTTTTATCGACATTTTTATTATACAGGATTGGATATCTGCCATATTTGAATGATTCATACATTTCAGGATATTAGAGATTCCATGTTATAAAAACTTGAAAAAGGAAGGATATTTAGCAAATCTTTCTTTCATGTTAATTGCATAGTGGATAATTCGAGCTGTGCCACAAAGAAACAATATAGCATGCCACCGTTAATCATATGTTTGCATATGTCTAATGGTTGTATGATAGTCATTCAACCGACAAGTGGCACATAATTTTCGAAGTAAATTGGTGATAATGCTGGAGTCGGAGTCGGGAGTCGGAGTCAGTACGTTTAAAGACCCAGGAGTCGGAGTCGGAGTCTATACTTTTAAAGACTCGGGAGTCGGAATCGGAGTCGGAGTCGGTACATTGAAAATGTGTGGAGTCGGAGTCGGAGCCGGAGTCGGTGGTAAAATTTACCGACTCCACAGCCCTGGTTCACACACAGAACGCGAACATGAACCTCACGTTCACACCACACCTAGTATTATGTCTAGACTGTGATCATGTCAGAAATCATTCATGTATCAGTGCTGCAATCTACTCCATTTACGTCTGTGTAAAACTCGTGTACCATATCTGGAGTGTGCTCTAGTCAGCCCAACACTCTCCCTCAGATAATTTCAGTCTAGTTATAGCTGCCCAACGCCAATAAGCCTATAAGAGATTCTGAAATAGCATTAAGAATCGCCAAGTAGCTATATTGATACTCGGTCCAACCAGGACTCTAAGAGAGTAAGATAAAGAAAACATGGAATTCTACCATACCAAATAATGCTATTTATAGCATTATGAATCACACATATGTAGCCTACTTGTATCCCGCTAAAACGGACACTACACGCCGCCATCACGAGTAGTGCTAAAGAACAGCTCGATCATGATTAGGGCGATTTGTTTACGTACAAACGGAAGATTTTGACCAGAAAATCCAAATTTTGACATTTTTTACCCTAAAAAACTAATTTTGACAAAATATTGTCCTCATCCATGTAGATTAGGTGTTTTCGCACATAATGTTGGAATTGCATTACTTATCTTCATTTCTGGTTGGAACTGTCTGTCCTTACGAAGTAGTTTGGCTTGACAAAACCTTTTGACTTGAAAACTGACAAATATTTACACGAAAAAACTTTTTGTTAACGGAATCTGGACCTTTGAATAATACCAGTAGTTACATCACGCATTATGGTACAAATAATTAAAGTTTGTTGAATAACGAAAGATACTTTCTTACATTCTCGGGGGTAGAAAGTGTCTGTCATTATTAAGTAGCTTGCCAAGAATGGAAAAAGAACGTTCAGCATCAGCAGTTGTTGGCTGGCAACGCTGAGGTTGTGCGTACACTGCTGGTAACACACCGTGTTTCTTCATTCTAAGAATGTTGTGTACACTCTACATCACCATTTTTCATCATGCGCTACTTGGTATAAGAACTAATGCTCGTGCAATCTTGCTTCAGTTAGGATATTGCTATTTGCGGTAGGTTGAGCATAACACCATGTCAACCTTGTTGTTCATTTTCCCTTTTATGGTTCACATTGAACAGACAATGGGTCGGCTATACAATGGTAGGCCAATAAAGTAGGCTATAAGCTGTAAATGTAAACTGACAGTAGCACCGACAGTACAAACATCAACGATACAAACGAAATGCAGGTCGCAAATTTTGACTTAGTAAACAATTTTGAAAAAATTTTAACTTATTCTGACCTGTCACAAAATCGCCCTACTCATAATATGTATATCACCAACCGGATAATTTTAATCGTTTGACATGAAAATCGTCACTTCTTGTTTGACAGGTATATATTTTCAAATCATTTGTGACCGAGCGGCAAGTTCCTAGTACACGTATACAAGTACACGTTTAAAGTCCTCGTAACAATCACCAAACATCAGCATTTTCTATTGTATATGTGGTTATAAGCAGAGTGGTGATCATCTTGTTCATAGCCGGGCATTGAGTTACTCAATCATACTACTACATCCAATATCCAACGACGCTGTGTGGATAATTCGGTACTTACAAATAAAGCTGAACATAACCATTCATCTGCTCGAATCTGAATCGAATATTATTGATTATGATTCGAAGAGTCTGATTTAGTCCCATGACCCCCATGATCTAGAATTACATTAATGCAAGTCAATTTCTTAGATCCAATCCAAGTGATTTCTGCTGCAGGCATGCTTACTGAGGCGCTTTGCACAGTAAAACGCTGGAAAATATTTTCGTGCACACTCCATATTTGGCTGATACAGCATATAACACTTTGCGCTTGTATGAAGTCAGTTGTGTTGCTGCAATCTTGTCGAATCGAGACTCCGCTCTCGCAAATTATGACTACCAAATTCTCAAAGTTTCCTGTCGGAAACAATTCTCAGGCATTTGTGCGTTCAGTCATTCACGACTGAGCCATGCCAAGTACCTTATTTATCATGTGTTTGCCTTTCCTGTCTGTAAATAAGATGGACTGTGCGTATTATGATTATAAGTAGAATTGCTCTTGATAAATGCAATGAACCTTTCCGTTTGCCCAGGAAGACGTCGAATGAGGAAGGCAATTGGAAGAAGGATTCTGAAATACGCTGTTGGTCTGAAAATAAAGATACATTTGAAGTAGGCTATACATCTCGACGGACAGCTTTTAAGCTAAATTCGAGACTGAGTCACGATGATTCGTGTATTATTTGTTTCATTTTTCGCAATAGTTTCGTGTCTATCCCAGAACCCCCAGGTCTGCCAACAACTGCAGAGCGTGTATGAAACAATGTGCCCTAACAAGACGCTAGAGAGCAATAATGTACTAAACCAAGGTCCCCCAGGAAAACGCGGTCCGATTGGGCAGAAGGGTGAAATGGGGGCAAAGGGGGCTGCAGGTACGGCTCTGGAGGTCGGCAATTTCACGGCTATATTATCCCAAAGGATACAAGAAGGTAGGAGGATATACAGTGTTGTACTATATTATGTGTAGAAATCTAATTCTATTTATCACGGCTATGCCTTAGGTATTTCAGGCAATCACAAGCGAGCATCGAATAGATGATATTATATAGCATCGCCTTTTGTAATAAATTACGATGGCAATATTGATATTTTATTTTTTTAATCACAGTAAAACTGGTAACTAAACACATAATTCGGGGTGCCAAACCTTCCTTCTTTTCACGGGCGCGTTTTTATTACTTCCATAGCGTACAGCCTCATATGTCAACGTATACAGCCGTAAAGAACCACATGAAGTTCCAGAATCCATGGTAAATTGACTACTGGTTTCTGTGCGATCACTGTTTTCTTGTGAAATACTTTGCGCATAACAGTTTATAATTGCAGAAGCAGAACACCACGTCTCACGAACAGGCAGGCGCCTGTCACGGACACAAAAGTCTCCGTATTACTTTAGCAAGCTGTGATTGCCTTAATCCATTTTGATTACAAATCACGATTACCCGATGGTTGGCTTTCTCTGGCATTTATAAAGCTCTATCTATAGTTTCTCCAAATTACTGGTAACTGCCAATCGTAAATTTCGGGAATCTGTGAGCTTGTACTATTGGAGAGGGCTCGTGACTATAGGAAGCGCTTGCGAACCTATGATATAGAGCCACTGTCTACGTTCGATTTGAGTCCAGGTATATATGACTGCCAAAGAATACTTACATAGATGCATCGCAATGTAGGCTCTATTTTATGAATAAATTGCAAACGTACTCATTATTCGGCTGATTCGAATTTCATTCTAATTCAGAGACTGCATCGTGCCGAAATGATATCAAAGTGATGGATTCGAAACTGCAAACCGGTATGAGTTGACGCAAAACTATGGTCCAGCACTGCTTCCATAATAGTCACGTTTGGTTATTTGTATTTAGTCCTCGGAAGAATCAATGACCTCGAAAGGAAAATCCAAAACCGTGAGTAGCGCTTGAACAGTATGCACATTGTACATTTGTCATGATAAACAGACGTGTTGTTTTCACAGTAACAGAAGATCCGAATTCTCCTGGACAAGTATCCGGTGGACATCGTAAGTCTGAGTCAATGGATATTCGATTTGAAGTTGTTGTTGCTGTTGTTGTAATGAGAAATTATTCTTTCGACCTAAATCGTCAATGTAATTCCTTCATTTCCACAACTCGACAGGGTGGAAAGTGTTCGAATATCGTAAGTCCCTCTGCACATAGGCCGCTCATACTTCCTAAGGCGTGAATCGAATCCCGCGTATGTACTGTACAATTGTACTAGGGTTGCATTTAAAACAAAAATCGATTTAAAACAAATATGTTTAAAACAAGGCACTGATTTAAAACATGTTTTTTATAGTTTTTTATGTTTTAAAAAAAAAACATGACGTCACGAATATTCAATTGTGACGTCATAGGGGATTGACATTGACAATTGAAAAAATAGGGTAAGAATAGCTCGTTTGACGAAATATGTGTAGGCTAATTGCTGTTGAACCGACTATGTTGTGGGTTTCAATCATCCCACATCGATATACGTCGTCTACATAGGGTGGTAATTGTCCGTAGGCTCATACAACATGTTTTTTGTAAAGTATTGACACAATTATGGCATAATTTTACAGCTTTAAAAAAACACAATTTTTTTGAAAGGCCGTTCTTTAAAACACTGTTTGAAACATGTTTTAAACAAAGTGTTTTAAAACACCGTTTGTTTTAAATGCAACCCCAAATTGTACACTGATATCTTTAATATGTGAAAATCGTTTGATGACAGAAGTAGAGCAGATACCTCTTTAGGGTATTTCCCTCTTCTTCACATGCCAGTGTCTGGTTTGCGGGCGTGATACCGAAATCTAATCCGTAGACCATCGGTAACATATACCAACGTTGTTGATCTACGATTGTTGATATACGATGTTTCTTTTGAATTATCTACTAGTTGTTGACGATTACCCCTGACAAGTGTCAGCCGAAAATATTCGGGTTCATTTCAATATGAATATTGAATATACTATTCAATATAACAAAGTACCACCAAAATTCACTGTATTTGTCAATATCTGTTGAACGGCTTTAGCCACAACAAAGCCAATGCGCGAGTTCAATGTAGCTCTTAGACTTACACAATCTGATACCAAAATTTAAACTGACAACGCATGCGAACATAAAGAAAACTGGGTTGCAAAAAAGTTTTATACCCCAAAATCACTCTATTTGTCAATATCTCTGTAACGGCCATAGTCACAACTAAGCCAATGCGTGCGTTTGATGTAACTCATGGAGTTTTACAATCTGTTACCAAAATCTCAACTGACACCCACGAGAACAGGGAGAAAATTGGCTTACCAATTTTTTGATATTTGCCAATATATCTTTTCCTGGTATTAGCCTCCACTTAAAATGCCGGTGTCTGGTATGCGAGCGTGCGTTACATGCAGAATTGTTGTAAGCTTGCATGCACTGTTCCCTCCAAGCTGCGCGCGTGCGCAATTGCGCACTGTTGACACGGTCTCTCCCAGGGATATCTCAAACTCTAGATATCCCTGGTCTCTGCGCACAGAAAATATAAGCCGCGCACAAAAAGAAATACAACCTGAATTAAAAATAAGATCAATAAAAGCAACTGCTTTCAATGTCTGCGCGCACAGAAAAATGTGTCGCGCGCACAATAAAGCCGAAGTGATGACCTTAATTTAGTCTTTACGCACTGTTGTCCAAGGGACCGAGCAGTGACTTGGTGAGTGCGTGCATACACCTGAAAAATTAGATGGGGCATTGCTTGCATGCTCCATCAGTGCGAATGAGTGGTCAACTCGAGGAAGTCAAACATGGTTATTGGGAGCTGTCAATCAGATTCGATTCGACTAATAGTAAAATAAGAGGTCGTCAGTAGCAAAGTACTTCGACAATTTTGGCGTAGAGAACTCAAGTAGGATTTGCCTACTTGCACTCCGGGGTGGTTATGCTTTGGGTTACTTCCCTCATGCAGCGTTATTAACCAAACGACTATATTATTTACCGTGGATTTTGAAAAGCATTTCTATGAGGTGAATTGTCATACAAACTTACTGAAAATAGTCTGTATCATGAGCAGACATGTGGTGACTACTTCATGAGTGTAGTCGATTGCGATTACTATTACAGCAAAATCAGCAAGTAGTCGATTGCGATTACGATAACTTTGGAAAAGTAACCACGATTACTCACCGGGGCACCCACTAAAGAAAATGATGCACCACGTGCAGAAATGAATATTTTTCCTGGGTGCGTCTGACGAAAGATTTACGTTTGGATTTCTTATAGTTCGCTACGTTTGGGCGACTTCAATATCTTTTGATTACGTAATATTAATAACGGGCCCACCATAAGATGCTATAGTTATAAATTACGTGCCCTCAATTTTCGCGCTTAACCACCGTTTGAGGGTGGGCTAAATACTGTTTCGGTCCTGATTCTAGCTGCAACCCACACTAACATGGTCTATAAGCGAGTGCCAAGAGTGCACATCTAAATGACGAGTATGGGATTGCGAAATAGCCATTGGCGATTGGTTTCCAGGAGAGCCATATGACAATAAGATAAAATAAACATAAAATTCTTCCTATGATCCAATTAATAAATATATTTCGAGCTGCCGTTATACAAGAAACGGCAAATAACGGCTAGTTTACGATGTTTTATCAGCAACCATTGGTTTTTAATGCTTTTATGTGGAAATCGTCATTTTGGATTTGACAAGTACGAAATTTCAAATCTTTGTCCGGTGTACCTAAATAAGCCTACTGCCCGTCAAGCAGCAACGGTCAAAGTGCGTTTAACTAAGCATAACAAAACATCAACGCATACGTTACTATATTTGAAACTGAGCAGAGTGGTGATTATTATCCTGCGAGCTGCGAGGCACCGGCGTCTAGACTCTGGAGTGTATTGATAGCCTGATATAAGGCTTAGCGGGTGTTGTGTTACAATCACCGTACTACATGTACAATTGTACGTATATGTACATTCTGACTTGTACGTATATCGAATGTCTATTTACTACGTGAGGATAACTTGTTGCACAATAACGAACCAAGCTAATACTTGTGACGCCATAACGAGCCGTTTGAAAATCCGACGTCTCCGCTATCAATAACTGCTGTACATCATTGCTCACGAATGTTCAGTTATTTATGTCATGGTCCTTGCACAAATGAAAAGTAATCGTTCTTTCACAAAGAAATCGATTAGAGATAGTCGATTACGATTACGATTACTTCGGAATTTTTTCGAATATAATCGATTGCGATCACGATTATTTGAAAATACTTTAATCGCCGTAATCGATTACGATTACTTTTCACGATTACCCCATGTCTGATCATGATAACCAATATATAGTTTCGACAATTGTAGCCTACCTCTATTTGTAGTGTGATTAGTAGGGCACGTAGTTCGTAGGGCAAGTAGTAGCATATAGTCCGGGCACAGTCGTGCTTGGCTGGGATTGTTGAACTTCTAACTTACAAGGCATTGCGTCATAGATGTCATTGAAATGCAGCCAATCCGACACAAAGCCCTTTAGGTAAAGCATTTCAAAGAGGGAGCCATACTAGAAATAGTTTTACGGCGTGTGTTTTAAACCATTCCTTCGCATTTTGCGCAATACTTGATAAAAGTTGCAGTTAAAAGTTTCATGAAAAAAGTAGAAAAATTTGCAAAATGTTGCAATCTAAAATTCTTACAAACAACTTAAAACATCATACTAAATAAATATGGCATATTTAGAAAGCTCCTGCAAGATGTAAAAAAGTTGAAAAACTTGCAAAAACTTGCCCAGCGATTAGTCGTATTGTATTAGTCACGAAGGTACATCTTGCAATTACGAAAGTACTCATCCAGCCAACAATTAATGCGGCCCCTTGACCAAATCTACTTTTTGAATTATACTCGAATACTTTCATTTTCTACTTCAATTTAAAGTAGCTTTGACATATCTTGTAAATGACTTCTATTACTTGTAATTTAGTTGAAATTTACCGGTTTCTTCTATTTCTGCGTTACTGACAATACTTAGGCTACTACTTTGAACACCTCTGGAGATAATACCAAGTATCCATACCGCGATTATTAATGTCGATTCGCCTCGAATGCTGTGATTCGATGGTATGGAGGCATGATTTAATTCGAAACGCCTGATTCGAATCAGACATCAATAAAAATGATTAGAATCGATTTCGTATCAGTGGACATTAATTCTCATTCCTTAGTCCATGCAAACTTGCATTTAAATGATCATGCTAATAGAATACATCTTCCTATGCAACATACAGGCATAGTTCTATATTGCTGGACTAAATGGAATTCCCATGTGATTCGATTACGAGTCAAGTATGAACGTACGCGCATAGTGTTTTCGCATGCCACCTCTTATGGCATCATACAGATACGGAAAGTTTGATAAACTGAAACTTGTATACTCTGCATACCTTTTATATATCACTACATAAAGAATTTGCCAGTCCTATACGCGTCTACCGAAAATTAGAGATAAATCAGTGTGACAGCACCGTTGGTTTATCGCTACTTCCAAAGAAACATACTTTCAATGAAAATGCGCAGGCCGTTTCACGCATGTTTTCGATGCTGTAACAGTGTTGGGATGACTCGAGTCATGACTTGACTCGAGTCAGACTCGAGTCACCTTTTTCGCATGACTTGACTTGACTCGAGTCACTTTGCCAAAATGACTTGACTTGACTTGATTCGGCGCATCAGAAATGTGGATTGACTCGTGACTCGGAGCAAAATTCACGAGTCAATTTCAAGTCATCAAGTAATCGGTGTCGATAAAAATCACTGTATCTTGGATATGTTCGGATTGTTCGCGAAACGCTTGTGTAACCCGTGAGACTGAGAGCGACCAATCATTCAATAAGCGTGCATTTCACCGAGCCTCGATTGTTCTCTCACAAATAGATTGACTGCAAACGAAGTGATCGAAGCTTAAAGCTTACGTTGTTGTAACTCTAGTGGTAAAGTAATAGAATAGTAAAATGTATATTTCTGGTCTCATCTTACCTTAACCAAACCGATTGTTTTATTGAAATTGAAGTCGAATATAGTTTATACAGTCCTCAACCATTGGCGCAGGCTCGAATGGTATCATATCTATTTGTAAATGGGTAACGTATTGCCTTATCAATTCGTTTCCCTATTCTCCATTTTGGCTGGTAACTATAAACTGAGGCTATGCAATTAAGTAGTTTAACAGTTCTACGTATATGTGAGCGATAAAGCGCCTTCGTGCGTGTATATTCAACTCTACATTCGTTCATCGGTTCAGAATCAATGACCAATGACCACTCAAACTGTATTTCAGACAGCTAGCAAATTGCAATGACGTAATCATGCCTCATACATGCATCGAAAAGGCAACTTGACTTGAAATGTGACTTAACTCGTGACTTGACTTGACTTGACTCGACTTGACTCGAGTCACCTCCAAAAATCGAGTGACTTGGCTTGACTCGAGTCACCTTTGAAAATCGATTGGCTTGACTTGACTCGAGTGAAAATGTGCAATGACTCGAAAGGACTCGTGACTCGAAGGTAGTGACTTGATCCCAACACTGTGCTGTAATACAGTCAAGCTGGAGAATTCAACGGGACCATATAGGTGTTACGGAGGTATCGCAACGATACATCCGAAAAAATTCTTAGTCACGTATTCAGATCTTGAGAAAATTAACTTTCACTCTCGCCGCTCGTCTAGAATCAATAATATCAGTACTTTTAACCAGAGGATTTGAACACTCTGGTCATTTTGACAAGTCCTACATCTTTGTAACCGATTCATAGTATTGTGGAATTCTCCTTCGCTGGTGCGTAGACCCGAACTTGAAAATTGAGCTTGGTGGGATCAAGGACCATGACAATGATGAAGAGCATATAGCGTAATGATCAGCACAACTGCCGTGTTATATTTTTTTGTCGGCAACTTGCATTTCTATATAAACTTGAAGGGAAATTTGCAATACAATGTGTATATGCTGTTCGGGTGTGTGCGACGTGTGTATATTCAACGTTTCAGGAGTGCCGAATCCGAGAATACGGTTGTCTGACGGAACAGAGGCATCAGGACGTGTTGAAATCTATCACAACGGCGTCTGGGGAACAATATGCGACGATGACTGGGGTCCCCAAGATGGGGCGGTTGTCTGTCGTATGCTTGGCTACAGTACCGTGCAATCAGTTTCGACTGTCGGCGGAGGGGAGACCCATATATGGCTGGATAACGTACAGTGTCTCGGGACGGAGACTGACATCTCTGCATGTGGTCACGCTGGATGGGGCGTACACAATTGCGCCCATTCCGAAGACGCGGGAGTAAATTGTGTGTAAACTGGACCGAAAGCCACTCCGTAAAATTTATTGATAGGATTATTGAAAATGAAATTACCTATGATTACTTTATATTGGGCTTTGTAATCGATCAACATATTGAATTGTAGAATTGGATGCCGCAAATGCAATTTTGGATTTTTGACTTCTGTACTTCAGGTCGCAAGAATATGTGATGAGTTTTCCAGCTTGACTTTGCGAGGTGTAGACCCACGCACCAGCGAAGCGAAAGAAAACAATTTTGATAGATTCGTGAACTCTCAACATGTAGCAGTTATGTGCATAGAAACTTGCTAAACTTGGAATTCGTTTCCTGCACTTTCCCATGAATACCATTACGCTACACATTTTAAAGGTCGCGACCCCGAATTCTGATTTGTAAACGATCCGCGAGCCCACCTCTCAATTTGAAATGCTGATTACTAAAAAATGATCAACACCTTCACCTTAACCTTCTCACGGTCTGTGTAACAAGCTGGCGACTATGTGTGCAGTAATAGCAATTATGCAATGATGAACTTGACAACGTCCGTGAAACAGAACTAGGCTATACCAACGTATATATGGGTCTTTTTGAATGATTTCTATCTATATCCAATAGAAGTATTGAAGTAATCCTCGTGAAATTCTGCGTCACGTGAAACACAGATACCGATGATCTGTTATGTGGCCGTGTAAGCGTGTGTGTATATATTGTACTAGTAACACATAGCACAACAGAGTGAAATGTGGCATGCAAGCTTGACGAGAAACTCGATATGTCAAAGTATTTGAAGCTGAGTCACCGAGCCAGGAGCAATAATTACAGTTGACATCTAATTTAAAAAAAATGAAAACTTGGGAACGAAAAGACCAGCAACACACAGCATCATGGAACAGTAGAAATTAAGTAGAGTCACTGCAGATACATTATAGCGGTAGTTGGAGAACATGTTCAGGGATTGTAGCGAAATAGTATTGAACATATTCCAATGCGATGATAACGTTTGCTTTATGTTATTCTGTCGCTGTCTATTTCTATTTTACAACTAGCACGCTTGTTTTGCAAATCGAGAATCTATTGACTCTATCAAAGTGTTTCTCAACCGGGGGTCCACGAAGCATTTTCGCGGGGTCTCCGTAGCCTCTAAATTTACAAAATAGTTGATAACCTAAATGGATTTTCAGCTCTCGTTCATATGAAATCGAAGGCCTCGATTTTAAAGACACAACCACGTATTCAAGAAATGCAGTTATGGAATTCGGTTTGAAATAATAAAAGGAACCAGGAACCAGGACCAGGAACAGAATAAAATTTACATTCTCGTAATCAATGCAGCAGCATCTTTCCGTTGATTGAATTAAGCGCCCGCCAAGCCGGTCAAAAATGTCCGTAAAGTTTCCTTTGGTCAAATGGAAAGTATGACGTAACCCAAATGCCGTGAGCCGTTCAGTCTCGCTGTGTCCCCATCCAGTGGTGGCCCTACGAACGCGGGGCCCTGGGCGAGACTTACCGGGGGGGGGCCTATAAGTATCTATCCGTAACTTATGGGGGGCTCCGCCCCCCAGACCCCCCTTTCGAATAATCGGTTATTATTATCTATCTTTCACCACCGCAAAGGTTTGCCCAGGTGCTGGATTCGGCCATGTCTTTTCTGCATGTGTGCAAGGATAGACTACATCAAATCTAAGTAATTCTACCGCATGCAGAGACGTGATGATTATCGGGATACGGGACTTTTCTAACAAATGCAGTGATTTGATGATGATTGACACATCTGTACGGAATCATATTCTTGCTCGGTACACGGATTTCCATGTTTATTCGTCATTATCCTTCAAAAAAGCGCAAAATCCAAATAGGGGGGGGCGGGCGACCGCCCACCTCGCCCACCCCAAAAGCCACCACTGTCCACATCATATATGACACTATGGTGTCACTTTCGACCCAATAGATCCTCAGACAAGAGGGAAACCGGACTCGCGGTATAATAATATTGACCCAAATTGCAACGTCCGCGTTTCCAATTGAATAGGTTGTATTTCTCACAACGCATATGCAGAGCTAACGCCAGATTACGGTTGAATCAAAGGGAATATAGAATATGCCAACTTATATCGTCGTTGCCACCACTGTTTTAGCAGTTCTGAACTGTATTCAACTGCACAATCATCGTATTTTGACCAATTCTATTGTTCGCGAATAAAAGTGTTGCGACTTGCTACTTTAATAACCCTATGATCCGTCTATTATTCATTATATATGCTTATGAGGTGATCAAGTGAAAAGCAAGAGCTCGAGGTAACATTTTGGAATCAGTTGAATAGTCCGGCCAAAGAGCGATTTGAAGGTTTGAACCCGGACCGCGGCGCAAAATGAGTTTGACACCCCTGATTGTAAACAAAAGGTTCGTCAGCAATCTTTTTTTAGGAACTAGAATAAAAGTTGTGAAAAGTTTCTATCATGACCTCTGTTGATTGTGAAATGTGTGCATACTGTGCAGGTTTTGACCACTACTGGTAGCATGACTTAATATTTAGACAAAACTGATGTACCAGTGTGCCTACGTGATGTATATTGTGATCGGAAGTGTTCTCGCAGTAGCAAATAACGGTGGATATTTCATAGCACGGGGTAGTGTTAGGATATGGTCACTATCTTGGAGTCATTGCAGCTTTTTAATCAAGTAAAGAAACCATTTCTAAATTTTTCAAGTCAATTCAGGCAAGTTCTAAAACTGACTCAAATCAAGTATTCTCAAGTTGTGAAAATTGGCAAAACCTCGACTTGAGGACTTCGCAAAACATCACGTATTTGAAGTAATATTAGTCATTATTCCTTTGTTACGGAGATTCAGTTTGTGATTCGAATGCTCCAATATACAATTGAATAATGTATTCATATAGTCTATCGAATAAACCCGAATATATTCGGTTGATCCACGTCAGGGTAATCGTCAGCAGCTTCTAGACACAGTATACAATTAACTGACAAATGTCTATACTAGTCTGGTCTCAACTTAATTCTTCAGACTACTTGAGTACTTTTCAGACCGTTTATTTTCTACTTAACCCAATTGATTTTAATATACAATTGACTAACAAACGTCTGCAAAGTCTGGTCTTAACCTACTTTTTCAAACTATTTGAGTACAATTTACTATGATGTGATGGTATATCTTATCGATGTATGTGTTCGCAAGAGCGACCCACAATAGATAAAAAGTTCCTGTCACTGTCCATTTCAGGTTTGATCGACTGGTGTACAGTCAATGATATATAAATAATAATTCGCAGCGTAGCCTTTGCATGTAGTCATTTAATTTTGATAACGACTAGTTTGTCAACTCCTACAGTTATAGTTGGCTTGCAAAATAGTGACTTCGAAGAAGTGGGCGAAATAGAGGCGGTCCAACATTTTCCTTCACTCAACAGATTTCCAGGCTCACACATCACTATTTATTCTTTCAACAGTAAAGGTGATCACGGAAGAGGTTGATCAAATCCGGGCGTCATAACAATGTGACATCATATGGGTATTACAGAAGCAGGATTACAGCGTAAATACCTCACCTCTTCATGGACTCCTAATGCGCTGATACTAGTCGTGACTAAATTTCAATAAGGATACCAACACCATGATATCATTGAGAATTATATGCAGGGTATATATATTTCAGTTACTATAACACTTAAATACTGCATATCACATCACTTTCATTCTAGAAAACATATTTTGCTACAATGTCAGAATTCGTTATCAAAATTCAGAATTCAGAATAACAAGAACCAAACTTTTGGTCAACGGAAATCATTCAGGTCAAGTCAATATGTAGAAAAAAGAACTTCCATGTTTATGCGAATTACTATGTTAAGATACATACCTATTTTTGAGCCATTCGGTAAATGTACTATGTGCATTGTGCATCCATTTTTGTTACAATTTATGAAACAGTGCTGTGCAGTTATGACCGATCGAATAACTGTGCCTAATAGCTGATAGCGTCAATGTTTCTCGTCACGTAACAAAATATGCATTCTCAAGTGTTATTTCTTCGAGCGTTGTCACTCTTTCCTAATGACTCAGGCGATTTTTTTACCTTGAAAAACTTACTTTTTACCATATTTTGACCTATCGTATGCAAATTAGGTGTTTTCCCACATAATGTTGGAATTATACTACTTATCTTCATTTCTGGTTGGAACTGTCTGTCCTCATGAAGTAGTTTGGCTGGAAAAAACTTTTTTGACCTGCCAACTGACAAATTTTTACATGACAAAACTTGATTTTAACGAAATCTGGCCCTATGAAGAATTCCCTTTTTATTCAAACCCCTCCCTTTTTTCATCTTGCTCCCTCCCCCCCCCCCCCCATGTAAAAATAAAAGTCGGCGCATATGTTTCATTCGCAGGATTTTACATGACGTTGAGCATCGGATAGAGATGAGCATGGAATAGGATTTCGTAAAGTCGGATTTGTGAAATTTTGTCGGATTAGGATTGGTATTAGTATTTGATTTACCGATAATTGTGGAGATTGATCTACGTCGTCCGGAGATTTGAAGGCTTAAAATAGGATCAAGTTTTTTTCGTAAATCATCAGAAACGATATTATTCTGAGCAGATTTATGCCACTCGGACTCGTGCCAGGATTCTATAAAATTTAGTAGTACACAACACTTTCCAATTTCCTCTCGGTTGTGGTTTGCTTTGCGGCTGTTTCGTTACGTCAACAATCTTTTCTTGAAAACGTCAACAATCTTTTCTTGAAAGTTAGAATGGACCACAATTTTCAAATTAGTCAATAACGGTCCTGTAAAAAATTATGCATTAGACATTACAAAATCGGATTTGTTATGTCACAATTTTGCCAGTCAACTACAATTCAAATCACGTTAAATATTCAAGCCGTCAAGTAATTTCCGCATTGCCACATATGTAATGTATATATGAGCATGAGCATATTCAAGATAGATATTTTGCATTGGAAGATTGTAGAGTTATTTTACTGGAAAAATATAACCTGGGTATTTTAGGCAGTATATACAAATACAAGTTGATGTTCATGCTCAGGTCATAAAGCGTAATGCAAATAGCGAAAAATTCTGACGGGTATACATAAAATACCATAGACGTACACAAAGTTCCCTCTAATTTTTCATGAGCATGCATGCACTCACCAACTGACTGCGCGGGCCTTTGGACAACAGTGCCGACTAAAAAAAAGGTCATCGCTTCGGATTTTTTTGCGCAGCGTGGATTTTCTGTGCGCAGAGACCGTGTCAGGACTGCGCAATTGCGCACGTGCGCAGCTTACAGGGAACATTGGACGTACACAATGATGAAGGTTACAAAATTATTTCCTAACCTTTCAATGAATAAGATGCCATAAAATGTTTCTCGCAAATGCATAAATCATCTATTTTGTACAATTCTTCCAGTTTTCAATCTTGACGAATGCTCCTTGTTAATTTTCAAGGTTAACAGGCAATTCATGCGGAACACTTCGCGACGTGTAGTCTATATCGAAGAAGTGCGAAAATGTGTACCGGGTATATTTTGAATAAGAGGGCATTGGTGGAGGTTTTCGCACACCACCCCGGTGTGAAAGATTGCCTGGCCATGCTGACGCAACCAACTATTGAGAGGAGTACGAGATCACGCCATGTCGATGAGAACAATAGCAACTATATGGAGTAATTATCCTCAATGTAATTCTAGTGCAGTGGTTGCCAACTTTTCAGCCATTCACGGCCGCATTTCGACTAATCATATAGCCCAGTGGTTCCCAACCTTTTTCGGTGTCAGGGCCAAATTTAGAATTTCAGAGTACGGTCGGGGCCGCACGAATACCAGGGCAACGAAACGGACCCAAAATAGTCTTCAAAATCTGAAAATTGGCATTGTTTCGATCAATCGCTCGACGCCATTGGCCATTGTTATGGTCATTGTGCTGTTCCGCTCCTATTGTTCAGAACAATCGACCTTTGGTGGCTATTTCGGAGTAGTTTTATTGCCCTGGCGAGATTTCAATTCATATTTTTGGAATCAGTGCGACACTAGCATTCGATAATGACCGGACCGGATCAAATTATTCGGACGCTTCGGTCGTGAGCTATAGGACTACCAATTATGATGCTTTCACGGCAGTTTAGCGAGTCAGCTTTTATCGCCTAGACGCGCGAAGCGCGAAAATTTTCTGTAATTCATGATTGAATCGGTCAATGTGATCGGGAATCGAATATATATTGCCATCAATTTTTATCCTCTTTCTGCTCACGTAATCAGTTTTACAGGTAGAGCCGAGGGAGGTATGTTTGAAAAGGTAGGGCCACTCGATAATAATTATTCTTCGGGCGTATACCCGTTGGCAGGAACGAAAAAGCACTTCGTCAGCCCCCCCCCCCATAAAAATAATTATTAAATGAAACTAAAATAAACTTGGGTCTTGGGCTCCCATAGGGTAATAAACCTACCCCTATTACCTTGTTCGCTGTTGCCACGAAACTAGTTTTACTGTTAAGTGGGCCAGCGCGAAGCGCAAAATTTTTCGATAATTCATGATAAAATCGGTCAATAAGATCGGGAATCGAATTTATATTGCCATCAATTTTTATCCTCTCTCTGCTCACGTAATCAGTTTTACAGGTAGAGCCGAGGGAGGTGTGTTTGAAAAGGTAGGACCACTCAATAATAATTATTCTTCGGGCGTATACCCGTTATCAGGAACGAAACAGCATTTCGTCAGCCCCCCCCCCAAAAAAAATAATAAATTAAACTAAAATAAACTAGGGTCTTGGGCTCCCATAGGGTGATAAACCTACCCCTATTACCTTGTTCGGTGCTGTCATGAAACTAGCTTTACTGTGAAGTGGGCCAGCGCATAGCGCGAAAATTTTCGATAATTCATGATAAAATCGGTCAATATGATCGGGAATTGCATATATATTGCTATCAATTTCTTGTTCTCGCTGCTCATGTAATCAGATTAACCGGTAGAGCTGAGTGAGGTGTCTTGGAAACTGTAGGGCCCGTTAGTATGATTCCGTAACATGTTATTTCATGACCTCCTGTCTGCGATAACAAAAAATATAGAATCGCCAAAAAGTAGCCTTCTAAACTAAAAGACGCACACGATTTCAAATTGGTATTTCTTCACTGGAATATAATTTTTCCCTGTCTCGTGAGGTTCAGATTACCAAGGCAGTATTTTGTATATATAATGAATATTTCGGTCATCATAAGGGCAGTCCTGTTCGGCCAAGGTGTTCTCGCTGCCGATCGTTCTGACACACCTCTTGGAGTCGCATGTTACATGGCCTGAAACTTAATAAGTCTTGGTTCGTCGTGGCGCGGTAATGGCCAACGCCGATATGCCCAATGCCCATTTCTATAAATCGTACGCATTTTTTCTTGAGGATGAGTACCCAAAACTCAAGATATATGGTAGCATGAAATCACGCCTACAGTGAAAAATTTTGAAAAAGATGCATAAATTTTAAAAAAATACTCTATAATTTATGGGGGTTTGGCGTGCGGCAGTTATGGTCCTGTCTTTACCTAGTGACGTAACGATAGCAGCAGTGACGTAACGATAGCAGTCTTTTCACGACTTACCTGCAATCCTAATTAAAAACTCCAGACTCCAAGCCAAGCAAGTGTATTTTATAAATATAGATTTTATTTTTTGTCATAACTCGATTTCTTAATATTTTCTGGGGGCCGCAAGAATGCTAGCTGGGGGCCGCGGTTGGGAATCACTGATATAGCCTATGGCCGCATTGGCCGGTATAGTCGTAATGAACTAGCTGGACGCTCAATACCCATGTTAAGGTGTCTATGTCTATTTCCGGCGAACTCTGGACTAATATATAATGAAATAGGTTTAATTAAAGCACCGACTTCGCAAGTGGTCGCTGGTCATGTTATGGGATTGTTCATAGCCGCGCTAAGCGCTAAATTTTTTTCAGATTTATTTATGAGTCTCGTCATTAGTAGCCTATTTGTAGTTTAACATATTTTCTCATCCCATATGATCAGATTCGAAAAAATTTAGGGCAAGTTATAAATGATGATGCATCTTCGGGTGGGCTAATTAATATTATAGTCACTTTGTTACATGCTGCTCTTTGCATTTCTTGACCTCCCATCAGGATTGTCGGTATCGTGCGGAGCACACGATTATACGAGTAGGTATTTCTATATGAGGCGCAATATTTTCCTCTGCTAATCGTATCTGTACTGCGGGCTCTATGATTACAAAATTACTATTAAAATCGAAAAATGAAGTGACATTGAATCGTGCCCAGCGCGAAGAAAATTTCAAGATTTAATAAAATCTCCCATGAAATTGGGATCAATTCGTAAATTCAAATTGCATGTCGACGATCGCATTAATTTCCCACTACGGCCTCAGGTTGACCACTCCTGTGCTAGTACTGTTTTGCCGATGCAATATTGTTCGGAATAATGCCGATTCGAATCATTGATCGAGATTCAACGCCCTGACCCGGAAAAAAGTAATATATTTTAGCATTTTAGCAACCAGCTCAATGATAGTTTTCGGTTAGTTCCGATTTTATATTACGAAGGTACAGTCATTATATTGATACAATAAAATTACTCAGTTACTCACTCAATCGTCGCAATCAACCCTTCTGTTTTGATAAATCGAGTGACTTAAATGATGCCAAAAAATTTTCAAATCCTTTTGAGCAATCCTTCCAGATTCTGCAGATCATGTTGACGCCCACCCACAGTCTCTATTCAATTTTTAGTCTATGTCGTTTAGGATTTCTGTGATATTTAGCAGTTGAAACGTTACAAACTGCGTGGGCCTTGAGATCCGTCTGTCGCGCCAGAAATTAAACATAAAATATAATATAGGAAGTATTTACCTCAGATCAGTGGTTCTCAAACTTTTTAAGACACGCCCCCATTATGATGGTGAACGATTTCGCGCCCCCTTATCGTCATATCACAAAACGCAACCAGGATGCTAGCAAACCTAACAAATTGTTTGATGGCGTGGAAAGTTACGACTGTGGATGAGAGATTTTTGAATATAAAATTCAGACTAAATACAGAGCAATAATTATGAATTGGATGTTGTCGCGCATGGCGCGAAAAAATCATTTGGGCTCAGCTTCGCAACCCCCTTCAGATGCTTTCACGCCCCGAAGTGGGGCGCGCTCCCCAGTTTGAGAACCACTGCCTTAGAATTATCATGGCGAAGTACACCAAGAAAAAGTTAATCAAGTCCCCGCATCAATCCGATTTTTGGTACGTTTTCTATTAATATTTCGTGCAATATCCCTACAATATTTTTAATAAGTTTCTTTCGACTCTCGCGGGCCGTAGTTTGCCCAACCCTGGCCTAGGCCAAGGTGAGTGTCTGATTCCATAGACTACAGTCAAAGTAGTCAAGAAAGCTACTCAAGTAGAAGTAGAAGTAGCGACGCAAATATCTACTCAAGTACGAGTAGAAGTACTTCTTCCATAAGTCACCTAAAACTACTTGAAGTAGAAGTAGAATTGACTGACTTTAAATCTACTCTCAAGTAAGTAAGTAGTTTTGAAAACAGTCTTAATTCGTTGGGATGGACTGTCATAAGCTGCAAATTGAGCTATACAGAAGGTTCAGAGGGCTTGATTCGTATTGATGCATCCCAGGAGGTATCAATTTTCGACAGAATAAGCATTCTTTGCCATCATGGGATGCAAATTATAGTATTGATATGAAAATGCGATATTAAACCTCGTTTTAGAGAACATCATGACAAGGCACCCTTCCCCCATATTCGAAGGCCTCAAGTTTCGGCGAATAGCAATACGGAGAAGTTGTATTATCGGATACGGTTTCAACACTTTGCGCGATTTAAACGTTAATAAAAAATATTGTGAATCGTGAAAGTTATATTTAGTGTAGGTTTATTTTCGGAAAATAGAGGCATTACTACACTTGCTTTTATGCTTCAACATGTGTTCTGCAGAGAAAAGAACTGAAAGTAATTAGAACTCAAAGTATGATACACGGAATTGTAAGTGAAATACCAATACCATTATTAAAAAGCGGAAAATATATGTCATGTCTTTAGTCCATAAATCATCAAAGGTGATCACGTTATGGTGGGCCATATTTACTGTGATGGAATATTTGATATGGGCGACAATGCGGTGTGAGCGGAACCAAGCAATCCGGTACCTAAAGTACATTCACTGATACTTTCATGAAAACATATTTGTCACTCCATAACTTCTGTGCGCGAAGAGTAACAAAATTTCTGAGCTTTACTTATGACTTTTATGAATATTAAATGTTGGTACTCCGTGAAAACAGCCCCGAACTTCCTCAGGCTATCTTTAGTATTGAGGGATTAAACTACTTCTACTTGACAAACTGAAAATAGCGGAAAGTAAGTAAGTAGATCACAAAATATTACGAAGTAGAAGTAGAGAAAATCAGATCTACTTGAGTAAGTACCAGAAGTAGAGGAAAACTACTTGAGCACTTAAAAAAAGTAGAAGTACTTCATTACTGACCACCTCTGAGTCTACAGTACTCCAAGTCGCTTCGACTATAGATAACTAACCTACGGATAGATACGCAACACCCGTCGTCACGCTTGCGTGCCCAGGGGTGATTACTGCTCAGCAATCTGATCATCATCACCATTGGTTTATTAGCAATTTTTATCAGTTCAATACACCACAGAAATGCAATACAATGAAAAGACAGGAAAATGTCGTAGCGACTTGGAGTAGTCTATGGAATCAGACACCCACCTTGACCTAGGCGATGTAAAGAGGAGGCATGCACACTGAATAAAAGTAAAGAAGATAGTATAGAAAAAAAGGAAGCGACAAGAAATAGGGCGGCATGTCATGGAAAGCGAGATCGATAGGTCAGTCGTGGTCCGGTAATCTTGAGGATGGACTGTATTGGACTGAACGCAACAAAATTGCTAATTCTATAGCCAGGGCCGTAACAGCACTTCGTCAGCCCCCCCCCCCTCAAAACTTTGGTATTGGGCCCCCCATAGGGACATCGGACCTCGGACATCTTGTACATTCTTACAGTTCGAAAAATATGATAAAATCGGAATTGCTAGAATGTTGTTTTATTGTTCCGGCTGTATCATTAGTGGAGGCTATGTACACTGGATAAGAGGACAGAGCAGAGCCATAAATCACGCGCTCTAAACCGAAGGGTCGAACTGGGGCCCTAATTGTGTCCGGATTACGGAAATTTCGAAAATGTCAAATTTCAATTCGATTCTAATGAGATATATGTAGAGTCCGGAGCGTAATTCTTTTTGAAATGGATTCTACTAGTCTGGCCGCTTCTATCGAGACCAAAATCATTATTCAAGTCGAGGTCCCAAGGGTCGAACTGGGGCCCTAATTGTGTCCGGATTACGGAAATTTCGAAAATGTCAAATTTCAATTCGATTCTAATGATATATATGTAGAGTCCGGAGCGTAATTCTTTTTGAAATGGATTCTACTAGTCTGGCCGCTTCTATCGAGACCAAAATCATTATTCAAGTCGAGGTCCCAAGGGTCGAACTGGGGCCCTAATTGTGTCCGGATTACGGAAATTTCGAAAATGTCAAATTTCAATTTGATTCTAATGAGATATATGTAGAGTCCGAAGCGTAATTCTTTTTGAAATGGATTCTACTAGTCTGGCCGCTTCTATCGAGACCAAAATCATTATTCAAGTCGAGGTCCCAAGGGTCGAACTGGGGCCCTAATTGTGTCCGGATTACGGAAATTTCGAAAATGTCAAATTTCAATTCGATTCTAATGAGATATATGTAGAGTCCGGAGCGTAATTCTTTTTGAAATGGATTCTACTAGTCTGGCCGCTTCTATCGAGACCAAAATTATTATTCAAGTCGAGGTCCCAAGGGTCGAACTGGGGCCCTAATTGTGTCCGGATTACGGAAATTTCGAAAATGTCAAATTTCAATTCGATTCTAATGAGATATATGTAGAGTCCGGAGCCCAATTCTTTTTGAAATGGATTTTATCAGTCTGGCCGCTTCTATCGACACCAAAATCATTATTCAAGTCGAGGTCCCAAGGGTCGAACTGGGGCCCTAATTGTGTCCGGATTACGGAAATTTCGAAAATGTCCGATTTCAATTCGATTCTAATGAGATGTATGTAGAGTCCGGAGCCTAAATCTTTTAAAAAAGTGTTCCACTATTCGTCGTAATCATATATTCGAGAAAATGATGATTCTTCGTAGCAGCCGCCGGTGTCAAATCATTCCCGCACTCTTCGAAATATATTTATAACCAAGGATAGTCGATAGACATGGTCTGTTGAGCGTTATCACCGACACATTTCTTACGATTCAACTGCAAAATATTCAGTCAAACGGCTGTGTAGTAGGTATCTCTTCGTCTTCTTAAAATTGTTTTTACGTCATAATACCTGGAAATACACCCGAAAACGGTCGTTTACGTGCATTTGTCATTGAATACATCAGCAAGAAACAGTATGGCAAGAGGTTGCTGAATATGCCGATGTAATTTCCAAAGCACAAAATGTAATGACACCCGAGTATATTTTCATGATTCACACAATCACCGATTTTCGCCAAAAATTCTAATAGAATCACAGTGGTCGGAGAATAACAGCATACAATCGAAACATTCTGGCTCTATTGATTGCTATTCAACCGTAAATGATTGACAGGCCACGCAGTTACCGATCTATCCCATTCAGTTTTCCATGGTGTGATATAATTTTGTGTGATGATTTTCATCATCATCATTGGTTTATTAGCAATTTTTATCAGTTCAATACACCACAAAAATGCGATGCAATGAAAAAGACAGGAAGATGTCGAAGCGACTTGGAGTAGTCTATGGAATCAGACACCCACCTTGGCCTAGCTATAGCGATGTAAAGAGGAGGCATGCATGCACAGTGCACACTGAATGAAAGTTAAGAAGATAGTATGGAAAAAAGAAAGCGACATGAAAATAGGGCGGCATGTCATGGAAAGCGAGATCGATGGGTCAGTCGTGGTCCGGTAATCTTAAGGACGGACTGTATTTATTTAGTAGTAATTGCTTGTATTTCGACTTGACTCGTGGTCGACTCTGGTATCCAGTCATACTCTATAAGTGGTCTACTCTACTCAACATACTCTTAAAGTGCCACTGAGTGCCCTCAGTGGTTTGTTTATGATGTCTCTCGTCGATCTGTTATAGATATACGTGATATAACTGTAGTTACCAATATTTACCTGGACTTGTCCCCGTTTTGTTCCGTCTGTACTGGCCTTCTTGCACTCGTTCCTGGTGTTGGATTCTAATAATCCATGTATTGAACATGGGAGGGCTATTTTCAAGCAAGAAGAAACCGCAATCCCGCGTTACTGAGCAGGATAAAGCTATTCTGGTGAGTGGTGTGGCTGTGGCTGTGGCTGTGGGATGCTACTGGCATACAATAGATTGCATTTGCTGACGACAGCTGTGCCTATGCGTAGATTCAAAGAAAACCTTAAAGGGGCAGTTGCTCTAATATGTGAGAGCTGTATAAACAAACCTAATGGTATCATATTATAACTGAGTACTATTAAAATTGAATGCGGTTGATTGACTGTCTAAATTAAATTCCTATGTGTGTATGAAATTATTCATTGAAACATTGTATGGACGCAAGGTAAAAAACCTGGCACAACTTTCATTCATAAGGTATAATAGACTCCAATTTAAAGAAAGTAATAGATATTTAATATTTTCCACGCGTAAACTGTCCAAATTGGGTCCTGTGGTGAGCAATCAGCACTTCAATTCGTGTCCTTTATTAATCCTTTTAATACAAAATACACAAATACTTGGTTAATGTACTTTTATTGCCATGGTAACGTTGCGCAATCACCGCAATGGCTCTTCTGCAAACCGCCCTTGTACTTTATCGCTGTCACACAATCAAATCCCCACGAAAATTGAGCCTGGAATCCATGAATTAGAATTATCGAATCATGTGCATTGTGCAATTGACTGCGGAAAATGTAGCAGGATTCCGCTTTATCCCATTTCTGGGATAGCATTTAGGGGTTGTGCCAGACTTAGAAAGCCTTACAAGGCTATATCTGCACCTACCTTGTACAATAGCATATGAACATCACGTACTCATGGTATGCATATGCACAGATCGTGTGTATGTATATCATGAGTCGGTGTATATGCCCCAAAATATCAAGTACAAAAATATACAACGTCCTTCCTAGCTTGATTTAATATTATCCAGAGTTAGAATTACGGTTAGGGTTAGGATTAGTATTGCGTTGGTTATGATTTGGGTTCGGGTCAAGTTGTGTTAATGATTATAGCCGGTCCGAGTTAGAGTTAGGGTCTGAGAATGGCCTTGTAATGAACGCACGATGGTCTGCAAAACTGCCATAACAGCTAAAAGAGTGCCTTAATCTGTTAATTTGTTTGATACAAAAATAAAGATGTTGTCTTTTCACAGGCCATGTTCTGACATCCCAAGGTTGAGATGTTATCTTTATCTCGCTAATATTGTCGCAATTTTGCATTGTTTTCTAGTCCTGATAAAAATTTGATAGGCCCAACTCATATAGCCTATGCATTTCGAAGACACCGCTCCTGCCTTTCAAACGTTGCGCTGTTGGAGTAATACTAGGCTACAGATTTACACAGTGAAATATGAGCTATCACCCGGTTCTAGTCTTGTCAATCGCCCCATGTCTTCTGAGGAAATTTCCAGTCAAACTTAATTGGTTGTTGGCTGACATCTGGTACTGCAATCATTTTCCCACTGACAGTAGTCAAAATTTTTAGTGGCTTCATCCACTTTTTCACATATACCTTTCGTCTCATGGAACATGTTGGCTATTAGGCTATTGTACTGATTACACTTTTAGTTACATTGTCGAAGCTTGTTATAAAATTTGACAGTTATCCACTCAATTGATTGTTAAGGTCTTGGTGTTTTTTTGCTCAATGCCTATATCGGGTGTGCAATGTGCAGCCCGCGCAATGGGTTTATGATTTAGCTTAGTTTTGATAAATTGAGTAAAGCGCAAGGGTGTTAGAGAAGGCTCAAAACCACAGAAACATGGATAGGATAATGCTTACTTTATCGCAAAAATCTTCGAGGGGAATATAGTTGGCTGACAACATGAACCTACCACAAAGTTTGTTGTAATATATTGATATCCAGGCTACTGAGTAATTCCCTGTCAACATGCAAATATTTTTTAAATCCGTCTCCACACCCTCTCAGATTTTTCTCTAAATTTACATACAACTAAAGTATCTAGTTCTGAGTACAACGAAATTTATTTCGGACAATTTCGTTGAACGGCTCTTGAGTTATTGCAGTTTGAAAAATGATGATTTTGTGATTACTCAACCATGAAATTTAGCAACACAAAACCTGTGTATGATTGTAACTGATATAGCTCAGAGTAAAGGTTTGAATGTTATTTAGCAATAATTGTTGGTACATGTTCTTCACTTACCACGAATTTCCCCGCTCCACAGTATTGGGTCAAGGTTCAAAACGCGATTTCAAAGTTGGCATGTGTTAAAATCGGTGATGCATAACGATATTTTTCAACTCATCTGGTGCAATTCTATTTGAACCAAAATTCACAAGCAAGGTGTCATTTGAAAGCTGTTTTCAACTAGAATGCACGAAACTTAGTTTTATTATTGATATTTGACAGCAACGTGGTTAAAAATATAATATGGTGCATAATGCAAAATAGGTCATTCTTTAATTAATTTTTATTATATTATTTCAGTGATTATCTGATTTTGCCATTATTCTACTCCTTATATGATAATGTGTTTCAGTAGATAATTATTGCCATGCTCAGAGAGTAGGCCCCTACTTATATTTATTGCATGTGCATTATGCTTGCAAGGGTGCTTCTGGGTTTACCGACTATCAGTAATTCGAGTCAACATCCAAATAATATTTTAATTCGTCTTCACACCCTCTCAGATTTCTCTGCAATATCATGTACAACTAAAGTACCCAATTCTGAGTAGAATAGAATTTAATTAATATAACTTTATTGATCGGTTCTTGAGCAATTGCAGTATGAAGAATGAGGATTTCGTGCTTACTCACTCAACCATGAAATTTGCGTATAATTATAACTGCTAAAATCATTACTTATACAGGCTGCAGCCTGTAGGTAGTAATGCTGGTAAGCAATGATTGCTGGTACATGTTCTTCACTCACTATATTCCCCTCCGCATTACAGAATCAAGGTTCAAATCTTGATTTGAAAATTGACATACCAGTATGTTAAAATCAGTGATGCGTGACGATATTTCTGAACTCTCTGGCACGACTCTTTCTAACTCAAAATTCATAAGTAAGGTGTCATATGAAAGCTGTTACCAATTAGAATCCATCAGAATTGGTTCTGAATTGAATATAAGACAGGAACACAGTTGAGAATATACTTTGACACTTTATGCATAACAGGTCATGCACTATTTAGAGCGCATCTTTTCAATGAAGTTTTAGACAAGTGGCAGTCAAATATCACATGCAATACCAATTCAGCGACGTTCTACTCTTTCCAAGCTTCCATTTGACACCTTCCTCGAAAAAATCGGTTTAAATAGAATTACGCTAGGCAGAGTTGCATATTTGTTATGCATGGCTGATTTTGAAAACATGATGACTTTGAATTGACATTTGACCCCTAACCCCCATTAGTAAAGTTAAAAATTTAGGTCTATCACAATAAGCATATACCAAAATATCTTACTACAGAAATTTAAGTCTGCTCGGCAGCAATTTGATCACTATAATGTTAATTACAATTAGACACACGTTCCAAGCGGTATAGCGTCACGGCCGAGTGAGCACAAAATGTCATTTTTCAAATTGCAATAACTCTGTAACGAATTGTCCAATTTTCTTGAAACAAAGTTTGCTATGCACCAAATTTAATGCCTGATCGATGTGAAAATTTTCAATTTGATCTGAAATGGTGTGGAGACGGGCGTTTGCATGTTGAGAAGGAATTACTCTACTTCTAAAAGCCTGTAATGCTTACTTTGCGCATGAATATCTTGCACAATTTCCATTCAGTAACTTTCGCTATTTCACTCGAGCTATTGTTATGTGTGAAGTGGGTACCGGTATCGATATTTAATGCTTAGTCTCACTATCACCATTACCAATTCGTAATAAGATGTTCATCCTTGCAACTATTACAATGCCTATATGCCGGTTATAGTTTCACTTCAATATTTATTCTGGCCCCCTTGTCAAAAGGTTGCTCACCCAAGGCTTCATTTTGATGCCAACACCTTTGATAGTGCTTCTGTGACATTCAACTGTACGATTGCGGTTATGGGGCTTTTATTGAAAATTAGTTAAAAAAAATGTTCTGCTGCAGGAATTGAAGAAGCAGCGGGATCAGTTGAAGATGTATCAAAGGAAGATTGACGCCGAACAGGAGAAGCTCAGAACGTTAGCGAAACGTCTTCTGTCGCAAGGTCAGAAAAGGTGGGTGACCTTGAATAAATATTTCATGACAGATGGACGCCACAGAACTTGATGGTAAGTAAAGCTGGGCAAAATTGAAGCTTGAGTGATTCTATTCTGAGTCTAGTATTTCAACACCACTCATTATAATGATTATAATGTCTTAAAAATAAAACAGACTTGAACTGTTTAATTGGTATGTACCTCTCAAGTTGCCATGAACCAAGTAATGCTGTTTAGGCCTATACCTACATGATTATGAATTGTTATCACCAATGTATTGACACCAAATATGTGATTGCCATCTGAGCCAATGTTCATGCCGATATGCACTATGTGTGTATATTGTTTATTGCTAGGTGTTTGGAATCTCGCGTCGAAGTTCCTGTAATTACTATTCTCTGTCATAAGATAATAGCGGCATATCATTTCGAAGCCCCTACTCGAAAACGGCTCTCACTAGCTGACTTTACTTTAAATTGAATCGCTATGCCCAGCCCTAGTGCAAAGTAAGGGATTAAGTCTATTTGCTAAAGCTTACCCAAGTATATTGTGATCAGGATACTTCGATAGGGTTTGCTTTCGTACATTCAACATAACAGAAATTAAATCTGTGCTCACTGGCATTTGATAAATTAAATGTTGAATGGAAAAACTACAATTTCGAGGTGTAGAAGCTTGCCGAATACTGAATCAGATTCGATTTGCCAAGATATCTTGATTGATCTCGATGTCTTGATATACATCGACGAGAAAGTGCTGCTTTTTGAGAAATCTTCCCAAAAAGTTTAGGGCCTATGTGGTTCTGGGTTTAGAAATAATACTTTGAAATGTTTTTCATCATATTAGATTACATCACCTTTCGAAACGGATGGTGGCTCAGCGGCTCATCACTTTCAGTTTCATGCCAGAACCTTTACTCCTCGCTTAAATAGTAATCTTTTTGCTTGATCTATTTGCGTCCAATTAGCAGCCTAGCCTACTCATAAGACGAACAGCTTCACATAGGATATGTCAAGCATCAACAAGTCATGTAAGTGGAATATGGTGCTGATAAAGTCACAAATAATAGGGCTAACTATCTGCGAATGCTTGTGTCCTAGGGTTGCTAGAAAGTAACTTTTATTTTTGAATTTTTCAGACAGGTTGATAGATTTGTTAGGCTGGCTGAAAACTGTTGCAGCATCAAATTTGCGTCAATCCCAACCTGTAGAAGCTAAACTATTGAAGAAGAAAATATTCACCTTTTGTATTTGTGGTAGATTGGTAGCCTACTCATAAAGACGAAAGGCTTATCACATAGGATAGCCTACCGTCTATCAAGCATCCAAAATCCATGTTCCCATATCTGTGGTTTTTGTGCTATGAACAACACTCGCCTCTGGATCAAGCTCTTTAAACTAAACAAAACCCTAGCTAACAGTAATCTAAGTGGTTAATATTACTTGTGGTCGTCTGCCTGAAACAGAATCTCTCAAGCAATAGAAGTGGAGAGTGTCAAGCCTAGTCAAATTTCCAATTTCAATGGAAGAAAAAAGCGAGTGCCATTACTCTATCGAGCATTCCAGCAACAACTATTATGACGCGTTAACAGCAATTCAATAACTTGTAAAGTTCACAAAAAAAAATGGCGCTAAGTCGCACGTCATCCAAGATAGTTTCATATTTCCGGACCATGGCTATTTTATAGTGCTTTGTAACCAATGCCTGGGTCGGACATTGACATAAATGTTTTTCCATGGATATCAGTAGCCTGGTTCAACATGACTCTCAACTCACTTGATTACAACTGACTCAGTGTTCGCGCAATATTTTTTCATGGTAAATGTATGAATTCGGTCAATAACAATGTTAATTGCATATATTGCGGGTCGTATCTGTATATCCTACTGGTATCCTACTTGGTAAAGACAGAATTATTCTGCGCTTGAACATATCAATATGGAAGATTTTGGTGAACAGGCGTCTATAATTTTGTGCAAAGGTTTCATCGCCCACTATCTTTCTGTGAATGCAGAATGCAGAATGACATGTTGGACGACACGTTCTCTCATAATTACGAATATAGTTCGACTCAATTCTGTAAATTTGGGGCATTTTTTATTTTCCGGAGTGGGCACCAATACTAAAAGCAAAAATTCGAGTGACAATGAATCGCGCAAAGTGCTAAGAAAATTATCAAGTGAAATAAATCTGCCACGAAATATTCTACTCAAAACTCAATGGTCAAGATTATATACGAAGATCCACGAAAAATGTTGCTGGCCCCCGGCTACGCAAATGCGTCGGAACTGATATATTTTAGTCATCAACATCACAAATTTCACGGTCAGGATTATCAAACTTTATCTAGCCTTGCAAGTTCACAATAAATTACATAATACAATAATTTATTTTGGTTGTTGTAATAACTAATTACAAAAAACCTTCTCGCGAGCCACTGGTTGGCCGCTTTAACGCAGAGCGAACGTTTGTAGTTGTATAATTGTATATCTGACTCCAAGATATATTATTGACTCCAAGAAGGTTGCGTTTACAATTCGCTGCGTGTTTCTTCTTCCGTTCGACGACCGGCGTAACCCACGCCGTACGACCTTGTTGGCTGACGTACCACCAGGCCTGTCTATTGCACACGTATTCGATGTATCACACTGACGAATATATTTTGTTTCCGTCTCCCCGGCTTGTAACTTTATTGAATATCACGTACGGTTCAAAATGCAATATATATTTCTCGCCATTAGCGAAGTACTTATAAATGTCTATCGACTTCCGAACCAGCTAATAATCATGAATGTATATCGACTTCCGAGTCAGCTAATAATCATGAATGTATACATCAATGTCTCTACGTGGTATTACACACGTATATCTCGAAATGAACCCAACGTCGTACGATTTCATATTTCGTTATCTACGTTCACACGACAAATTATACGACTCACAAAAGTATTATCAGGTTTCAGTTCAGGGAACAATATAGTTCGTTAAAGCCGCCTCTGCCCTAGTTATAGGTACATTATGTAACTGTTCGCCAAGTTTTTCTGGTGAAACCTGCCAGCTATGCTATGTCTTTTTTTGCAAATATGGAATAAGCGCCCATTTTTAAGGGCTACTAATTAATGCAGATAATGTGTGTACCGTTGCATTTAGAAATTACTGTTTTCCAGCAAGGCGTTACTGCTTCTGAAAAAGAAAAAGCGTCAGGAGGGACTGGCGGAAAAGACTGGCCGGCAGATCGAGAACTTGGAAACGCTGGCCAACGATATCGAATTCGCGCAAATGGAAACGCAGGTCTTGGAGGGTCTGAAAGTAGGGAACCAGGCGCTGAAAGACATACATAAGGTACGTATGTTCGCGTGCTAATGGTTTCCAATGATAATACACTTGACTTTGTTGCAGTTGATGTCTCTGGAGGAAGCCGAACAGATTATGGACGATACACGGGAAGCTTTGGAGTATCAAGAGGTGAGAAATTATACACAAATATGCGTGTGATCACTGGTCAGTAAAGCTGGTCACTCGGATTTGAACTCTCGATTCCAAATCGAGTATCAATTGTAATGATTCCAGCGGAGTGTTGAGCGATGACATTTCTGAGTCACGAAATAATCGTTCATGAAGGAATTACAAATATAACAACATTATCATGACCATGCTCGTCGTAGTGCGCACAATCCTGATGCCTTTCAGCAACAAGGATCCAATATTGAGGCTAGCAGTAGGGGAGATAGTGTAGTGGTTACGATAAGCGCCCAGCACGCAGGCGACCCGCGTTCGAGTCCCGCCGGAGGTTTATCTGGGCTCCTCTTCCCCTGCCGTTGCCGTTCTTACGGCGACAAAAAAGCCCAGAAAAAGACCCGACGAAAGAAAGCACTCACAATGAATGGAAAAGAACTAGTAGGAAGGGCCGCGGCTTCAAAGAGATCAACATCGAAAAAGAACTGTGACATCGGGCACTCTAGGCCGAGGTGGATGTTAGAGTAAAGGATCGCTGCTGATGCGTGTCGTTCTACATCCTCCTATCTGTTCATGACATCGCATTGTGTCTTATCGCATTGTACATTGTGTGTGACTTGTTCAGATTAAAATATAACCCAACCATGTTATGTTATGTTATGTAGCTTGACAATAGTATGAACTGAAAGCAAAACTATCACATCACAATACTTCATCTCATGGGGACGACCCAAGCCGTGTTCTAAGCATCTCGTCGCAGCAGTGTCAGGGCTATTGCGCATCAAGACAATATCCCCGGCCCACTCATATCAGCTGGAATGCTGTTGTCAGTTGCCACCGCCGAAGCCGTTTCAGCTAGCGAGAATGTTGGGCGCAGTAGAATAGCATTATTTTTAACAACAACAATATTTGAAAGTGAAACTATATCAATTTTCCGTAGTCTCGGGTCAGATGCCGGGCCGCAAAATATAACCTTGCGGGCTCCGTGTTGGTGACCTTGCTGTAAACAGTTTGAATCGAAAATGTGCATTTTCGGAAATGCAGAATGCATCTTTGCGACTGATTCCGCTACAAATAGTACAGTCTTCGATATTATATCCAGTCAGTTACCGTTATGCAGGACACATCTTTGTGACTCCTGTTATGGTTCTATACCAATACCGAGAAAACCATTACCGAGAATGGCTAATGCCGTGAATCAAACATAATGAGACGCACGTTGGCGAGAAATTTATACCTGAGAATCAGCTCCGGATCTGGCATATGTCCGTACTCGGTAATAGCCCATACATTCTCGGCGGTGACCGTTCTTGGTAATGGTTTTCTCGATGTTGACCTGACACCCCTGTTATGCATAGGGGCTGTTCAAGCCACAATTACCTGCACATAATCTCGCCACGTTAGTTGCGTTACCTTGCTGTGACTGAGTTCAATCGATTCAAATCTATAGGTAACTGCCTTCTGCCTTGCCAGTACTTGAATGAATTGGAACCGTATGGCAAATTTCCAAGTATATACATGCTTTGGGAAATCGGTACAGGTATCTATTTTGAAGCAAGATGAGTTTGAGTACCGCGTAAATTTTCTTGAATAGGGGGCCCTACAGATGTGTATATATTTTCGACTTTTGTGGTCTTCTTACGTTTTCAAATTATGTTATGGTCATTTTTTCATCTCAGACGCAATACGCCTGGAAGTAATCAACCCCCCAAAATAATTCTGCCTCCTGAGCTTGTAACTACCGTTCGGGTAGGGCTGACTACTGAAATCTGAATGGAGTATTCATTCGTAATGATCCGAGTTAGTTGGAAGAGATGAATTTTTCGAGTACTGACATTGCACGCTCCTTGCCATGCGAAACATGTAGACCAGTGGTACCCAACCTTTTTCGACCCATCGCCCCATTTTGAACCTCAACGCCGATCATCGCGCCCCAAATTTTGCGAACCAAAAAAATCGGCATACAATCTATAATCATCAGCGGGTTGACTAAAAAAAAAAAGTCAACTTTTCGGCTCGTTGTCGAATTTTACACTTTTGCAACTAAATTTCCGTGGGTTGACTAAAAAAAAAGGTCGTTTTATCGACTTGACTACATTATAGCCGTTTTAACGCGTCTTCGCTATTTTGGCCCCCTGTCGCCCCCTTTGTCCATTTACGCCCCCTATCCCCCCTTTCGTCATTTTCGCCCCCCCTAGGCCGCCAAATCGCCCCTGGCAATATCGCCCACGTTATCAACCACTGATGTAGACCTACTACTACAAAGCTACCCCGTTTTTTGAAATGACATATCCATCATAATCTCTGCATTTTCAGTTGTCAGAATGTGCAATGAAATAGGCATGGTAGAGAAAAAATTATTCAATGTGACGTGGAACTGCATTGTATTCTTTGTGGTCACGTAATAAGTGAATTGTTCAACTTTCCTCATTTAGACTTATCACAATGAGTGATACTCGAATGCTTGACTCGACTCAAAACTATATTCAGAGTCAAATCACTTAGTACTGCCACTCGATGATACCCAGCCCTGGTTTTAGGGGAATGTGATTTCTTCAGTCCGTGATAAAAAAAGGTATCGTTTTGACCCTGACATTTCTTCCGTGCAGCAACTCAACGAGATTCTGGCCGGCGCTCTGACGGATGAAGACGAGAGCAGCATCTTGGCTGAATTGGAAGCCATCACCGAGGCAGAACAGTCGCAAGAGGCGGTACCGAGCCTTCCTGATGTGCCGGCTGATGAGCCGAACGTTCCGGTTCAAACGCAGAAAGGTAAGCGTTGTGCTCGTGGAGGTCATTTGAAGACAAGCATTCTTAGTGGGTTTTTGTAATTCGTCGAATTGTCGTGCATTTTCGTTGACTTGTCTCGAGTCATTTTCTTTAAAAAAGGAAAATGACTCGACTCGACTTAGTCAATTAGTGTATTGCCTCGAATGCTCCATCGTAACGGAGTTTGGGATTGTGACGCAACCTGGGTGCGGGAGAAAAGCAGCGCAAACCGCAGGGTATTGGCCATTTTTGCGCAAGCCATTGAGCATTCGCACTCATGCGAACTTGCTTCGCCGTAAATTCCAGACGGCATTGTTGCATTACAATACCAAACTCCGATACAATGCAACATTGGAGGCTGATTTTTGGGGGGTTCCAGGACCACGAGCGGACTAATTCTTTATTTTTGCAATCAGTACCGTGGTAGCTTTCTATTGATACCAATTTAATAATTTTCGCGCCCGGCAAATCTATCAAAAATTACCTTGAATTGCCTTTGGCCAAATGGATATTGTGACGTAGACCAATCGCAGCGAGCCGCGAGATTCGCTTGTGTCCACACCATTGTAGGACACTTTGGTTTCACCAAAGGGTGTTAAACTTGACTTGAACTCGAGAATGTAAAGCGAACACTGTGACTTGGACTCGAACCTTGCTCCCTGACTTTGGCTCAGCAGTGAGTTGAAAATGGCTCAACTTGGCTTTAGTTGAAATAATATAAAGTAAACATGACTTGGTACTGGGAACCTTCTGACTTGGTTACAACCCTGCTGCCACCGCCTAATAGTAGCTAAATTTGGTAATATTAAAGCTGGCAGGCAGCCTTAGCGTGAAATTTATCCCAAACTTATTAATCAAAAGCTAACATCCCACTGATTGTGCGGGGGGTCACCTCCGATAGAAGGCTAAAAAGTATGAGACGCAGAGAAAAATTCTTTTGAAACTACTTGAGTATTTTTAAGACCTGCTCAGGACCTAATTAGTCGGACTCGCACAAACAATACTTCCTGTGTTTAAATGTCATTGTAAATACTCCTAGCAAGCAGCAACCATGTACTTCTCTTTCCAGAAGCGAAACAGACCGAAAGAGTGGCGCTGGAAGCCTCATAGTCGAACGTGACCCATTGGGAATGACAGACATTAACGAAGAATTGCATTTCCATGATCACCGCTCGGGCTTTGCCAGCTTCCTTGTTTCATACATATTTATGAAGTTAGAATTGCTCAAGAATCAAGGATAGCCGTGTTATTCAAATCGTCTGATCACGGACCATATCTTTTTCACTTGAGCTTTAAACGATATTTTTTACACCGTTCAATTTGTGAACGTATCCTCACACGAAATGCTTCAGAGTAACTCTTCTTGTGTATTCCACTTTCGATCACTATACTTTATAATACAGATGTATCACTGAGCTCGATTTATGTCTGGATATTTCGGCGGGGTGAACCTGGCTTGAACGCGATAATGAACAGCTAACACTGTGTGTCAACAATATGACTCGGACTCAGCGGTGAACTATATAAAATTCAATTTATTGTTGAAAATTTTTTCATTACACCACTACACTGTGATACAATGAAAGATAGGAAGGTTTCGAAACGACTTGGAGCAGTCTTCGAAATCAGACACCCACCTTTCGTGGGCGATGTAAAAAGGAGGCATGCACATTGAATGAAAAGTGTTAAAAGATATCACGAAAGGACAGGTGATAAAACGGCGGCATGTCTTGAAAGTCGGGATCAATATGTCAGGTTGTGGTCCGGTAAACTATGTAGGGTTAGTATTTATTCAAGGACAATTTTTCATGTCTGTTTCATTTTGTATTGTTGACTGTAAGTCGGTGAAATTGCAACCTCAAGAATACACTGCATTTGTACATGGAAATACGATGCGGAACATATTCAGGGACAGAGGTCACCAACGCGGGCTTCCGGTACCCCACCAGAACCAAATGGGTCACCCTTGGTCGCAGTAGCAAATATTCAAATGAGAGATTTGAAAGACGAAGCGGAGACTGATGCGTTTTTGTGAAATGGTTGGGAGAATGCCGTAGCTTACATATTTGGTAAAAGTCTAACCCAGTAGTCGCCTACTCAGAATGGGTCGCGTGACACTTTTTAAAATTCGTAGAGGCCGCGGGCCGCATGACTTCAATATCGAGATAAAAATTGGCAACAGAGAACAACAACGTTTTGATATAACTCTACGTCAGTATAACGCTGTGTACTCTAACATGGGCGACGGGCACAGTTACCACAAAGAAATAATATTTTATTGAAGATATACAAATACAACAAAAAATATCATGATCTGCACTTTCATTCCATTTTGAACTATATGAGCTGCACACGATACCTGACAACACTCCTCAGCAACTCAAGCAGGGTGGTCAACCTTTTTCCACTCACATTTCGATTAAGCTTATATGTAGCATATGACCGCTTTCCAGTGCATTGTCGTTTTGATCTAACTAGAGGTCAACTACCGACGTTAAACTGCCCATGTCTATTGCCGATGAACAACGGACTAATTTCTTATTTACTCATATTGGCTCATATGCGCACCGAAATCGTGAGCAGCACCGTAACTGCCGCACCCCAAACCCCCCAATTGGGGGGGGGGGCCCGAGCTCGAAGGGGGCCCAAAATTATTTCGTGAATTAGCATAAATCATAGAGTATTTTTTGAAAATTTATGCAGTTTTTTTCAAAATTTTTTCGCGCTGGGCGCGAATTCAAGTAGCCATTTATCTATATTATTGGGTATTGGGCCATTACTGCGCCACGACCCACCAAGACATACAATCAAGTTTCAGGCCATATAACATGCGACTCCAAGAAGTGTGCCAGAACGATCGGCAGCGAGAAAAGCTTGGCCGAAAAGGTCTATGCCCTTATGCAGACCGAAGACTTCGTCATATATATAAAATACATATAGGTTTAATTTTCCATAGGCGCCTAAATGACTGGCGCCGAATGTTCCTGTCTTTGCAATCTGAACCTCACTAGACAAATACCATCCCGCTGGGAAAAATTTTATGCCAGTGAAGAAATACCAATTTGAAATCGTGTGTGTAATGGTTATGCGTCCGGCTTCTCGAGCGGTAGGTCGTGGGTTCGATCCCCGGCCGGGTCATACCAAAGACTCGAAAAATGGTATCCGCAGCTATCCTGCTAGGCGCTCAGCAATCACGGATAGCATGGAGGAGAAAAAAAAACGGGGGCGCAGACTAGATGACCTCATGGGGCCGTATCGCAACTCCGTCGCCAAAGCATCTCGATGGTGCAGGCGAGAAAGCATATCATATCTCTCTCTCTCTTAGTTTAAAAGCCTACGTTTGTACGATTCTATATTTTTTTGATATAGCAGACTGGAAGTCACGAAATAACATCATGTAACGAAGTCATATCAACGGGTCCGCCCGCCCGAACATGTTTAATCATTATTTACGGGCCCTCCCGTTTTCAAAACACTTCACTCAGCTCTACCGGTAAATCTAATTACGTGAGTAGAGAGGACAATAAATTGATAGCATAATAGGCTATATATGCAATCGCCGATCTGATTGACCGATTTTATCATAAATTATCGAAAATTTTCGCGCTTCGCGCTGGCTCACAGTACAGTACAGATAATTCCGTGACAAACGCGAACAACGTGATGGGGGGGGGTCGTTTTCTCACCCTGTGGGAGCCCAAGACCCACGTTTTTTGGGGCCTGACATGTGCTGTTTCGTTCCTGCCGACATGTATACGCCCGAAGATATGTATAATTATTATTGAGTGGTCCTACCTTTTCAAACACACGTCACTCAGCTCTACCGGCAAATCTGATTACGTGAGCAGAGAGAAGATAAAAATTGATAACAATATATGCAATTCCCGATCATACTGACCGATGAAATCATGAATTCTAGAAATTTTCCGCGCTTCGCGCGCTTAGGCGACAAAATGTGATTCACTAAACTAACTCCCAATAAATATGAGGAATAGCGGCAAAAGTGTATCGGCGAAGTTCGGTCTATAACCCTATGGGGGGCCCAAGACCAAAGTTTTGGGGGGGGGGGCTGACTAAGTGCTGTTACGGCCCTGATCGTGAGTATAGTCATGTTTTAATAGCCACCGGGATTCGTTATGTAGGCGCAGGGAGCGCGAACATTTTGGCGTAGGGGAGATGTGGGACCGATGGATCAAAAATTGGAAAATGATCGCTGGCCCCAAAATGTTCAGCCGAAAACAGCAGATCTTTTGCTGGCTCAGCACTTTGATACAAGCTCTACATATCGCGCGCACATACATGAATATCCGTCTTTTCAAAGAATATTTATGAGTGTTCAAAATTTGTTGCTCGAAAGTGTCATCGGTCCCCACCCGATGGGTCCAATGGCACACGACCCGGGGACCTATGAGACATACTCTCAAAAACTCAGATGTGACAACTTCTCTCTTCTGTGTATTATATTGTAAGCTACAGCAAGCCAAATAAGAATGTTTGGTTGCAACCGTCGAAAAATACAATTAATAATACCTTAAATTTGCCATAAAATCACGTTTCGATTTAGGCTCGACCTGATAAATTTGAGGGTACATACATATTTTCCGAAAATCGACATTGTGACTTCCAAATACCTCGTTATTGCGATAAAACATCATATGCAATTATGACATAAAGAATTTCTGTACGTAGGCATGTGTCAGTTGTTGTAAGATTAGTATGCTTGATTATTTTGCTTGATTTGGCTACTGTATCATCGGTCCTCACCCTACGAATTTGATACATGAATTGAAAAAAATTCCGCTCAAGGAAGGTATTGAATAAAATAATATGTGCCATTATATAGCCTGATACAAGCCCTACACTTCACATTAAAAATGATTGCTGGTTTGTTCGTGGTAAAGGCTACAGAGGAAAATGTATGCGTCGATCAAAATTTAGTTTACACCCCCCAAAACAAAAAACATCTGTCAGAGACCCCATAGCTCGCGCACGTCGAATTTTTTTGTATGTGAGGAAAGGTGTTGTCAGCATGCAATTGTAGACAAGCTCACGGAATGTAATCATGGGATTATCATAGAAAATTTTACAAGTATTTTCGGTCCCAGTGATCTATCGGTACCACATCTCCCCTACTCATGAGTGAATTTCGTCATTCATTTTTGTATAGTTTCATATATTAGCCTATACTATCAAATATTCATCCGTTCTCAGCCCATGTGATCAGATTCAATCGTAAGCCTTCAGCTGATGCAAGTCTTAGAAAATGCAGGGAAGTTAATAATGCTGTGTTCTATCTTTGAGGGGGCCAATTGTTATTAGCCCCCTTTTTAGCATGCTGTTATTACTTGACCTCCCATGAGGATTGTCTTGGAAAGACATTGGATTCGCCCAAACGTCGGCCTACCAGAAACTAATTTCATTCGTGTCGAGGAGAAAACGATTAAAAAATGGTATTTTTTTATGGGGCGCATCATTTTCCTCTGCTGTTTTCATCTGTACTGTCTGTGGGGCTCAGATTAGAAAGGACACTACTATATTAAAATCGAAAATCCACCCGTACTGAACCGCACGTGAGCGCGAAAACAAATCCATAATAATTCAAACCTCATTAATTAGGAAGTTGATTTGTAAATTCAATATGAATACTGACGGCCGCCAACACATCCTAATCCAGTGGTTCCCAAACGGTGGGGAATTCCCCACTGGTGGGGAATGCAGGGGTTTCTAGTGGGGGATACACGCATTTGTTCAAAATTATCTACAGGACAGTCTTCATATTCATGAAGACACATGCGCAACTACCGTTACCAGTTAAATGTTCTGGAATGTATGCATCGAAAATTATATTGCGTGTTGTTCACCAAACCTGATTTTCAACTCTGGACGGCCAATGATGACGTCACAGACTCATCCAGCACGACTAGTTAGACGTGAAATAACGCTTTCACGACATTTTGAGTGTTACTGATATCAGTTAACAATACGTTTTACGTTGCAGGTATAAGCGATTGTCTTGCGTACTGGTGTGGTTGTGTGTCTTCTGTAGTCAAACCAGCAAATAGCTGCTCTGTGATGACAAAAGTGTTGGGTAAGGGGGAAACAGGACCATAACTGCCACATCCCAAATCGAGCTCGAAGGGGCCCAAAATGATTTCGTGAATTAACATAAATTAGAGAGTATTTTTTTGGAAATATATGTCACTTTTTCAATTTTTTTTTGCGCTGGGCGCGCGATTCGCGATTTGTTATTGCCAAGTATCTTGATTATTGGGTAACCTTCCCCCACGAAAATACTTGGATTTTATAGAAATGGAGACTTCGGCGTTGGTCATTACTGCACCACGACGCATCAAGGCACATGAAGGTATAGGCCATGTAACATGCGACTCCTAGAAGTGTGCCAGAACGATCAGCAGCGAGAAGACCTTCGCCGAGAAGGAATGCCCTTGTGGTGACAGAAAACTTCGATATATATACAATATACATATATGTTTAATTGTCCATAGGCGGCCAACTGGCTGGCGCGGAATGTTCATGCCTTGGCGATCTGAACCCCTCAGGACAAATGCCATCCCGCAGGGAAAATTATTTGTCAGTAAAGCAATACCAATTTGAAATTCGTGTGTGCCTTTTAGTTTTGGGCGATTACCATATCTTCTGACATAGCAGATGTAGGAGGTCACGAAATAGCATCATGTAATGATGTCAATATATCAACGGATCTGCGCGAGGATGTTCAATTCATATTTAGGGGTCCTACCTTTTCCAACACACCTCAATCAGCTCTACCGGTAAATCTGTTTACGTGAGCAGAGAGCTGGGGATAAAAAATTAATAGCAAAATATATGCAATCCCCGATCATATTGACCGATTCAAACATGGGTTATATAAATTTTCGCGCTTCGCGGGTTTTATGGTCCTGGTGGGGGATGAAGGGTCGGAATAAATCTGAAGTGGGGAATGAAGACAAAAAGGTTGGGAACCACTGTCTAATCAAATTAAGTGTTACCGGCCGCATCACTTTCGCTATCTACTGCCGCAGATTGGCCACCCTGAACCAAATAGGCGTATCGATAATGGGGTTAGCTAGACACGGTACCAGCTGGAAAACTATCTCCTCGTAACGATTTTTTTAGAGGGGAGCCCGAACTCGTTTTCTAAGCGTCTCGGTCTTGGCAGTGGTGGGTCATTGCCCGTCAATGCAATATGCCCATTCATATCAGCAAATTGTTCCCGCATGAAATGATATTACCATCGCCGAAATCGTATCAACTAGTATAGAATAGTGATATTGGGCACAGGAGAAAAGCTTACTGAACAACAACAATATGTTAAGTGAAATCGATTTTAGCATTTCAAAATGCTTTACTAGGCGTTCTTCCGAAATTTCAGATCAGGTCGCGGGCCGCATATGCAAATATGACCTCGTGAGCCGCGTGTTGGTGGGAGGCCGATTAGGGGTCCGATTAGTGAGTCCGCCTTTCTTGCCTAAACGCGATAAGCGCGAGAAATTTCTATAATTCATGACTGAATCGGTCAATATGATCGGGAATTACATATATATTGCTATCAATTTTTATCCTCTCTGTGATCACGTTATCTGATTTACCGGTAGAGCTGAATGAGGCGAGTTTGAAAAGGTAGGACTCCTCAGTAATAATTAAACATCTCCCGGTGTATACACGTTGGCAGGAACGAAACAGCACTTCGTCAGGCCCCCCAAAAAACTTGAGTCTATTGCGCTCCCATAAGGTGATAAACGGACCCCCCCCCCCCCCATCACGTTGTTCGTATTTGCCACGTAATTACAGCCGTAACGTTCAGTGAGCCAGCGCGAAGTGCGGAAATGTTCGATAATTCATGACAAAATCGGTCAATAAGACCGGGAATTGCAAATTTAGCTTTATCAATTTCTTGTCCTCTCTGCTCACGTAATCACATTTACCGGTATAGCTGAGTGAGGTGTCTTTGAAACTGTAGAGCCCGTAAATAATAATTGAACATCTTCGGGCGGGCGGCCCCGTTGATATGACTTCGTTACTTGATGTTATTCCGTTACCTCCTGCCTGCTATATCAAAAAACATAGAATCGCCCAAACGTACTAAACTCGAAGATCGCACGATTTCAGATTGGTATTTCTTCACTGGCATATAATTTGTTCCTGCGGGATGGTATTTGTTTTGTGAGGTTCAGATTGCCAAGACAGGAACATTTGGCGCCAGTCATTTGGGCGCCTATGGACAATTCGGCCAATAGGTAGGCTATTTCGTATATATAACGAAGTTTTCAGTCAGCATAAGGGCAGTCCTTTACGTATTACGGCCAAGGTTTTCTCGCTACCGATCGTTCTCTGGCTCATGCACTTCTTGGAGTCGCATGTTGCATGGCCTAAAACTTTACATGTCGAGGCGCGTCATGGCGCGGTAATGGCCAACGCCGATATGCCCATTTCTTTATAAATCATGTGTATTTTTTCTTGCGGGAAGAGTACCCAATAATAAAGAAATTGGCGACTTGTAATCACGCAGAGCGCAAAATTTTTTGAAAAAGTTGCATATATTTTCAGAAAATACTCATCAATTTATGCTAATTCACGAAATAATTTTGGGCCCCCTTCGAGCTCGCTCTCCCAATTGGGGGGGGGGGGGGGGTTGGGGTGCGGCAGTTACGGCCCTGGTCACGGTTTAATCAGACAACTGTAACTTCGAAATTTTCCCGGTTACTTTGTCCTTGTTCCTAAATTCCAGAAACAGCGAGTTCACACAGTCTTTCTTAAAAGTCCATGTTGAATACCTGACTTCTTGGCTTCAGCGATATTCCAAGCAATTTTGAGCAATGCCTCTTTAACGTTATTGCCTTGAATATGGATTGCTGGGCTTGACTCTTGCAACGCTTTTTTCCAAAGATCCGGTGGGCCAGGTGAATACTTATTTTCGAACTCAAGATGAAACTGTTAGTGGCGTCGTTTTAAACTTGAAATCCCTGCGAAAACAAATTCCTCGTTCCGCGCAGAGTTGAAAGCCCAGTTGTTTTCGTCGTTAATTTTCCTTTCCTTGTCGCGATCTGTTCAAGCCAGTCGTGGTGAGTCGTGATTGTAACACTCAAAGAACGAGTCACCAATGAACAGAACAGGAATGGTGCGATGAAAGAACTATAAGTAGCTAAATATAGGGACGGTGTGAACGTTTGACGTTCGCGTTCGCGTTCTGTGCGTGAACCTCAGATATTTAGAGGTTCACGTTCGCAAACGAACCTTGATAGGTTCTGCACTGTAAACATTTTTCATATATTACAATTTTCACTTCATTATAACATGCTCTGGTTGAAATTTATTGCATTTCAACTGCCGGCCACGCTATGCATGACACTGGCGGCATATAAGAATCAACACCAAACGAGCAAGCACCTTGACAATCTCAAAAAATTTACTTGCTTTATGATACAAAAGTTTGCTCGGAATATTTAGCTTTCCATTTGTGAATATAGTGACTCTCTGCTGTGAGATCGACCCACAATCACACAACATCTAGAGCGAAATACATTACGTGTAGCCTGGTCAGCGAAAGATACTTATTCAATCAATCAATGAAATTGATATCGTTGTCTGATGTAACAAAAATCTAGCAGGCGTAGGGGTCAATCTTAACTTCATATATTTATTGTAGACCTACCGTAAAAAAAAAAACAAATCAGTGCGATTGGGGTGTTGGCTAACTTCTGTATAAACTTAAGGGGGTATTATCGGTAGCAAGTATATAGAAACACTCTGCTCAATTCCAACGTAGCAATACTCAGACGCCGGAAACATTGTCCGGTCTGGCCTAGGCCGTTAAGGCGTAAACTTATGTATTACCTTAAAAGACCTCGTCGAAATTGTTGGCAAAGCGACGGAAGATATCGATTTTATGCGATTATTATATCATTTGATTGCCCCAGTTATTATTATTATTATTATTACACACGGTACTACAGTGACGCTTATCGCCGTTTAGGCCTTGTGCGTCACAACACAGATTTATTGTACAGTTCAGATGCATTGACTTTGTACAGTTATGAATGTTCATCTTCATCTTCAGCTTGATCATGGGACGTCTTTCAATCACTCTTTCATTCACTCTTCAGGCATATCTTCTTGCATGCGTCCGTCTTTCGAGTCACGGCTGCCGACTTTTTTTTTTAAGAGCGTGGCATATACTCTGTATCTGGGCTTTTCAATACACTGCTAGCACAGCGGGATCGGCGGTGAGGAGCCCAGACAACCTCCGACACATAGTAATTAGTCCGAACCTGGATTCGAACCACCACCATTGGTGTCGTGACGCTGGCGCTTAACCAACTGCGCCACTCGCTTCCCCTAATTGCCCCAGTTGATATATTTGACGACGTTTAAAACGTCAATATGTACTTCAGCATTATGGCATTATGTGGCCCGAGTCGTCGCTAGGTATCGTGTACATTGATATAGGCTAGGATTGCCATACATCCGGAATTTCCCAGACATGTCCGGAATTTCACTGAAAAATCTGCGTCCGGGAGGAATTTCTAAAATATGCCAAAATGTTCGGAATTTTGAAGGCTTGAAGCAGGCGAAAAAGTTTTTCGTAAATCAACATAAACAATATTATTTTCAAGCCGATTTATGCTTTCAAAATTGTTCTTCGTGCCGCGCGCGAATTAATGCAACGTATAATGATATTAGTATTGGCTCCAGGCACCACCCTCGCCAAAAATGCAATCAAAATAAATATAAATAACCATTATTTACTCAAATAAGTCCGATTGTAATCGCAATTATAAGCTAACGGTATATTCCTAGAGTTGGTTAAGGCCGATTGGATGCTTCAATCACAGACAGTGGTTCCCAATCTTGGGGCCGTCCGCCACGATCTGGAGATCGCGATGATGTTTGACGTAATCAGCTTCCTAGGCCGTGAGTGAGTTTGTGCAAGCTGAATTTTTTTTTTTTTAATAATCAGCTCATCAAGTTTTGAGCTTTGCCACGGAACATTTTCAAGTGGGAAATGAGGTCGCGAGCATAAAAGGTTGGTAATCACCGGATGTGCAACCTGATGTTGCATTCTATAGTAGCCTAATATATCGAAGAATCAATATTATTGACAGAATTCATACTTAAAATTTAACAGCTAAATGGTGGGCGCAAGATCAGTGCTTTTGGGGCGGAAGGGGGGGGGGATAAAAAAATGTTGTTTCGGGCCTGATTAAAACACATAAACAGATAGCCGCACCGACCTAACTGTATAGCAGAGCTGTCAAACACAATCCTGACAGGCCAGACACTGCCCGCCAGATGATTTCATCAGGCCCGAGGAGGAATCTATGGCAAACCCTAGCAAGTAGCAATCACCAGAGCTTGCATTACAGATGGCCAAATTCATGACCTATGTTCCACTTCATTCCTGTATAGTGTATACAGTCGATGGGCATTGTTTTGCTATTGTGACGTCATATTGACCGTCAATGTGTTACATCTCATTATAAAATCCGCTAGTGGGCGCTAAAGCGTGTCCGGAATTTGCTTCGCAAAAATATGGCAACCCTAATATAGGCTATCACTTCACTGAAATGTAGGGTTGGAATCTGCACCATGACGTCACTTAACGTCATGAGGTTTACGTTTGCGTTCACACAGAACTTTTCATAAAGGTTCGCGTTCACGCGAACCTGAACCTTTTATGGGCTCACACCATCTCTTCATAGCTAAATTGATATGTAACAAAACCATATCAGCAGTAATTGCTTTCGTGATGAAAGATGCTGCGAGTCGCAAAAGAAGCGTCTGCGGGCCGCATGCGGCCCGTGGAGCCACGGGAAGAGAACCCCATGTAATAGAGAGTGAGATTTGAGGGTTTTGTTCGTAGTCAAATACGTTCATGATGATATCCATGAAATTTTACGGTGGTGAGTCTGTTGAGGCGAGGTAAAATCGCCTTGCCCAGATATACTAGGGTTAACATATTTTGGAAATCTGAAAAGAGGACACTTTTTCAAAATTTTCAGACTTACAACACTGGACTAAAATAGGGAAAAATTGTAAATTCCTTCCGTCTTTGTGATTGGTTGACTAAAAAATAAATAAAAAAGGTCATTTTTCCGACTCGATTACAGAAATATTCACTTTAGTTGAATTCTCTGCTGGTTGACTAAAAAAATGTCAACTTTCCGGCTCAACTCCCGAAATACCCGCCTGAACGTGACTTGACTACTGATTTCCTATATCTCAGTCGAATTTTAACCTAAATTTTCAAAAAAGAGTACAAATTCGTAAAAAGAGGACACTAGAGTGGGGGTTCACCGAGGGCACTTTAAAAGCGTCGAAAAAGAGGACAAATCGTCGTGAAAGAGGACGTATGGTTACCCTAAGATAAACGTGCTACCACCGATAGTCCACTGAAGTCTCGCGCCGAAGGCCGTGGGTTAACCGCCTACGGCAACTAGAATAATCCTTTTCTTTTCGAGAGAAGAGGCGTTTCGGAGTCGGACCAAGCACCTAGTGATGCCACCTTGCTCTTTTCCCAGCACCAGGCGTACTGCGAATACAATGTGCCGTACGAAAACAAAACACCTGGTAACAGCGACACCGGGTTCATCCACAAAATGAATGAATCGAAAACGAATGATTGTGCGAACTGCGCGGTTTAGCGAGTCAGCTCGTATAGGACTATACTTGTCGCTCGCATGTCGTTGATGGAGACTGCTTGAACGACAAGTCAAATCGAACATGCTGCCGACTCAAGAATTTTCTGAATTGAATGCAGTACTGTCTCCGACTCAGCATGGATTCAGATCAAACCACAACACCTAGGCTACCATCCAATACTATCAATCGTACCGGACTATAACAAAACCATCAAGCAAAAAAGCGACTGCAGCATTTTCATCGACCTACTCAAAGCTTTCGACACAGGTAATCGCAGAGTCTTAAAATACAAACTAGAACACTATGGAATAAGGGGTATTGCAGCAACTCTACACTTGAGATATAACTTGTGGAGGGCCACACGGCTCAGTCCTTGGACCGAATTTTTTCCTCATTTATACTAATTATATTGTTATTGCATCTTTATTCCGCACAACCCTATTAGCTGATGATACTTACCCCGTTATAACATCCAGCACTGTCGATGATTTGCATGCATCTGTAAATAGGGAACTCCCGAATGTGTCGAGATGGCTGCAAGCAAGCAAACTCAGTTTGAATGCAGACAAGGCCAAGATGCTCGTTTTAAATAAGGCCAATCAGAATTTCACTGTGAACATCAATCATAAACAAATCTCCATAAGTGACTCGGCAAAATATCTCGGCGTCACGATTGATGCCAAAATGTCTTAGAAGCAACATATTGAATGCACAATATCAAAACTAGATCGGTGTGTGGAAATAATGATCCGTCTGCAATCTTTGGTTTCCAGATCAGTATTACGGACCATCTACTTCTCTCTTTTCCACTCTCACCTGCAATATGGAATCGTAGTACCGGTAAATGCATGCACAACATTATTGCGCAGAATTCGAACCCTGCAAAACCGTGCGATACGGCTGATCTCATCTGTACCTTTACGTACCATAAAAAAAAACGCTATATCGCTTCGAAGTATCAACAGTTGTTCACAAATATTTTTCCAATAGTCTGCCTCCTGTGTTTGATGACTTTTTCATACCAGCTAAAAATGTCCATTCCCATTACACGAGATCCTCGTCAAAGGGAAGTATCTACTTACCCCAACCCAATAGCAACCTAACTAAGAGATCTATCGACTACTCGGGACCTATCATCTGGAATGCATCACCACCACATATCCGTGAATTGCGTTATAATAGATTCAAGAAAGACCTACTTGATCACCTCCTGTCGTTATACTAACACTGTTGCCCTATACCTCGCCCAGACATTGCTTAATTTGATCATTTGCTACCATCGTCTAATTTTTCTTCTGTTTTCCTTTTTTAACTAAACATTTTTTACAGCCAGACTGTTTAGGTCATAAACCGAATATTCCATGAGCAATCTCGTCATCTCTCTCGGCAAGCAACACCGGCAGATTTCAAGGTTGTCACTCAGATGGTTTGTGTAGTAATTTCGTTTTAGAAGTTGCTTGTTTAATGTTAAAGGTCAACTATATCGACCGAAACAACTTTGGCTCATTCAGTAGAGTTTTACATGCTGATTCCAAAAATATACACCATACCTTCTAAAATTACGTATTTTCTGAGATATCGAGCAGCGAAAGTCGTAAAATGCCACCACAGACGAAAACGGTAGTAAAATCAATGAAGCATGTCGATGACGTAGTACCATGAGGATTTCTGATGCTGCGGCTGTGGTGTATGTATTGAAGTGGGATAATGTCAACCTGTGAAGCTGTGGACTGAACTGATAGCTACACGGTGTCTAGTAAATCTGATTCCGACGCTATTGAGGAATTCCCGTATATAGGTAAGCCATTGAATGGTATATACAATCAGGCATTACTGGACGACGAAAGTACCGTACCGTTTGGTCAAATGATTGGACTTGCGCGTCTAAAACAATTGGTGTAACGCATGCATGTAAGATTGTGTGGTATGCTGACGATCCAAGCTTGAAGACTGATGCATATGACTAATACATATTGAATTTTCAGAGACGCTAGACCAGACTAGATTCACTCAAAGGAATTCAGCTCCGCCGCATGCACTGGATCCGAAGTATTTCGACGTCGCTGATCAGTTCTTACAGACTACTACTTCCACTTTATCTTTGTATGTAATAAAATGGCTTTACTCAAAAGCTTTTACTGGATCCTAATACATACAGAAAAGTCGAAAGCTTTTATTGGGTTCTAATAAATACAGAATCGCAAAAATTATAATATAGAAGGAAATTATCTCAATAAATCTCTGTGAATAAGTGATATTCCCAGGATTCTTCGGCGAATTTTCTTTTTTTAAGGTATGCTCCATCATGATGCCCTCGGCCAGGATTGTCAATGTTTCTGAAATAATAATTTACAGCAGAAATTCAATCATATACAGTCACTAACACTCCATTTACTTTATTTTTATTGTAACACCGGTTCAATATCTATGTGAAAGCCAGCAGCAGGACAAGAGTTTTTTATGTAAGCCTAGATCAGAGGTGGTTGTTTGAAGTTACAAAACTCTGAATTTGTTGGGAAAAGTGAGGTTCAAATAATAATTACGTACCGTGACACGGCATCATCGTGATGTATGGCTTGATCTCGTTGCAATCTTGCACGTGCAGCAGCAAGGGAGGGGGTTCTGGCCACACCTCGTGGCCAACTGGTCAATGATTGAATGACAGATGTGCCTCCAGAAGTCGTTCATCACTATTGTACAGCATCCTTTGCGGTAGAGAAAGTGTGATGGCAAAGTGCTCCTACTCCGACTACAGCAGCTTATTGAAAAACACTGTACATCGGTGAGCACAGCAGCCTTCCTTATATTGGGCTGCAAAAGGGTCTTTCCGGACTTGCTTTTCTTCTGCTCTCTGCATCTGTTTTCATTGAAGTGCGGGGCAGCTAGCCGTCCTCGTCCTTACCGAGGTGGCGTTTCCATGCGATCAATACATGAGATGGAAACAGAACTGCTTGCCTTGCACGTTGGCTTCTGTACTTCCTCTACACAAGCCATCGCAAATTATAAGAACCTAAAGTACCATAAAATGAAGATTGAATAGTCCAGTCGGGCATGACGAATCAAAACTACGCAGCATCAGGTAATTTAGGCGAAGACAACAACCAACGATCAGGGCCGTAACAGCACTTCGTCAGGCCCCCCCCCCAAAACGTTGGCCTTGGGCCCCCCATGATGTGATAAACCTAACTTCTGGGGGGCTTCGCCCCCCAGACCCCCTTTGGCTATCCGCTTTTTGACGCTATTTGACATTTCCGTTGCGTCTCCGTTCGGTGAGACAACTTTTCCCGCCTAGACGCGCGAAGCGCGAAAAATTTCAGAATTCATGATTGAATCGGGCAATATGATCGGGAATTACATATATATTGCTATCAATTTTGATCCTCTCAATGCTCACGTAATCAGATTTACCGGTAGAGCTGAGCGAGGTCTGTTTTAAAACGTAGGACCGCCCAATAATAATTAGACATCTTCGAGAGTATACCCGTTGGCAGGAACGAAACAGCACTTCGTCAGCCCCACCCCCCCGCCCCACAAAAACTTGGGTTTTGGGTTCTCATAGGGTGATAAACCGACCCGCCATCACAGTGTTCGCTTTAGCCACGAAATTAGCTGCACTGTTTAGTGAGCCAGCGCGAAGCGCGAAAATTTTCGATAATTCATGATACAATCGGCCAATAAGATCGGGAATTGCATATCTATTGCTATTAATATCTTGTTCTCTCTGCTCACGTTATCAGATTTACCGGAAACTGTAGGGCCCGTAAATAATAATTAAACATCTTCGGGCGGGCGGACCCGTTGGTATGACTTCGTTACATGATTTTATTTCGTGACCTCCTGTCTGCTGTATCAAAAATATAGAATCGCTCGAACGTACTAAACTAAAAGACGCACACGATTTCAAATTGGTATTTCTTCACTGGCATATTTTTTTCCTGCTGGATGGTATTTGTCTTCTGAGGTTCAGATTGCCAAGACAGGAACATATGGCGCCAGTCATTTAGGCGCCTATGGACAATTAAACCTAATATTTTGTATATATAACGAAGTTTTCGGTCTGCGTAAGGGCAGTCCGTTTCGGCCAAGCTTTTCGCGCTGCCGATCGTTCTGGCACACTTCTTGAAGTCGCATGTAATAAGTCCTAAATCGTTATATATCTTGGTGAGTAGTGGCGGTTTTAATGGCCAACACCGATATGTCCATTTCTATAAATCTTGCGTGTTTTTTCTTGGGGGAAGAGTACCAAATAATCAAGATATTTGGTAACTTTAAATCGCGCATAGCGCGAAAAATTTTGGGAAAAATTGCATAAATTTTCAAAAAATACTCTATAATTTATGCTAATTCACGAAATAATTTGGGGCCCCCTTCGAGCTCGGGCCCCCCCCAATTGGGGGGTTAGGGGTGCGGCAGTTACGGTGCTGCCAACGATTGACTTGGACATCCCATTCAGTGTTCCATGTATCGGCAAAATCCTCATGGTAGTACGTCATCGACACGGTTGCTGATTTTACAGCCGTTTCTCAGAGGTCGGCAGTTTGCACTGCGATATCTCAGAAAATACGTAATTTTAGAAGTTAGGATGTATATTATTGGAATCAGCATAAAAAACTCTACAAAATGAGCCAAAGTTGTTTTGGTCGATATAGTTGACCTTTAAGGTGTGCGTAAAGTGAGCTATTGCGTAATATATTTTACGCCAATGTCGGTATTGCCCTGTCCAGAGTTTGGCGGTGTTCAATACGTCCAATTTTGTATGGCATATTTTCATTGTATGCGATCTAACCAGGGCTGCAATGACTAGGGTCGCGATTTTTGGTGACTCGACTTGACTCGAGTCATTTTCTTGAAAACGAAAAATGACTCGACTCGACTCGAGTCAATTTGTGTCGAGTATGTGTACTGTGTACAATGTATATGCACGGTGCGCGCAGCCTATAGTGCGTAAAGGATTTTTTGCAAAAGCCGGTGGCGGTATATGTGGATTTTGATTGTGTTGCATACGCAGATGAGCGACTAGCTTTCAAATTGTACGTATTAATGATGTCATCTAACACGGTAGCAAGTTTCAAGATTACGACTAACTGATTTGGGTAGTAATTTCGAAGTCAAAGTCGAGTATCTGTAAATATGATCTACGGTAAATTGTTGCGATTGTTGCGCTGCGATTGACCAAATAGACTAGATTCAGTCGAGCGTTACGTAACTATTGGAAAACGGCAGTTTTCTGTTTCATAGTAAAATACGATAGTATCACAAAATATGACGTCACCGATATGAAATTTCGAATACATGGCGCGAAGAGACCGCTATACTAATCAATTGTATTATTAAACGCAACTTATTATTACACTGAATATGAGAGACGTACATTGCGCATGTTGACTTCGGCACTTAGTGAATTCGATTTATGTATTCTAGGTCTCAAACCCGCGGCCCGCGAGAACGTTTTGTGCGGTCCGCGACGGCATTTCAGAATTTCAAGTATTCATCAATATATTCAAGTGCCATATCTCTTTTTCTGAAGTTCACCCCGAACTACTACTAAAATCACTGAATTCTCAACCAACTTCACTAACACATCACTTTTAAAAGTTACCATGCGGTATAATATCACTTAATACGTCAAATTTCTAGTTCATGATGATAAAACATGACCCGTTGATGATTCGTGACTTAAAATTTCGATTTGGTTTGGCGCGACCTTTCGTAAAATCTCATGATTTCGGATGGATTGGATGATTAAATAAAATGACTCGAGTTGGGTTGGGTCAAACGTTAAAATCAGAGAAGGACCTGCGACTCGCAGCGGTGAGTTGGTAATCCTACAGACGCAACAATCTATGAAACTGTCATGGAAAATAGTCTTCATGCTACCCACGATTTTTTGTGAATGGTCTTTCTGATTTTAATATAGTTACCATCAGAAATTGTGATTAAAATGGACGGGGGCTACGAGAAATCTTTTCGGAAGCATCAATGGGGTACGATCGCTAAAAAGATTAAGAAGCAATGCTATATTGCTATGGCTCAATAATTAATATATTTAAGATGTTATTGATACGTTTCAATAATAGTGGAAGGCAAAATCTAACGCTGATTTAATTTGAATGTGGCAATGACAGTAACAATAGCCTAATTATCACGACTATATCAACACCAGGATTAGGATACACCGCTCAAATGCTCTGATATCAGATCAATCTTAAGTGGATTTAAAAATATTCTACATAAAATCGTGGCACGTCAGAGGTCTAATAGCTGCAATATTATAGCCAGACAGTTTTACGATGTCATGATACGTCGTCTTGCGTGATGTCTATAACTCATTATTTTAACAAATTATGCCCGGCACAAAAACAATTTCATTCAAATATTTGAAAATGTAGCTTTTCCCGCATCAAGCATGGATAGTAGGCCTACAATAGTGAATTACATTTCCACGATGTTGTGGAATGCCTGTGTACAAGGTCCTGGTAAATAGGTCCTAATTGGAAACTATATATTGAATATCCCTTGATGCTGCGGCCTGCGGCGTCATCAAAAAGCAGGGAATTGGCCCGCGAGCACGTTTGAGTTTGAGACCTCTGGGTTAGAGGTAGTTTACGGTTTGAGGTTTGAGGTTTGCTGATGACTGGGGTTAGTGGTCAAGGGTGACTCTGGCGCTAGCGGGTATAGGACTCGGTAATGGTCAGGATTAGGGAACACCAGGTGCAGAATCGTACAAACAACTGCATCTTCAAAATGCACAGCTAGAACTACAACTACTCAACGGGACTATCACCAATTGAGTAAAACAAAGCTAACTATGTCAATGGATCTCGAACAATGTTCACGCACAAGTAATGTATCAAATGTGTATAGTTGGATGTGCAATGTCGTAGTTTTATGTTTTTGTGACCGCAAGTGAAAATCAGGGGTTCCCCGAAAGCTTGCAGACGTGCGAACGGGTTCCCAGGTCATCAAGAATTATACTGAACGAGATTTCATTCTTTGACGCAACACATTTATTCGATATTTCAAAAAGACCTGGTTTCGAGTATGTAATGGGAGGGGTTTCGACCCCGTAAACCCACCCTCTATGGCTACGCCACTGATGACTCTGATCTCGCAATGGTTGCAAAAACATCACACAACAGAACACCGGTATCACAACTCACGCCAAACGTGTTTTTTAATTGTTCGGCAACTAATTGTTTTTCGAATGTGCAACCACAGCTAGAACTAGATCTCCTGACTTCTTAAATTCCGAACCTAGAACTAGAGCTAAAACTAGTCACTTTTCAAAATCCCAACTATAGAACTATAATTAGAACTAATGCAGATATCACTATGACAATTCACTGGCAATGCTGAATTATTACGGCAGCGTCCTTTTTATCTTTTGTAAAGTCTTTCAATTTGGAGAAAGGCATTTTCGAGCATCCCGTATAATCTCGCGATGACTCAATTCCCAATTGTACACAGGCTTCCCTGCCTGCTCGCGATACAACCTCATATTTTTCTACCCAAACAGTTCGGTCTTTGTGCTTTTAACGTTTCTGCCCTAGTTGCGATGCCCCTTTATCCGCTACAACACTTAATTATGGAGTCATAATAGCTTCGAACGCTCTACGGGAGAGATTGCCATTAATTTCCAGATCAAATCTCTCTCTGAGTCACACGGCTTACGTTTACTACTCTTGCTCCGATTGTTCGAAATTCCATGCCGGTGACGTCATATTTTGCAATAAGATTGTTTTTATACATTGTTCTTTGAAGAGCTTCTTGGAGGTACAGAACTTCAATATACAATTAAATAGTATATTCATATTGAAATGAACCCGAATATTTTCGGCTGACACTCGTCAGGGGTAATCGTCAGCAACTAGTAGAGAGTTGGAAAGAACATTGTATATCAACAATCGTATCACAAAATATAACGTCACCAGCATGAAATTTCGAATGAGAGAACGTTCAATGTACTATTTTTAGGTGATACACGAACTCCTTTTGTTGACAGAGTTTTGGTTGGTGTATTTTGATAAAAGTTGATTCCAAGGCACACAAATGGAATTGTGAACGACCTCGACCTACGATTCGAAATCGGTCGTCTCGATTGTTCTTTCCAATTGTTGACAATTGCTGACGATTATCCCTGACGAGTGTCAACCGAATACATTCGGATTCATTTCGATATGAATAGTCTACACCAGTGGTTCTCAACCTTTTTCACCTCGCGGACCGGTAAAATTTCAAAAAATGTCTGGGGGACCGGTGAACTTTCAAAATTGAAATGAAGCCAAAATGTAAAGTATGCAACCGTTTTCTGCAATTATATGGTGCTAGAGAGCGATATTTAGAGGGTTTTTATCGTATTTAATGATATTCATGATGGCATCCATGTGATTTTATGGTAGTGAGTCTGCCGAGTCGAGGTAAAATTGCCTTGTCCAGATAAACGTGCTACCGCCGAGAGTCCTTTACAGTCTTTCGCGCCGAAGGCCGTCGGTTCAACCGACCACGCCAACTCTAATAATATTCTTCTCTTTGACAATATCGAGCGATGAAGCGTATCGTAGTCGAACCAAGCACCTTGTCGTGCTACATTGCTCATTGCCCACTGCCACCAGACGCAGGCTACTCTGACAACTACCTATACGAATACAATGCGTGCTGCAAGAAAACACATTACAGCAGCTATACCACCCATCCGCAAATCCGAGCCGAAAAAGCACTTCGTTGGCCCATCCCCAAAGACGCTGGTCTTGGGATCCCCACAGGGCGATAAGTCAAACTTCCGGGGGCTTCACCCCAAGACCCTATTATTGAGTAGATGTTTTCACCTGTACTTGTGAGCACACCCATTCTACTCAGCGTAAGCAGAGGGTTTACGTAGCTTAATTGCGCCAATATAGAAAGTTTTCGATCATTCACGAGTGAAGCAGTTTTCTCGTGGCCAAATTTTTGGCCCTTCTTTAGGAGTCCCATGTTAACCTAAGCTTGATTATGTGTTGGTGCGTCGTGGCGTGGTAATGGCTGATGCCAAAATACCAATAAATCATTGCGTATTTCCCAGAAAAGGTCACCTAATAAGCAAGACATTTAGGGATACTAAATCGTGAAAAGCGCGAAAAGAAATTAAAAAATGTTAGAAAAAGTTTCAAATAAATATTCTGTGATTTATGTTCATTTGCGAAATAATTATGAGCCCTATTCAAGCTCGGCCCCTCTCCAATTGGGCGGTTTGTGGTGCCCCAGTTACGGTCCTGCACAAGATGAATGAATCGAAAACCAATGATCAAACTGCGCTGTTTAGCGTTGAGTCGGCTCGTATCTGTTCTGTGTACTTGTCGCTCGCATATCGTCAAATGACACGTCTTGAACTTTAAGTCAAATCGAACATGTTTCCAGCCCTTATGTTACCTCAGGAAGTTATCAATCAGTTTAAAATTTGCTGTTTTATTTATTTTATCAATGAACAAGCCTTCAACATTGCATCTTGAAATTAAAGTATAAAATTCTAATATGCTTGGCGGACCGGCAGGAACGTCGTCACGGACCGGCACCGGTCCGCGGACCGGCGGTTGAGAACCACTGGCTACACTATTCAATTGTATATTGTATTTCTGTTTATCGAATTGTATGATCATTATAGCTTTCAATACAATATCCATTGTATAATAATATTTATTAACTCGAAGACTTTTCGGGTGCCTCTTTTCAGGAGTTAACGGCACACTAAAGGGATTTAAACATGAGAATTCTCACTAGTGCATGTGTTTCGTGCGTGTAACTGTTTATTTACGAATTGCGTTGCTACTATAGTACCGTATGTCCGTATGGTTGCCAGTAAATTCGGCCCTCGGTAAATTCGGCCAGTGAATTCGGCCATGACCTCGGTAAATTCTGCCCTCCGAGAATATTGTATTAAAATGTATTACTAACCGTTAACATGAATTAATTACATAATTATACTATTATTAAGTGATTTGGATGTCAGGGTATGCGTAGATCGCGTAATCGTGGGAGATAGCGCGGATATTCACGGATCCGAATTTACCGATGGCCGAATTTACTCGGTAAATTCGCCCCTAGGAGAATTTTGTATAAAATTGTATTACCAACTATTAATGTGAATGAATTACATAATTATATTATTATCGAGTGATTTGGAGGCCAGGGTATGCGTATATCACACAGTCACGGGAGATAACGCGGATATATACGGTCCCGAATTTACTGAGGACCGAATTCAACCGGTATATTCGGCCCTCGGAGAATTTTGTGTAAAGTTGTATTATCAACTATTAATGTGAATTATATTACATAATTATATTATTATCAAGTGATTAGGAGGTTAGGGTTATGATTTGGGTTATGATTAGGGTTAGGTTAGGGTTGGGGTGAGGGTTATTTTAGGGTTAGGATTAGGGTTAGGTTAGGGTTATGATTAAGGTTAGGTTAGGATTAGGGTTAGGTTAGGGTCAAGATTAGGTTAGGATTAGGTTAGGGTTATGATTAGGGTTAGGTTAGGGTTAATGTTAGGTAATGTTATTGTAACTGTTATTGTTACCCTGGCCATGGCCGAGTTTACCGGGGGCCGAATTTACCGAGGGCCAAATTTACTGGAAATCTGTCCGTATACTTCATAGTTTGTTATTGTTGCCATTGGTACGAAGCGAATTTCATGGTTTGTGATTTTCATTGTTGCGTCACACTTTGCCTTTTAGGTTTTGCTTTTAAATCGGTTTAAATCTCTTTAGTGTGCCGTTAACTCTTGAAAAGAGGCACCCGAAAAGTCTTCGAGTTAATAAATATTATTATACAATGGATATTGTATTGAAAGCTATATTCAAGTTCTGTAACACGAACCATGTATGATCATTGTATACCACGACCGTGACCACGTTCAATTTAGGCGCTTCCTGCTTTCATTTTCACAGTTTGATTTGGCATTTTTATTCAAAATTCTCAAAACACAAATATCGTCTCAAAATGAAAAGGATCGCCATAAATTTTATAAGAAAATGAATTATTTGCTTGGCCTTGGGAGATAATAATACGCTAGTATAGAGATTTAGGAATCAGCCGTAGTCATCTTGTTTCTTGCACCACTTTGACCCGTGAATAATTTCGTGAACCTAGTGAAGAGACCCTCGAGATTTTGGCCAAAAGAACGCCAACTTTTCTTTTATGTTTATTTACATTATTACGGCTGTGTTATCATGGCCTCTTTAAAGACGAAGGTCTTATATAGATACTACATTACCACTTATATTTGTAACCATGTTTTTTCCGATAAGACGCTGTTTCAATTGCCCCACTTTGCGAGTGATTTTCAAAACAAATATAATTATGATGAATTATTATTATTATCAAAGTTATTTCGAATTGTTTTCATATCAAGGTTAGTTTATTTTGTTTGATGTATTACATGGTCTTTGTCGACTACAATACAATGGTCATTTATACCGTTTTTGTGATTTCTATTCAATTATGTATACATAAATCAATAATTTCATAAATGCATTTCTTTCGGTTTGGCTCGTCTTCATCATCAGGTCATCTCATCGCAGTCGTTGTCGGAGGCGAATTTGTAGTTGAAGTCGTAGTAGAAGCCGCCGCTGATTGGCGTTCGGTTCGAATGCGTGTATTGTTCATATTAAGTCTTTGTAGTCGTAATTTGATCGTTTATGATGGTTGGTGGATAATTTTCGTAGGTATTGGTGGGGGAGTGATATGGGTTGAGGAAGGGTTGGGATTATGGGATGGGAAATTAGGATGCTTGGAATAGGTAGTGGGTGAAACGGTTGGGTTTTGTGGGTCGATAAATACAATTTATTGCGCACTATCGGATAGCTTTCATTACAGTCGGGGCTTGTGGCCCGTCGTATACGTTGCGCATAATTTCGTCGGGTGTAGCGTCGATAGCCATTTGCAGGTTTGTATATATTGTTCCAGATTTTAAATTCTATTTGAAAATCCACTCAAGGTAATCGACGTTAGTTTCAATAGATTCGTCATCGATTCTGTTAGGAGAATTGTTTTTCGCTTGGCTGCTTGCTGTTCCTCTGGTAGTCACTCCATCGTTGCTTGTCTGTTTATGAGGTTTCTGGAGTTTCGTATCCGAAGACTTTTTGATGGCTGGCTTTGGGGCCATCTGTATGTTTGTTAGTATTGTAGTGTTCCAACACGACTTGCGCTGGTTCGGTTTCTTCCTGTGTTTGGTCTGCATTTTTAATGCGGCGTCAGTTGAGGAGTATGTTTTGATAATTGCCTGGCTCGTCTGCCTTGTTTCAGTACTCTGCATGTCGTCATTCCGGGTTGTTTTCGGGACAACCGTATCTACTGTTTCTTTGTTGTCTATTTCCGCATTTTCAGGCTTGGTCATATGCCCGGGTTTGTCTCGTCGAAGTTTGGACCTGGATTCGTCTGCACGGTGACCCAGTCGTGTCTACATCGTGCATTCCAATTTTTCATTCGGGCATTCCTTTACAATATGTCCCGTCAGATTGCAGTTGTAACATCGCTTCTGATAAGCGTCTTCAGTTGTTCTGATAAGGCATCCATACCCATCAACTTTTATATGGTAGGGCATGTTTTTTTTACGACTTCTTCCACCCAGATGTTAGTGAAACCATTGTACCAGTTCGTTTTTCATTTGAAGACTCTGGTCTGGTTATACCAGACCAAATTTTGAACTTTGGCAAGACCCATTTCTAGGCTTTTATAAGACACTGCTTACACGGATGAGATGGCGAGGAACGGCCTACGTCACATATCATACCTACACCTATATTATATCAAGTATTAGGTTGCTAGTTTGATTATCTGTGAATCTTGAATTTTTATGTAAATCTGATTTACTGCAAAACACGTGAAAATAGTTACAACTTCCCCCAGTCTCCCCCGAGGCGTATCCGTAACATGTGTCTGTTGCTTTTCCCCAACAGGAACAGTTGCGGCTTGTGATCAAAGGTTTTATTGTATGTGCATGTGCACGATAAAGAACAGATTTCGCACCAGACTTTCCGTTGAACATAATTGAACATGCGTGCCTTTTCAAAACACTATCAAGAACAGACTTGCACGTATAGAGTAGCGAAGAAAGCTTATCCGGTACGTTGAAATGATATTTAAACTTTTAACACATAGTCTGTTATAAAGCGACCTCAAAGTACAGACCTTCAATATACATTTAAAAATATTCGGATTCATTTGAATACTTTTCAATTATTTGTTTTGTTTTGTCTTTCAATCGCGTGAACTTTATTCAACATTATTTTTGAGGCGTACGGCGTGTATGTAATCAATTAGAAAGGGCATACAGTTCAACAAGTCGGAGAACCACTGAGCTAACATATCTGGCATTCTGATTGAATCGCCGTCCTGTGATAAAGCATAGCCCACATGTCCCGCCGCAAAGTTTTCGTTTCTATGCCTAATCAGGCATTTCAATATTCTCTCAGATATCGCCTCGTTCCTCTCTTTCTAGAGATTGAATTACGCAACCATGCATGATCGTAGCACGTGCTTTATTGCAAGAAACATTCCAAACAAGGAAGGAACAAGGAACCATCTAAAATCAGTTTGGAATAAATAGTTGAGGCGGGAAGTAAGACTGATCTTAGAGCTACATAACTGAGACCACGCATTAGGCCCAAAAAGTAACACAGTTTCGGTCAGCTCGGCAGCCGCATACGAGTGCATGATAGATAGACCTCATCAAGTTATTTCGATTCAATCGTATATCATCATTTTATCGCAATCTTTTGGCGCTTTACCTGATAAAAACATTCAGGAAGGTATAAATGGACAAAAGAAATGTAAGCTTAACGAATGGGGCTTTTTCTTTAGTTTGGTTTGGAGTATTACCTGATAGCTGATAATCGTTTCCAGTTTTTCATCTAATACTGTACGGCGCGACAACTTTGATCACTGCGCTGCGATTATAGGTTGTTATAAATTAAACGCCGCTCAGCTCCCTTCGACAACCCTTTTACCGACGGACGTATTACCTCTACCAATTGAGATAATTTTGAATTATTTCTGATTCATTACAGAATTACAAAATTGCGAATCCTTAATTAAAGTGCTGTCCATTACGATCGACGAAATACCGTTTGGGATCAGCTATATCTGGAGTATAGACGCCACTGGACGTGTTCGACGGTCATCATCATTCTATCATAAGCGTTCGTCGCAATTGCCTCGCTGTTGCACGCATTTAGCCTGGAATGGATAACAACGGTTCACCGACCGACAACAGAGCTACCGAATTGAGAATGCCAGCACGCGAACGGACTCCAGAGTCATCCTCTCGAGACCCCGGACTTCAAGCGCTGCCTCCGGCCTCGTATCTTTCATCGAATTACCCGTCAATACAGGACGTGGTTACCGAGGGTCTTCGCAACGGAGAACTGATGTACATTCTCACAAAACTTCGAGCAATACTATTCGACGAAAATGATGTCACATCGTATTTCGAAAAGGTGGAATTGCAATTTCGCTTTCACGGAATCACCAAGCAGTATACTCGATTCTTGTTTCTGATAATCTCAGTTCCAGCATCTGTAATCTATCTCGCCAGTGGTGGCCGCATAGGGAGAGAAGATCCGAGCTGCTATGACAACTTGAAGCGCGGCGTACTGAATATATACCGGAGGCCTATCGATGATCTTGACAACGAATCTTTCACGTTAACCGAATTCGGAAGCGTAGCCAACTTAACGCCGGATCAGGCACATGACATAGTCATAAAGCTATACGGGCCTGCACCGCTGCAACCGTTACGCGCAACAAAATGGAAGTATGCTTTTATGAGTCTACTTGGCGAACCGGTAAAGAGCTACCTCATCAGGGAAGATTGCGGTAAATCCTTAACTGATCTAGTCAAGATGGCGCACGAATTGAACAAAACATTGTCGTCATTGCGGTCGTCGGATAATATCATTCGCAGGGATGCCACACCTAGAAATTCTGCGAAGAGAAGAAGGAAGAAAGTTGATGACAAAAATACCAGATTCAGTGCCCTCATAGATGGGGTGACAAAACTGATAAAATACCAAATGTCACATCCAATACAATCGGATCTCGAAATTGATACCGACACGATTGTAAAGGCCATAGAAATGCTCGCCAAACTCGTGTCAAACCCGTTCAAAAACGAACATCCAAAGTCCAAACCGAATAAAGCGAAGGCGGATGATTATGAACTCTGTTGGTACCACCAAAGGTATGGGAGCAAAGCAAACCGGTGCGTCAGTGTAGGAAACAGATGCCAGTGGGAACGATACCACAAGCAGTAATACAAACCGATGAACCATTAAGTTTGCGAACACGCCAAACCAACTAGAATCACTGCATGAGTATAGTCTGGACATTTTTTATTTGTACATAACATGGGCGTGCAACAAATTTCGTTGTTTGATTCGAAGATCAGATAAGATAAGATCAGATCAGATAAGATCATAAAGTGCATAGCAACATAAAGAGCAGAGAAGTGAAAGAATAACAGATAGTTATTAATAACAGTTAGGATCCTCAAATACCAGTGGCGGTAGTTGGTAGAACATCACTTCTTTCGCCCGTCTCATTGTTAGTAATGTTACTAGAATACCGCGTCTGTGTCATCACTGTTGACACCGATATCTCTACCACCACAATTTCACGACACCACAAGTTTAGCGTATCTTCAAGCGCGTCATAATTCCAGTTCAACGGGAATGAAATGTTTGGAGGGGGCGTGACCAATGTTCCCTCCAAACATTTCATTCCCGTGCGCAAATGCGCAGTGCTCACACGGTCTCTGCGCACAGAAAATATAAGTTGCGCACAAAAAATCCGTAGTGGTGACCTTTTTTTGTCGCTACGCACTGTTCTCCAAGGGTCTGCGCAGTGAGTTGGTGAGTGTGCGCAGACTCGTCAAAAATTAGATGGAACATTGGGCGTGATACGGACGTGAACAGGGGGTAGAATCGCTTTCTATTCTACACTCTTTCCAAGTTCGACTTTAACCCCTTTAAAATTTTCACTTTGTTCTCTCTCGGAGAGAGGAATCAGCTCATCTTAATTCGCTTATGTTTATTCTGAACGCATTCGCATACTGTTCATATTGTTTCTTCACGCCATTGGTGTGTAGACTGTCTTAACGAGCTAAATCTTATATAATTACCCTTCGTCGCACCAGAGATTATGTCGGTGATGGGTATCCTAGCACCAAGCATCGATTGGGACAGTCATCAATAGCGGTACCCAAATTTGTCTGTGATGCGCTTACCACGATTTGCGGTAAGTCATTATTCACCCGTAACGAATTGGATATAATCTATCCAGACCGCTCGAAGATATCAGCTTCATTCAAAACAGACTAGCCTACGCGTAACTGAATTCATCCAAATGTTACAACCAGGCAATGTGCTATGATCAGAGGAATTAGATTAAAACGCCAGGCGCTTTAGAACAGGGGTGGGCAAGCTACGGCCCGCGAGCCGCATGCGGCCTGCAGCACCGTTCTGTGCGGCCCGCAAGAGTCTAAAGAAACCTTTTTCTTAGTATATTACACCATGATAATTCTGGGGCAGGGGTTCGCAAACTGGGGGGCGCACCCCCCTTGGGGGCGTGAAAGCATCTGAAGGAAGGTGCGATACTGAGCCCTACTGGAATTATTTTTCGCGCTCCGCGCGATTCCTATCCACTTAATAATCATTGCTCTGTATTTAGTATTAACTTCATATTTGAAATTCGCTCATACACACCGTAACCTTCCATGCCATCAAACTATCCGTATGGTTTGCTAGTATCCTAGTTTCGTTTTATGATATGACGATAAGGGTGGCGCGAAATGATTTACCATCAAAAGGGGGTGGGGAGTGTCTTAAATAGTTACAGAGCCACTTTTCTAAGGTAAATACTGCCTACGGTATTTTTTATGTTTAATGTACGCCCACGCAGTTTAAAAAGTTCAACTGCTAAACATCACCGAAATCCTAAACGAGATAGACATATAATCTGGATCACGAGTGTGATTTCAGATTGGCCACTCCAGTTTTAATTATTTCAGTGATATGATTATAAACACGTTTCGCGCGTGTCTTAGGTAGATTCGTTTTCTGTGTGCGTAGAATTAGGGTATTATTGTTTTATCTACGCATATGGTAGAAGCGTGTTTGAAGATAACATGGTTATGAACTTATGCTGTTGTCAGCATTGTGTGTCCTGGAACTGAACCAAAGTGGAATTAGTAAACCTATGAAGAGATCGCTCCTCACAGATTTGAATTTCAATCCTGTTCTAAGAATCGTGACAATTGTTTTATGTAAGCATATTTATTATCTGTATGTCATCACTTTATAATAAAATACCAATATTGCGTTTTGGTATATAATCCCAGTTTTATATAGTGCGGTCCTCGAATGGATTCAGATGTTAAATGCGGCCCGCAAGCTCAAAAGTTTGCCCACCCCTGCTTTAGAACGTGACCTGTGCATGTTGCCGACATGGTAAGAGAGAGAGAGAGAGAGAGTCTTTATTTTCATCGAACCAAAATACATAACAAACGGCAGTGATGGTGGTACAGAAAATATGCGTGCACAGTATTCGGTATTAGATATAGGAATGATCGATAAGACCGTGAAGGTCATCTAGTCTGATCACACCAGCATCAAACAGGTACACTTGACTCAGAACAGTCTGGCTGTAAAAAAATGTTTAGTTACGAAAGGAAAATAGAAAAAAAATTAAACAATGGTAGCAAATGATCAATGAAGCAATGTCTGGGCGAGGTAGGGCAACAGTGTTAGTGTAACGACAAGAGGTGATCAAGTAACTCGATTTTGATGATTGTATTCGCCAACATGAGTATAAGGCAGTCGGATGCTTTCTGTATTGGCATTTGTAGTTGTACATGAGATTAAACACGAATGATGTATGAGAATTAAAAATACCGTCTGTTTTCAGAATGTACAATGTACAGCCATATATATGAAATATTTCATATGGGCGAAGGGCGACAATGCGGTGTGAACGGAATCACGCCCACCCGCTACCTAATTTATATTCACAAATGCTTTCATGAAATCATACTGGTTACGCTGTATCCACTGTGCACGAAGCGCGACGAAAATTCTGGGCTCTATACACAACTTTTATGAAAAAAATGTTGATACTCCGTGAAACGACCCGAAATTCCTCAGGCTATCTTTCTGATTGGAGGATTAAACTACTTCTACTTGACAAATTGAAAATAGCGAAAAGTGAGTAAGTAGATCACAAAATATTACGAAGTAGAAGTGGAAGTAGTGAAAATCATATCTGCTTGAGTAAGTCCTGAATGAAGGGAGACTAAAAATGAATTGCTATTATTCGTTAATGCACCATATTGTGCACTCCACTCGGGAATTAATATATCAATAGCGGAACACCCTGGCGACTGGAAAAACAGAACGCAAAATTACACAGGCGAGGGACAGTACCTGGTACCGTGCGGAAATACATTTCTGCGTAGTAAAGTACTAACTAGGCATCTCTGCTACAGATAATAACCACAATCGGTACACGATTGCCTTTGTTGCGATACAGCGTCCAGAAATCAGTTTATATAGGCTATTACCCCAAAGACGGATTTTTGAGACCGAGCTCATCTCCCGAACATGCAATCACCTCATAAACCGAATTGATAAATTGCAGCAATACATTTGGTACCAGTTGCTAGTAGGGTAGGTGCGGGACTGCTGCCAAGGCATGCGCATGAAGTTGAAAGAAAGGTTTTCCAAGTTGTATTTGCATATTTATTGGGACATACGCACAAGATGTCTGCTGGAACTGCAGAGGAGTTGACACAGTTGAATATTTCAGATATCATCTGCATTAAGCCTGAGCATGGCGTAATCGGGGAAATGACAGTGGTAATCACATTTGGAATTTTGGGCGTCGTCGGAGGTATCACCTACACCGTGATGTTAGTCATCTTGCTAAGATTGAAGCAGACAGTCTTCGTTACCACAAAACTTGGACTGACATTGTCTGACTTGATATCGTCCTGCATAAGTCCTTTTGTGGTCTACTCGTTCTTAACTGGACGCAGTACGAAATGCCCGCTTTCACATGCGGTCTGGCAGGCACGGCGGACATTGCAACGACGATGCTGACGGTGCATCACGTGATGCTGTTGTCCCTCATCCGGTATCTAGGCATCGTTCATGCTTTCAGCACACAGTGGTAAGTGAGTGTCAAAACGTGCCGCGCCCTGGTCGCGAGCTCATGGGTATTGTCGTTTACGTTGTTAGCCATTCCGATGTGGTTTCCGTCGATTGTTATACCGCGAGAAATCGGATTGATATGCGCATTAGATCTTAAACTTACGATTTGGTGGCAGATGCTCACGTCGATGTCATTGTCATTGGGTATTTTCGTGTCCACTGTCACGATCATCGGCCTGGGTAGTGCAGCAATTCGTTTCCTAGTGAAGAGAAGGTCGGCAACTACCGTGAGTCAAAGTCCCGCTGCAAAGCAGAGAGAAGAGCAGGCTCTGCTACAACTTAAAACGATTGTCATCACATTCCTGATAAGTTACAGCATTGAGTACACTTCGAAGATAATGATGTTATGTTAGTGCATTTACGTCCAAAAGCCGCTTCGTTATATCGCCTTCTTCAAAAAGACGCTAAATTCATTTGGAATACGAACTGTGACGCAGATTTTTGCATTCTCAAAAACGACGTAATCGACGCTACGCAGTTAGCTTATTATGATGTAAACAAGCATCTCATTTTGTCAACGGACGCTTCTCAATTCAGAATCGGCGCTGTCCTCTCAATCGAGCACAATGGCGAAGAGAGACCGATCGCGCACGCATCGAAAACGCTTTTCGATTCGCAAAAATCCTACTCTCAAATCGAGAAGGAAGCTCTGTCAATCATATACGGAGTCACTAAATTTCGTCAATTCTTGTATGGTAGAAAATTTGCGGTCGTAACGGACCACAAACCGCTTTTAGTTATTTTCTCGCCGGTCAAGAAAATTCCCGTGATTACTGCGCAACGCTTACAGCGATGGGCACTGACGCTTATGGCTTACCAATACGATATTCGCTATAAACCGACCAATCAGCACGGAAACGTTGACGGTTTATTTCGCCTACCAAAGGGTCCAGACCCTGAGTTTGACGAACTGGAAATTCGTGAAAACGCCGAGATCGTTCACGCTATTAACATGGCATTAGATGTCTTACCGTTAACTCGCAATGAATTTCGCGACGCGACGCTGACGGACAAAACCATGAAACTAGCAAAATTATCTGTCACTCATGGTAATTGTAGTCCAAACACGCACATTGATGATTCTTCTTGGTTTTCGACTCGCAAACATTCGCTTTCTCTGCACGAAGACATAGTCATGCTCAATATTGATGGTTTTCAGCGCGTAGTATTCCTCAGTCACTTCGCTGGCGAGTCTTATCATTGTTGCGCGAAGGTCATTGGGGTATCGCGAAAATGAAGCAGATGGCTCGACGTTACATCGCATGGCCTTCCATCGCCACATTGAAAATCTCGTTATGAGTTGCGACGCTCGCCGTAAGGTAATGAAAGCGCCTGATCGTCAGCATCGCGAATGGCCAAAAACGTCTGAAAGCTTTGAACGAATTCACTTGGATTTCGCAGGTCCAATAAACAATAAAATGTTCCTTGCCATCGTCGATGCGCATTCGAAATATCCTTTCGTTAAAGTAATGAATGTCGGTTCTACCACAACCTTGTGTGTGGTCAACGCTTTGAGGGAATTCTTCTCTATCGAAGGCTTGCCCATAACAATTGTCACGGATGGCGGGCCGCAATTCACATCGAATGAATTCGATACGGTTTGTTCTAATTCGGCAATCAGCCATATCGTATCACCATTTTTTCACCCTGCCTCGAACGGGGAAGCGGAGCGTTTCGTCCAGACTTTAAAAGCTGGATTAATAAAAAATTTCGACAGGGGAAAGATCTCAACTTCGCGCTCCAAACACTTCTCGCTACGTACCGATATGCACCGCACCCGGGCATAGACTGGAAAACGCCTGCTGAGATTCTACACCAGTGATTCTCAACCGCGGCTCTCGACTGCTCTCCGTGCGGCTCTCACTAACGATGTGAAATCATTGATGCTTCTACGGAAATTCTAATTATTCATGATCATAAATAAATCGCGCCTTCAACACAACAAATGTACGTTTATGTTCACGTTTACTGACGCGAAGGTCATTCCCTGATCACAATAGAATCCTACGTAATACAAGTTGTACGGGTTGTGACGTAACATTACCGATAGTAATTTCGGTAGGCTTTAAATCCGAACCTTTACTGCTTTACTGAAGGCTCTGACCGTCTGACCTAAGCCTAATCAGGTGTCTGTAATGAGACGGGCGAAGTTTATTTCGCTCGAGACGGCGGCTCATATTAGAATACGGGTGACAAGAGACTCGGTCAATAAGACAATCAACGTTTGGGGTAACTGCAGGTACTTTATTTTCTTACTCTTTGCTTTGATCTTGATAGCGTTAGAAAATATCGGAGACTTTGGTTCAATGATAATGTCAGGTTCAGATCAACCTGCAAAGAAATCTCGCACCCTTGTGCAAGAAAATCGGGCCTTTCAAAGTGAATGGGAAGAGGCGTATTTTCAAATTGAGGAAAACGGCAAAGCGAAATGCCTTCTGTGCCCTATAATAATAAACGGTGTAAAATCTTTCAACGTTAAGAGGCATTATAAAACACATGCGGGAAAATACGACGTCTATCAAGGTGAATCAAGGAAACGGAAGTTAGAATGTCTGAAAGCAGAGCGTAGCAAACAAGGAAAAATGTTTTTAAAAAAAAAAGAACCCGAAGAGGTAACAATAACATCATATAAGATCAGTCATCTATTGGCCAGCAATATGAAGCCATATTCTGATGGCGAAATTACGAAGCAGGCTATTGTTTTGTTTACCGAAGACAATTGTTCTCCTGCCATTCAGCAGAAAGCTAAAAAATTGCAGCTTAGCAATGATACAGTAACGCGTCGTGTCGATTGCATATCCCAAGATCTGCATGAGCAACTTATTCACAAGTCGCAAGATTTTTCTTACTACTCGCTTGCTCTTGACAGCACTAACGACATTACCGACATAGAGCAATTAGCTGTATTCATCCGGGGAGTCATGCCAGATTTCAAGATTTGCGAGGAGTTTCTTACTTTGCGATCTATTCATGGCACAACGAAGGGAACCGACATGTTTCGTGAATTTCATGCTACTCTTCAAGAAGCGCATTTAGACCCATCGAAATTATATTCATTGGCGACAGATGGCTGCCCAGCAATGCTCGGCAAAAATCTAGGTCTTCAAGGACTCGTCAACAAATGGCGTGCTGAACAGAATCTTGACGCTGTGACTTGGCAACACTGCATTATACACCAGGAAAGTCTTGTTGCTAAATCATTAAAGATGTCCAATGTGACAGATATAGTAATATCGACCGTAAATTGGATTCGAGCAAACGCACTTAACCATCGAAAATTCAAGGCTTTTCTCACCGATATTGATGCTGACCATGGAGACTTGATCATGTTCACCGCTGTACGATGGCTAAGCCGAGCTGCATGCCTCAAAAGATTTTACGCGCTACTTCCTGAGATTAAAATATTTGTCGAAGGAAAGAAAGACATCCCTCAGTTGGGAAACGAACACTGGGTTGCTGACTTGGCGTTCATGGTGGATATTACCTCACACCTGTCGTCACTAAATCGGAACTTACAAGGAAATAACAAGCTCTGTCACGCCTGGTACGGGACAGTGTCTGGTTTCATTGAGAAATTGTGTCTTTGGAGAAAGCACCTAGAGGAGGGTGTTACGACACATTTTGTAACGCTTTCAAACCACCGACAGAATGGATCATTCAAAACATATGACCAGGTTATTAGTACCTTGATTGACGGGTTTAAACGTCGAATAGAGGGAATGCATCATTCCGTACCCCTGATGAATATATTTTCAAACCCAATGGCAGTAGATGCCGCCACTGCCCCTGATATTTTTCAGATGGAACTGCTGGACTTGCAGTCCGATATAGAATTGCGACTGTTGTTTCAAAGCAATGGACTCCTTGAATTTTGGGGTGCTGTTCCTGAAGAAAAATACCCCAACCTGATAGCTAACGCATCGAAGAATGCCTGCATGTTCGGTTCAACCTATGTATGTGAAGCCCTTTTCAGCAAATTAGTGAGGATCAAAAGCAAATATCGCAACCGATTGACTGATCGTCATCTGAAACAGCTCTTGTGCACAGCTTCCTCCACGATGAAACCTCGTTATGACAAACTTGTGAAAAATCAAATTCAATTTCAAGTTTCGCACTAAGTTGCAAAATAGATAGTGATCACCACAGATTTAGCGTCACGCCTTGTTCATCCAAACTCAATTCACATGCTCTCGGAACTCAGAAAGATTGTGGATTAAGTCTCAATAAACATGTTGTGACGCTAAATCTGTGGTGATCACTATCTATTTACTATCTGGAAGAATGTAAATTGTAAATCATCCGCAATCGGCTTCAACGGTGAAGGGTATACCTCGGTATACCATCGGTGAAGGGACGTGGCTGGGTAACGTCGTTTCGGAAGTTGTCCGTATGGGGAGTGCCCGCTGTCACAGTGTCGTCTGGGGAAATTGTCGTATTTGTTTTGGCCGTCGCTGTTTGAGCCAATCGCGGTTTTGGCCGTCGCTGTTATGGCCGTCGCTGTTGTGGCCAGTCGGTGTTTTGGCCGTCGCTATTAAGGCCGTCGCTATTTTAGCCGTACACCATTTCGTTGATACCATTTTTGATGATATTTTTCTATTCTCAATAAATTACGTTATTCGTGCCATCATGCGGCTCCCGACAGAGTTGAGGTTCATAAAATGGCTCCCACAGTGAAAAAGCTTGAGAACCACTGTTCTACACGGTCGGCAGTCACACATTTCGAGATTGGTTCCTCGGTTTACGTTCGCAGTTACCGAAGCGGACCAAAGTGGGTTGATGGCGTGGTGACGGAAATACTGGGACGTGTTGTGTAGAGCTACATTATAAAAACAGATCATTGGTATTGGAGGAGGCACAAAAACCAACTCCAACCACGCTTGATTTCAGCTGGCAATAATATAGCCACACAGGAAGTTGCTCGACCTCAGCAACCACAAATTGAGCAACCATTGGTTAGAAATAGGGCACAACGTTCTAGATCAGGGGTTCCCAGCCCTTTCTTGGCCGTGGCCCATTTTCCGGTTTGAAAATGTGTTGTGGCCCACCTCTTATCTTAGATTCTTAATCCTGTTCAATGCGTGGTAGTCGACGGCGACGATATGCCTATTTATCTAAAATATGCGCATTTTTCTCTTAATTTACTGATAATATTTATATCTACAGCTCTAGGGACATGAAATCGCGCAAAGCGCGACGAAAATTTCCGTGTTGAATAGATATCCTCAATAAACGACCAACGACATAATCTTGGGCTCCTTCGAGCTCCCCCGATTGAGGGTTTGGTGCGGCAGTTACTGCTGCTCTCGTAGATCATAGGCTAAAACTCCTGTGTATATTATGATCGTCCGCTGCTCCATTCGCGTCGCGAAACACAATGATGAAATTACCGCATCCACTTTGTGATTAGGGTTTTAGTTCCACTATTGTGGGGAAAATATAATCATTCTGGACCAGCTTCAAACAATTCATTAATAAATGGGGAGCTACTACTACTACAGAGAAGTGGGGAAAGAGTTTTTTAATATGCATGCTGTACAATGCACATTGTATGTCTTGTACCAAACCAACTGAAGTTGCAATGTCAGAATATTCAATCCAATGATACAATCAATTCATGTGATCTTACATTATGTTCAATGATTTCCAGGCCGGACATTTTAAACCGACTCCAACGATTTATATGCGCTCCGCTAAATCCTCAATCCATTACGATTCGTTGCCCTGGTGCAGTGTACCTTCACCAGAAGTTGCTAATAATTTTTAATTAAGGCTATGTTTGTCTTACAATAATACGACCTGCCGAAGTACAGTAAATCTATTCATCAAATACACTATATTCCGAGTTTATTGCACCCCCTTTCCACATCATACGACATTTGACCCTGTCGGAATACTCGGTTACTTCAGCATTACCTTCCAGGTATCATATACTCGAAATTACTTTAGTTGCTTGCTGTTAGCTGTAGGTTGTCATAGCCAGTGGAAAAAGCCGCAATTTGCCCCTCCCGTTTTCGACTGGTACATGCTGACTCCGTGCGTGCCACTACGTCTCATCAAAGTCGGACGATAAGTTTATGAATATATTTCTAGCGTTTAACATAACTAATAAAACTAAACTTGCATTAATTCTAAAATTGTCTAAATAGCCCCGTGGCCCACCTCAAAATGCTCCTTGGCCCACCAGTGGGGCATGGCCCACCCTTTGAGAACCCCTGTTCTAGATCTAGTCCTGTTCCTACGTTGGGTAGACGTTATCCGCGTAGACATAGAAAGCCAACCGATTTCTACAAACCTACGTAAATCTGGACAACCCTCTCGACTTACTGGGGAGGACTGTTATGTTAGTGCATTTAAGTTTTAGAGTCGTACAACTCTTTCTTTCTATAGGATTAGTAATTACAGCCAATCATTATTTCCTCGTGTGTCGCGCCTGTATTTATACCCTGTGTTCTGTCGTCTTCTGGCTTTTCGTTTAACTGCACTCTGGATCGTGTCGCCTGTCGTAAGTTATTCTGCTGTATAACATACTGATTTCATACTGCAACTTCGTCGTATTGAGTTATTGTTCAAACAAGATCAAGAACATAACAAATGCTTTCAGTTCGGCGGTAAAAGATGGGAAATATCGTCCTCTGGTTGCTGTTCGTCATACCTAGTGGCATAGTACGCTTTACGGAATGCCCGAATCCGTTTCTGTACCACCATGCTTCCAGTGACATAAGAGACGAGGCGAATCGCCTGAATAAGGATGTGCAAAAGCTATTCAAGTGTGCAAGGAATTCTCCGGCACCAGTAACAGCCGATGGGGAGGCCACTGCCAACCGCGCCACTACTTCGACCGGCATCAAAATGCATGGGCCGAAACAGATTAAAAGTGAACAATACCCGTCATCTGAATATGTAATCGCCAGCAACTGTAATATTCATCAAATGTCATATTCCCTAGTATATAGCCATTCATTTAGTTATATATATCAGGTGTGTCAAACTAAACTTAAGTCTCGGGCGGGATTCAAACCTTGAGATCGCTTGCGGGTCGGATCGGTCACATGATTCCAAAATGTCATCTCAAATCCCATGCCCTTGTTTATCACTTGGATACTTTAATATCAAGCCTGTATACATAATTGTATATCACATTATGTTACGGATCCTATGGGATTCTTTCTATTCTAGAAACACCTTTATTCGCAAACAACGGAATTGGCATTTCCATGTGCCCATTTGTTTGACCGTAATCTAGCGTTACGTTTAACTGTAAACGATGACGTTGAAATTTGGAAAGACGGTAAATTGCGATTCAGATTCATCTGGAAACGGGGGTCTTTTGAGTCAAAAGTGATACACTAGTGCGATTACAGATTAGTCGACTCCGGTTAATTCGGATGCTTGTCTGCTTATGTCTTGAGCGTTTTATGCAGTCCGTGCTCATTACTGCAGCATTGCGCATCTGCAATTCATTAAATACGCAACCTAACTTTAATTTCTATCATCTTGCCTGACTTTACGCATGACCATATGTACCGAAAAAATGATTTCTTTACTCTTATTTCGATCGAAGCCGTTTCCCCGCTGAATTCGGTCAAATGAAAGCGGAGCTGAATTCGAATCGACTGTATTTGAATATATTTTTAAGTAACTAATACACCAGCGTTCTCACACTTTTTGGACCGTGACCCGAAGATGAGTTTTATTTCATCTCGCGACCCAAGCCTCAAGCATCGACATTGAATCGTTTTTAATGTCAGAATGTTACGTATTTGCGGGCATCTAGGAAATAGAGAAAGCTGAGACAACCAGTTGGATGCAGTGCACTTCTAGGACTCATGTGTGACGGACCCGATTACAAATCGGAGTATTATCTTCCTACGTGGGTCACATTTGTACTGCTGGGCTCAGATTGCAAGTGCCGACCATTTCGAAGACTGGACTTTTCAATATTAGAGGTTTTGGCCATCCAGCGAAGGTTTTATCGCATTGATCCGATGTTGTTGGCACCGAATTTTTGCCAAAACTTCATGTCTTAATGTGTCCCGACGCGGGCGGAAAGGGGGGCCACGTAATGCCTTTCAAACCCCCAAACTAAAGCACCCGAACGGTCTCCAGTTGCGTTAAGCGATACTAGGGATAGAATGTTCCTGCACAATTGCAATTAAAGTTGATTCATTTCTGTTAATTAAAACAAGAACAATATAGGATACGGCAGTTACGGTCACGCTCGTTTCCTCCTTTTACCTTTCGAGGAAAACAAATGTCAGACGAATATTGGTATTACTTCAAACCAATTTGTTCCAAACCAAAGGTCGGTATATATTCACGATCAGGCCATTGTAGTACCCACTTTTCTACTTGTCTCGCTAATCAGACATACTACCCACTACCGAGCACAGTGACCCTGTCCATATATGTACGGTAATTAAAGTATTTGTCACGAAGGGTATAGATTTGGGCCACAAGTCGCGCCGCACCAGACAAATATTTCAATATGTATGTAATACTTTCTGAATTTCGTGCAACAAAATACATTCCTGCGCGCTTAGCGCGATCCCATCGGTTTTGTTTAGCATATCCAGAAGCCCTCTGTTGGGCACTATAGCCAATATACCATACACGCAGAAACGCGGTTACGAAAATATCGCTTGATCATGAACATCTGCCGACCTTTGTATTACCCAAATTGGTTTGATGTCATGATAGGATTTGCCTGACAGTGACTTTTCTGGAAAACTGTAACTTGCTAGGATAATAATAGAATCTAACGGTATTTGTAATTGTGAAAGAACAGACTATTTCTAATTTCGCTTAACGGTGTCAGAGCTGGCCAGGAAGCTTTAGTCTGGGGAGTGCAACGTGGGGGTGCGTGATTACTAAACACAAATATTTCGGGTAAACCCTTTCCGCTCTGGTCACTTGAGGACATGAGGTTATGACAAGCATGCGGCCAGAGAAAGTTCAGTGTCATCATTGGCTGCGCTAAAACGTTGGCGAAAAATTACCGTCGCTGATTGGCTAGCAGATATTGATATGTCCATTGTCCAGTCTTCGCAATGGTCTATATATAGAACGGGTGTCAAATTAACGGCCCGTGGGCCGCATCCGTTCCGCCATAAGACGATTTGATCTGGTCCGCAACGCAATTTCGGGAAAACGCAAAAAAAATACCGGTAATTATGAAGCCCATATCCAACAAATGCTTAGATATTTAGGAAGAAATATTTCCATCAATTAATCCCTCAAGACAGAAAATGTCGCATTATAGCCACCCAACAGAGATGTTATGATTTCACTCTCTGTAGTCCCCATTAGGTACCAAGTCGCTGGCATTGACATCCAATTCACGAAAGACAAAATGTGCACGCTGAGGTCAGAGGTTTTTGCAGAAAATGGACTAAAAGTACTTCTTCGCAGAAACCAAAACACCAATGCAAAGCCGTTATACGCAGGTTACATGGAGAATAAAATAGTAATAAAATATTTGATGTCACACAGCTGTATCCGGTTTGACTCAAAGGATCCCGGGCGTCCACGAAAACCCGAATCTTTAATTCTGATGAATCAAATTCCAACGTTCGCGGTTACAGTTGAATCTCTTGCATTCCGCACAACGCATATCCAGGGCGAACGCCAGATTACGACGAAGGAAGCAAAGAAATATGCAAATTCATAGCGTCGCTAGAGTCACTGTTTTAGGGATTTGTAAGTGTGTCCAACCGGAAAATCATCCTGCTTTTGTCAATTCAATTGTTTGCAAATAAAGGCGTTGCTAGAATAGAGCCCCTTGGTAACATAATGTGATATAATATCACGTGTATGGTCTGGTTAATTTGGTATTCAAGGAAAAAAACCCAGGCATGGATTTTGAGGTAACATTTTAGAATCATTTGACTAGTCCGACCCGCGAGCGATTTGAAGGATTGAATCCGGCCCGCGGCGCAAGTTGTGTTAGGGACCTCTGACATATAGCGAATAGTGTCGTCCTTGTAATCTGAGCCATCAGTACAAATGCGGCACGCGAGGAAAATGATACACCCTTATTTTTAATCGCGTGCATCGCACATGTTTCATAGAACTGGGTTGCGTACCGGTGATTGGCGGCACCTTCTCTAGTTCATACATGTCGATGATGCCTGTAATAACGTAGCATACTAACATTAGAAATGCATTATTTCGATGGTTGTGGCTTAGGTCGCAAGATCACAATAAAGTTTAGAATTGGATCGCGATGTAAATAGTGTATGGACCATCATTGTACATAAACAAGCTATGCCCAGGAGACAACGCGAAGGACGAGATTTTTTCATTGTGGCAAAAAATTTACCAAGTGCTCTGGGCCGAGAGCGACCCAAATTTACAGACCCATACTTTAAGAAACCTTGCATTAAATTCTCCATGTACATTGGACACCTGAATATAACGATTTGGCATTGGCGCATTTGATTCTCTGAATAACTATTTTTTGGTTCATTTTCCCTTACAACTGTGAACTCAGTGCGCACGTTTTTGTCTTCTCGTCTTGTGCCTAATGATGATTAGAGTGGAACCAATATCTCACTAGAAGATGGTTATGGTGGTTTTTGTGCATACTTTCATTGCATTTGTCGTCATGGGGTATTCTTCAATGGAAGTATTTCTCTGTAAAACTCTCAACTTTCGTTAGAAATGTGCTAGATAATACTAGCATTTCAGAATCTATTCCGAATTATTTCACGGGCCGGATGCAGCACGTGAGCCGTATGTTTGACAACCCTGATTTATATGATTTATAGCTTTTGGGGATATTTATTCGTCGAAGCTAATTGACGCGGCTACAATGTTCTCGAAATTATGCATATATGATGACGTTATTCATTGGTAACGCGAACATTGTTTACTAGATGAACTGCAATATTAAACATGTGTTCAGTAACTGTGTATTTGGATTTACCCGATTAACACCAGCCTCAACCTTCTACAATGGCGCACCAGTTTCCTCAGTTCGGCATCGATCTAATCGATCTGGCACAACGAGACGTCGACGAAGTGATAGGACAAAACCTTGTACAAGCCCCTCACATGGAAATTTGAAGTCATCACTTGCGGAATCATCGCTTCTTCTTCGAGGTATAGAGAGTCGTGGGGTGTACGAGAGTGTACGGCGGGAGCTGTCATACGTTTTTCAACTGCGTGCGTACCCTTCGAAATATATGCTATGCAACGGCCAATATTATCGACAAAATTCATTCACGAAGGCGTGATAAGCGAAAAAAGAAATCTATAATTATGTTATTTACCGGTGCTTATCACGGTGTCTGGCGGCGATGCTTAGCGTTGATATAACCGCAGTAGTATTTCATTTTGTTTCCAGTGAATTCGTTTCCCAACATCGGTATAAATGACTCACATATATTCAAATACACATTGCCTTACTGATCTATGGCGCGAAATGAACTACCGTGCACGTGACATTCACAATTATAAACTATAATTCCAAACATCGCCATCGCTATATCCACGTTCTTTATTGGTAAGTAGCTCTGTAGTACTGGAGATAACATATATGCGCTTTGCGCAACGTTATGTTACCGCCGAATAATTTGAGAATTGTGAAGTATTTAGATTTTCGGCATCAGTGTGACAGTTACATTCGATTAATATCAGGTATAATGAATTTAAGTGTATTTACCATGAATTGCGTTATTGATGGTAAGGTTTGGTCCGTCTGTGACTTATACCTCTCGTTTTGAGCTTTATTTTCGAACAATAAATACCAGTTTTTACAGAGAAAATGTGGCGCAGACAGCGAATCCTCTTTTGCGAGTTCAAATTAGTGCTACCGTGACGCTACGAATTTTCAATTGTGACGTAACATTTGATTGTCATGTGTGGCTCTTTTGAAGTTAAAACGGAAAAATGGGGCCAATATGGCTTTTTCAACAAAAAAGGTTGCCGACCCGTGCAATAGATAGTATGTAAGGTCGATCAGGCTGACATGTGACTTCGAAATATTTAAAAATCCATATTCTCCTGTGATACACATGACCGCTATTCCAGAATAACTTCAAGATGACCTGCTATGACTAGGCTGATCTGGAGGTTTTACGTTCATTAAAATCGGTTTCCCTATTTTGGTGCCATTGCCATACATATTTTGCGATCATACTTAAAGGTGTCATTGGCAGCGCTGCCCGTTACTATTATATTCGCCACCACCTATTTTTGTGGAAATGGATTTTCAGCAATCGTTTGTATCATATCGAAGGCGCGAAATGTCAAGACACGAGCTGAAGTAATGTAGCTGTCAAATTCGCTTGGAAATAATAAAAGTCTACCCAATTTCTAGATGAATAGTGTGATGTTATTATCAAGAAAAATCATTTATAGGTGCTGTTTATAACTAGCCTAGACTATTAATTTTTACACCAGAAAGATGACGGCCGAACGATAATAGGGCTAAATTTGAACGTTAAATGTGGGGGTCCGCAGGGATCCACGAGTGTCCAAAGGGGGTCCGCGGAGAGAAAAGGCCAAGAGCCACTGCAATAGTGGAACACCCCGGCGATTGAGAAAACACAACGCGCAATTACACAGGTGAGAGGCACTACCTTGTACCGTGCGAAAATACATTTCTGCATGGTAAAGTACCAATTAGGCATCTACGCTCTAGTGTTTAGATAATGACGGCAGTTGGTCTACGATTGTCACTTTTGCAATACAGCGTCCGGCAATCAATCTATATAGGCTATTACCCCAAAGAGGCATTTTTGAGACACAGTTCATCTCACTGACATGTAATCATCTGTAATATAGCCTAGCTCGTCTTACAGAACTCATAAATTGCTGCAATATATTAGGTGCCAGTTGCTAAGGGTATGTGCGGGACTGCTACCGAGGCATGGGCACGAAGTTGACAAAAGGGGTTTTCAAGCTGTAGTTGCATATTTAATGGGACAAACGCACAAGATCAGCAATGTCTGATGGAGCTGCAGAGAAATTGCCAGAGTTGTTGGAGTTGAATAATTCAGACATCATCATCACCGAGCCTGTGCATGGCGTAATCGGTGAAATGACCGTGGTAGTCACATTTGGAATTTTCACCGTCGTCGGAGGTATAACCAACACCGTGATGTTAACCATCTTGCTCAGATTGAAGCAAACAGTCTTCGTTACCATAATACTCGGACTGACATTCTCCGACTTGGTGTCGTCCTGTATCAATCCTTTTGTGGTGTAGGCTACACACATTCCTTCGCTGAACGCAGTACGAATTGCCCGCTTTCACATGCGGTCTGGCAGGCATGGCGGACATTGCAACGACGATGGTGACGGTGCAACACGTGATGCTGCTGTCCCTCATCCGGTATCGAGGCATCGTTCATGCCTTCAGCACACAGTGGGAAGTGAGTGTCAAAATGTGCCGTTCCCTGGTTGCGAGCTCATGGCTATTGTCGTTTACGTTGTTAGCCATTCCGATGTGGTTTCAGTCGATTGTTATAACGCGAGAAATAGGATTGATGTGCGCATTGGATCTTAAACTTACGATCTGGTGGCAGGTGCTCACGTTGATATCATTGTCATTGGGTATTTTCGTGCCCACTGTCACGATCATCGGCCTGGGTATTGCAACACTTCGTTTCCTAATCAAGAGAAGGTCGGTAACTACCGTAAGTCAAAGTCCCGCTGCAAAGCAGAGAGAAGAGCAAGCACTGCTACAACTTATAACGATTGTCATCACATTCCTGATAAGTTACATCATTGACTACACTTCGAAGATAATACTCACAGCTCTACGGCACAAGATAGCGAATATCGCCATGTGGCTGCTGTTCGTCATACCCAGTGGCATACTACGCTTTACGGAATGCCTGAATCCGTTTCTGTACTACCATGCTTCCAATGACATAAGAGACGAGGCGAATCGACTGAAAAAGGATGCGCGAAAGCTATTCAAGTATGCAAGCAATGCTCCGGCACCAGTAACAGCCGATGGGGAGGCCACTGTCAACCTCGCCACTACTTCGACCGGTGTCAAAATTGCATGGGCCGAAACCGATTAAAATGAACAATACCTGTCATCTCAATATGTAATCGACAGCAACTGTAATATTCATCAAATGCCATATTTACTCGTATAGCCATTCATTTATTTATATCAGGTGTGTCAAACTAAACTTGAGTCGCGGGCGGGATTCAAACCTTCAGATCGCTTGCCGGTCGGACCGGTCACATGATTCCAAAATGTTAACTCAAATGCCATGCCCTTGTTTATCACTTGGATACTTTACTATCAAGCCCATATACATAATTGCGTATCACATTATATTACGGGTCATATGGGATTCTTTCTATTCTAGAAACACCTTTAATCGTAAACAACGGAATTGGCATTTACATGTGCCTATCTGTTTGGTCGTAATCTGGCGTTTAATCTGCATTTAACTAAAAACGAGGACGTTGGGATTTGGTACGTTAAATTGCGATTCGGATTTATCTGGAAGCGGGGGTCTTTTGAGTCAAAAGTGATACACCAGTGCTTTTCAACCTGTGTGACGGTTCGCACTGGTGCGAATGAAAAAAATTGCAGTGCGAATGACGAAGGTGGTGCGAATAGTGCGAATGAAAATCCGGATCAAGTGCGAATGACGAAGGTGGTGCGAACGGTGCGAATGAAAATCTGGATCAAGGGCGAATGAAAATCATGATTACCGTAATTGTTTACTTTAAGATCAGTGTAACATTTGTAGTTGCGACGCAATTGTATAAACTTGATACGACACGTCGCTCATCGTAGCTCTCACAAATCCTGCACTATAATTATTACGTAATCAAAAGCCTGGTTTGGAAGCTGGTGTAGTGGCAGTATAGAGATCTCTGCAATCTCTTTAGGGGCAGACATACCGTATATCAGCCCATCATGAGCCACCTGCGACAGGCTGGAATAATGGCGTCAAAATGACTTTCTGCTTTCTTTTGCTAAACAATCATCATATTTTCATATTTTCGAGGCACGAGGATAGTAGTAAATACCATCATTACAGACTCACAGTTGCAAGTTACTGTAACACAGATTTTTGCCCTTGAAGGTAAATTTTGGGTCGACATACGGGGCCAGAGCTATCTGTTAATATGTATGTATTATTTATTGAATTTATTGGAAAAAAATCCTGCGATTGTTTTTACATATCCAAGATCACTGTGTTGGGTACTGTAGCCAATAAGCGAGACACGCATTAAATATGGCTTTATCAAAATAATTCATGATAAGATTTGTCCGACACTGCTTTTTCTGGAAAACATGGTCGAATACAGTGGCGGCTCGTAACAATATCGGGTGGTGGGGCAAGGGCTGCGAGCGACTTTTATCAACATGACGTCACAATGGCGTTTTCCAACGTAAAAAAGTAACTTTAATATGATGGTCACATGAATTTCACGACAACAGTGATTTTAACGTAGGTGCCGCGAGAGGTTTGCCGGTGAGCCGTGACTTGAAGTGTGGTAACAAATGTTGGTTCAAGTGTAGTAAGCGCCGTAAATAGAGACGGCGCCAGTGTGGAACACTGAATTGTGGGTGTGCGATAGGAGTGTGAATGTTTCACTTTAATAAGATGTGTGCTGTACATGAACGTTGAAATGAAGGTTTTTAAATTCACTAGATCTCATATGGAGCAAGTAAATTATACGCCCTGCCTAACCATAGCACGGAAACAGATAGGAGAGAACCGTCTAGCGACGCGCTGTTGAAAAAAAATGGCGTTTCCCCACAAGAAACAGCAGATACCCGAAAAGCGAAAACCTGCACATGCCCTACCATTTAGCTTACGTAGGCGTTCATGGAAGGACATACAACGTATTGCGATCAATTCAAGCGGGAGCGTTGCCCAACGTAGGTGATTACGTACGGTTTCTAAGAGAGCACGGACTATTGGTGCGAAAAATGAAGTGTAAAAAATGCCTTAGAAACGACTACTAGAGACGTTCGAAATTAACCTAAAAACCAAGCCCTATACGCAACCATTGCGCGTAAATCATCGACGCACAATATCAATGCAACGCCGCGTAGATGTGATGGAAATAAAACGGGCTGGAAGAACAATCGAAACAGAGCCGTACTATGTGACGAATACGCACCTCTTCATCACCGGGCCGGATCGCCAAACCCAACAGCATGATCGAAAGGTAAGTACCAAAATAACCACTTCAATTTCATCAGCAAATAGCACATCTGGACCAACAACAATTGATCCGAGGGACGACACGGCGATCTTGTCGTCAACTACCAGCAAACTGGCTCTGCCAATCGGATCAGAAATCGCAGAACTAGAGATGATGATTTTCAATGAACACAGCACGTCGCAGAACACCGTAAATGGCGAACTGATCCAAAGTCAGTATGCATGTCTGTCGTATTCCTATTAATATATGTTATTTACAAAAGGTACTGCAATAACGGGTCTAAAAAATATTTTAGAGGTGTTGCACGACGAAATAACCAAAAATCGCGTGGCAGGACAAACTATACTGTTAATAGAGAGATAAGTAATAAAGATATTTCTCGATAGTATTAGTTGGGGGCGAGAAGGTTTGCGCAACTCTTTAGTACTGTTTGAATGTTCGCTTTTGGAGTTGTGTTTGGGTCAGATAACTCGTTAACGTAGATTTGTGTGGTTAAAGTGTTGGTTGTCTGCTACATAATTTATTGAGGGGGCAAACAGGATACAGAAGTTGCACTGACCTGGAGTTTCCTATCAAGATTGTAGTTGCAGTGAGGGGTACACGAGTCCAACTTGTGTTTCTATATGGCGTGCATCATCTCCCTCTGCTGCCCGTATCTGTAATGTAGGGATATAATCACTAAGGGCCAAACTATATTAAAATCGAAAATGAAGTCATATTGACTCGGGAGCGGTGCGAAGAAAACCTTAAAATTTATCGATACCTACCAAAAATTCGGGAGTTAATTTGTAGCAAATAAATAATCAAATTTCGTACCGCCCTACCCTGTGATTGGAGCTACTGTTTTTCGCAATCGCCTCATACTATACCTGCCTTAAAATACATCAAAGTGTTTATCCCCTCGCGCTGTAAAGTGTGTAAGTTGTTGTTGCTATGCTCAGATACCTTTTTATTAGATCTAAAATTACACTATGCTATGCAGCGTAGCGTGCCATGGCACCTCGAATCGTCTAAGGCAGTGATCTCCAACCGGGGTTTTCGCACACCTCAGGGTGTACCATAATATATTTAAAAGGGGGTGTACCACTCGGATGGGGTGTAGTGGGATGTACCGGATCCGCAAATGAACCGAGAAGTCGGTGACTATATAGTTATCACAATAAATACGCCGGTTTATGCTTCAGGGCAGGTTGACTGGATGTGTAATATCTTAAAGTGTGAGGCCGTAAGCAAATGTTTCTCATCATTTAACCTATGGTCATGGACTTCGAAGTTCTCTTTGACACAGGGTGGAGCTAGCATGTGCTCAGCTTGCGATATCTGTCTAATGATTCTTGAGGAAATCACCGCTACAGCTCAGATTCGTGTTTAGCATTCCCAATACGTTGCAGCATTGCTCAAGTGTTCATCCTGAATTCGGTCAGACCAAGGGTGCCAAGGGTACTCGCGGTCGTACGGCCACATTCCGCCGTAAAACTATAATTTAGCGACCGTAACCTTTTACTATTTAATGTCCAAAGTTGCCCCGGTTTACGGTACTCACAAAAAATAGTGTTTTGCTGCTCGAGGTGAGTCTTAAAAATTATTACTACGCATAGGTAGTATAAATAAAGGGACCGCTCGGGTATGTGAAATTAGTAGATAAACCTACTTAAGTGCTGTGGGGAGAAGCGCTCGGTCAATTTTGACCGCTACTGTTTGGGAGGTGATTTTTGGAGTCAACGAAAAACTACAAGTCGAAAGGGTTCGGGAAATGTTGTACTGCATAATGAAGAATTCGAATTTGCGGTCACACCTCTGATCTTTTGAAAATCGCACCTTGAGCCAGGGATCGGGAGTCATAGTAAAATTTATAACACGTTACCTCCCAGTTGAAATGCAGAAAATCCTGAGTGGCCTGTAGTTTTGATCTTCGCTTGTGGGCCGCTTCGTCCAGCTTGTCTTCCCTGTCCCTTGGATTGTCGGGAGCCTCTTTACCTTCGTTCTTCTCGGGATTGTCCTGAATTACATTCGCAAACGTTTGATATCGGATCTCGTGTCACAGATAATCGCGCGGCAGAGATTTTTTTTAGTTTACAGATCACAGGCTGCAAACACGTAACGATTTCTGACTTCGTTCTGACACGGGGACTTCAACATACGGAATTAGGTCACGCAAACTGTAATAATGAAAAACATATAGGGCTAACAAAAAATAAAGAATGAAAACGTTTAGCCTACGTACGATCGATGTCGGTGGCGACACAAAAACGGTGACATCACTCTGATTGGGTAGACTTGGATAGCTAGTAAATTTTAGTCTTATTGGAGCGGAGTGCTCATACGGTAATCTAATTCTGATCTAATTTGCGAAATGAATTCAAGCTCTGATATTAATTCTGATTTTGTTCCCTGATATTGATTCTGATTTGGTTCCCGGCGTTTCTGGAGATAATGCGGGGACACTGCGTAGTGAAAAACAAGCGAGACTTACTGTTGAGACATTCGTCAATCTCGTGCTTATAGGAATAAACTGATGGACCTGATTGACTGGTAGACTGAACATGATTTGACATGAACTGAACAAGATTAAGTTTCGGAGTTGTAATATTGGAAATATAGTTATTACAAATACAATCTAAGTTTAAAAAAAATATATATATATATAACTGCAGCTGCAACCCTAATTTCTAGGTTGACTTGGAACAGAAAACCTTGAAGCTATAACACTAATTTTAATTTAAATCAGAGAATAGGGAAAATTACATCAAAAACCATTACTATAAAATGTAATGCCAATTCGACGTCACGTCGAAGATGATTCAGTACCATTCATTTGGACCATACCTATTTCATTACGCGTCATTCGAAGGTTGCGGAGCAATAGCTAGCTAACTAAATCACTAACGTGAGTTGCTTTGCGATACCCGTTCCAGGTGCTGTATTGCAACCGATCTGGATCTTGCGGCGGTCAAAAAAATCAACGAATTTGAGATTCTCGTCAATGATATATCTGATGCCGGCGCACAGACCGTATAATTTAGAGATACGAACAACAATAAAGTGGGCAAAACCACGCGTTCCAATTGATAGTTCACCCTCGAAAGACAATACCCTATACAACCTATAGCTTACTTCAGCAGATGGGTGCTCACTTCTTATACGGTGAGCAGCATTATGATTCGGCTAAATTTTCCACAAGGATACATTTAGCAGTGCACACTTGTCGCATCCCTGTTCTTTTATCCGGGTTCCTGACCGACACAGATTCCACACTCCAAAGGTCAAGTTTTGGAAAATCAAAGCACAAAACTAATTTTTTTAAAAGGGAGAAAATCTTCATAGTTGCATGAAAGAACGGTGCAATATTTGATCACACCTACTAGCATGGGTGTGAGTGACAAATGTACGTAAACACCATATGTGACCCGCGAGTGGGTTTGAGTAGCGCGCGAGCTAACTTTCAATATATTATTATCAAAATTGAATGGCTCAGATTGTGGGCTCGCAGGGCCAGCCAAAAATATAGTCGGCGTGGCCGCGACACTTGGATGATGATGACTGAAATGTCAACTCATACGCATTGGCAGATCGAGGGTCTAGCAGTCACATTTTTGGTAAATCGTCGTACATTGCAATAGACTAAAAAAGTGGTGAAATCGTTCTTCGTGCTTCACGTGTTTAATTGTCACACGATTTTTTTCTCTGGAGACTGCCCCATCTGAAAATGAAAAAGTGCCGGATTTAGCCGATGAGCAATTGCGAGAGAGGGTTTATTTTCGCGTTTGTGCTCACAGAAAGATCGTCAACGATGAAATACACTGTTGAGAATATTCTATGCCAAATTACTGGTCTGGTCTTGGCAGCAGTTTTACGACTCTGAGACCGGTGAATTTGAAAAATATTTTCCCATAAAATATTATTGACCGTAATTTATTTTTTACAAAGATTGACTGTTAAAGTTTTTACGGAAAAATTCCCGTTACCTGATGTAACGGAAAACGGCTGTAATACCAAGTTAGTGGTCTGGTCCAGTGCAGCAGTTTTACGCTGATGAGACCAGTAAATTCGAAATAACTCTCCCCGTAATATGATTTTACATATGCTGACCGTAGGAAGTTTTACGGAAAATTTCCGTAACTAAAGGTAACAGGAATCTACTGTAATATCAATATACTCGTCTGGTCCCTTGCAGCAGTTTTAAGCTCCTGAGACCAGTAAATTTGAATCAGGTTTATTTGGTGCGGGAACACGTAAAAAAAAAAAAAGTAAGTGTGGATAATGACGGGAATCCAGTCTTTCTTGTGGATATCATCAGTCAGCAACTGCCTGAATGAAGAGGGCTTCATCAAAACTTCAGCAGCAGTTGAAGGACTGTACTTTGGGCCATGCTCTTTTGTAGGTTCTTCTATAATCTGAGCAAAGATTATGCTGTCATCAACACAGTTGCAATTTGGAAACTTTGAGACGCTATAGCATGACATACCGCGACTTTTCTTATTCTTGTCAATTTCTCGAACAATGATGGCCTAGGATAGCGATGTCGAGCATAAGGCCAGCAGACCGCATGCGGCATGTGAAGCAATTCTGAGTAGTTTGATTAATTTACCCGTAAGTTGGTTATCTATAGTAATCTGGAGTCTGTTGGCCGTCAGTAAAATCGGATGCGGCAACGGTACATGGGTGCCGCTGTGCCGGCTTGTGGCGATATAATGAGTACTTGTCAGTTGTCGCTAACGTCATAGTTGCACTGGAACCCACTTTGCTTCGTGCCAATGCTGTACAGTATACAGCATTAAAATTCTGATGCGGCGTTTTAACACTGGCACTGTACTCGTTAACGTTACAATTGGCCAATAAGGTTGTGCTGATGATGAAATTGCGGGTATACAGAATATCCACAATATTCACAGGCGAAATTCGCATACCGAGGTTCAGCACTAATGTATGAAAGTTGAATATGGAACATACGACTGCCTTGCTGTTGAATCCCCAAGAACATGGTTAGTCGGGAACGATAGCGCCAAAGGGGGGAAAAGGCCTGCTGTTGAATTATGTTAACTCAGCAGATATGGTCATTACATATACAATGGCATCTTATGAAATACGTCGAAGCCGTCGCTACCCCTAAAGAACTGACTCCAGCTCCGAAGCCCTATCTCTAATCGAATTCCCCTACCGGCGTACATCACAATGAGGTTCCGGATCTAACATCGCGACAATTGTTTGCTTATGATAACAACGTCGGAGCTGTATTGCTCCATTTCCCGATAATTGTTAATTATGACTTGATCGCACAGGGTAGATGTGCACCTTGCGCAGGAATGACGTCAATTCGCGGATATACACAAACATACTAACCTATTTCGCGACCTATAGTTTACGAGACTATTATGGGCCAAAAAGAAAAAAAATATATATATATACATTTGGTGGATATGCGCGCAATGCAGTTTAGTTGAGGGGGGTAGAATGATGGTTGGTTGGCATTTGCGCGATGTTGCGGACTCGCTAACTAACAGGCGTCAAGCGTTTTAAGTATTTTGTATTTAGGGTTTGGGACCTGATATCTATTAGACGAATACCATGCACTAGGCGAAATTAGTTACATATGCCACACATGACGACGATAGTACAAATGGAAAAAAACAGCGACCCGTGAGAATTGTAAAGCTATAGAATTTCAACGCTATAGAACCGCAAGACTTTATAGAAATTGAACACCATTGAGGGTCCCTGAAGATGAATGCAATGAATGGTGAATGCAAGGAAATATGGGCGTAAACACGCACATATGCGTGTTTCCGCGTCATGGGTAGTGTCAAATTGCCAATTAAAATCAGATCAATTTTTACACTACTGGCTATCCCGCCTGTTGCCGTGGTAACTGATCGGCGTTGCCGTTGGGATTGCATTTGGATCAGGCGTTATTTTGAAACACCTTGTTCAAAACGTATTTTAAACAGCGTTTTTTTTTAATGGGGGGTGTCTTTTGAAATATTATGTCTTCAATCTAATGTTGTGCGCCATTGCCAGGAAAATATCAAATACTAAACACTAATTGTGTAAGACAAACCTGTGGTATGGATCAATGGACGATTGGTGTACGTCTTGAGGTGGCTCCCGATCTTTCCCGATCTTGCTCTGAGGTGCCCAAGGCGAATAGAATTGTTGCAGCGGACCTTGCGTGGAGAGTATGCTAAAAAAATTGATAGCGGTCAGCAAAGGGTAATTCTGAGCTAAAAACCATTTCGTTGTATGAGCTAAGATGCTATTATGTAAAGTATACTAAGAAGATGTCCAACTCAAAACACTGAGGCAGTTAAATTATCGGATTCTTTATGACTGATCGCAGCGCGCACGCGGCAGTAATCGCCAATTCATCACGTCAACGACAGGCCCCCCCAATCGCACATATAGTATGCCATGTACGCGGGATACAAATGCTTTCGCGATCGGTCGCATCATCGGCAGGCCTGGTACGCACGACATAATCGTTGGCCTGACCTATCACACTTGTCATGGACCTCGTGTACAAGATATAGTGTCGATAGCCGAAACTATCGCTCTGCCGGCCTTGCGAGCTTTGGCTGCTATCTGCTATCGTTCAAAGAATATTCCACTGATTGAGTAATGATCGTTTAATAACTGCATCGCAAATACGCAATGATAGCGCACCCTAAAATCGCAACTACTCGCCCATTGAGACGCAGAACAAGTAATATACATGGGTGCAGGCCTTTCTAAAATTTGCATGCTATTTTAAGGGTGCGTATTAAACATGGGAGCGTATCATACACAAAGCAGACACTGCATGTTTAGCGACTTTCGTTTGATATAGGCTAATAAATGCACTATATAGCATTCTACGCCGTGAATATAGGAGTCCTTGGTGATGCCAGAGGGGTTAAGGAATAGATATGAAAAATGGCAATAAAAAATAAATGATAAGCTATATTTGAGCTCCTGGCACAGTGGTTCTTAACCAGCGGGTAATTACCCCCAAAGGGGTAATTTGCCAATTTCTGGGGGGTAATTCAAATTTTTATACTTATAACGCTGCACTGTTCAAAGTATTTCCAAACGTAAAAATGAATGTAGGCTAACATATGTCTTTGCGAGCTTGTGGACCTATATATTTCGTTTCACTTAGTTCACCATGCCTGCTGTGAGATCATAGTAACCATTAGTGATTACGAATAACAGGGCCGAATGTAGTTCAGTATAGTGCTAGGTAATGCTAATTTATTTCGCGGTAGGGCGGATCATATATTGTTGCGCAGGCTGACAAATTGAAAGACAACAAGGGGCGTCTAAGTTTAGCTTTACACCTATAATGCGTTAACAATATCGTAGAAATATAGTTGTTAGTATAGAAAAGTGTAGTGCTGGTCTAGTCTAGTCTGTAAAATTAAGTTTGAAATCATCAACATGCCTTTAAAGAAACGAGGGGAAGATTTTCGAACCTTCTGGGTTCTCCTTCAAAAATGAATAACCAATCTTCGTATGGCATTGAACCTTGTGATTGAATTTCCTTCAACTTATTGCTATGAAGGAGGGTTTTCTATCAAACTGAATGATTTTGCGATTGACAATTACATGAGGGATGCTGTCAATTATTATCATACCCTTTGTTTCTATTTGACCACTGGATAACACGAAAACAGCATCAGCTTTCGCATGGACTTGATATTTTTAACAGTGTAACTTTCAGTGTACATTATGACGTCATCTCTGTGCTGTTCTTCGATTTAATTAAGTGCAAGCTGTAATTTGTGATTTATTGAAAAGGGGTGATTGCAATCCGTCATTTTCTTCTTGGGGGTAACGATATGAAGAAGGTTGGGAACCACTGTCCTAGTATATGACAGGTCAACACGGCCTGTTCATAAGTATTATTCATGATCGAGCGTACGAATTGACAATTGAATAGGATGTAAGTTATAGGGTTGCGAGGTGTCCGTTTTCCACAAAAAGAACCGGAAACCAATGTGCTATACTGGGATTTGAATAGGTGAATTGTAGAAAGGCCGCGGAAAGAGCATAGAATAGTTGATTTTGCTTTTGCAGTATTCATGGCGATTGTCGACCGCTGTGTTCATTTACACAGGGCCGATGTTATTCGTTAATTCTCCGTAGCTACAGACTTATAACACCACCCACTTCTGGATCTTTCGTATGAACGACCGAAAAATATGGCTCTTGGCAGATTAAAAATATAAAAATATATATGTACGTTGTTTTCGAAAAACCAAATCTGGAATAATCAGTGTTGAGTCGGCCCCATTTTAGATTCGGACTGCGCATATTCCACACAAATTGTGAAAATGTGATGTAAAATATGTAGGATTTATCAAGGATTGATATGATATTCAAGTCTAAGTGGGACGTATGTTGGAGAATTACTGAGCCTCAGAACAATTTGAGGCTTATTTTGTGTTCGTCAATCTACCAACAGATGAGGTTCCGAGTCACAGGTCCTTCTGAAAGTTTTGACGTTTGAACTGGTTGAACTCGGTCCTTTTTTGATTTTTATCAGCCGATCAGTACTGATTCGAGTGATTCTCCAACAGATCGCGCATGTGTTGGAATCTCGATATTAGTCGCGGATCGTCAACGGGACACATTCCCTCTTTGTGGAAAGGTGGTGTGGCGTGGCAGCATATCTTATAACGCACGCTCGCTTGTGAAAGTGTTGCCGTATTGAGTTTGATGGGTCGCCTAACGATTTTGAAACGGTTTTGTAGTGGATTTTGAGCTTTCTATCCTTTGAAAGATATGTGGCAGTGTCGAATACGTGAAGGTACAAGTCCCGCATGTAACGTTCCCTAATATAGTTAAAAATTGACATCACAACATGCCACACCCTGGTTTAAATGGATTATTTACAGGGCCTTCGGTTTTTACGATAAGCCGCTATTGACGTGCGAGTCCCATCCTGGGCATGTTATGAATGTATGGTTGGAAATCCCACATACACATAAAAAAAATGGTCTATTTCTGAATGGAGTCAATAAATATAATAGCATTATACGCAATGCCTTACGTACCCGTAACATAGGCCTATTATACAAAATTCGCCGAGGCAATAATAAGGTTGGGACCACAATTTATTCTATATCTACCCAATAAGCATCCGTCAAGTCTGGGCCTGCAACAAAACCATTACCAATCCGCCATCGCGTTACTTGCACCGCATGGTGACGAAGAATGGCCATGCTCGCACATTGATTTACATTTTGTCACAGCGTAATGCAGGCTGGCAACACAAAAATTGAAAATACAATGGACTTACGGGGGAAAATGCAGCGTGCTGGAACTTGTTGCGGCGCGACAATTCTAGAAAACAAGGGACATATGAAAATTATGATGGTATAAGGGCCTGTCCCACCGGTCAGGCCCCTTATCGCCGGCACAATGTGTTTTTGTTAATATAGAGTAACTCACATCGCGACTATTGGTTGTTATCTTAAGACCCGGTTTCGAGTGCATTGCTGCAGTTCTCGACTTATGTTCGCGAAGCATAGTTGGATTTATGTCACGGGCATTGCAACATGTTCCAACTAGTAGGCGCACACAATTAAACACTATCTAACTTCGCGCTTCGAGAATATAAAACACAGAAGTGATTCAGAGATTAATTCAGGCTCAACTTGCGGCCCTCATCAATGCGATTAATGCACCTTAACTTGTATAACGAGAAAGTGGATTTGATCGTCAAATCGTGATAGTGTTTCGAATCCACGTTCCTAATGATGAGATCGAATTTGTACATCTAAATAAGGACCGTTAATTTGCCGGAATCAGCTTCAGTATATTGTACGGAGTACTTAGAAGTGATCAATCTCATTAGGCCGTAAAATCGGCCGGCAGGGTTGCGTTGATGACAAAATTGCAGACATGCCGCAAACCTTTCAAATCTGGAGTGTATGTCTGCGTAGAGTCATTATACAAACGTGTAGCGCAACATGACTGGCCTGCATCGTAGCTGAGGTGCATTCCCCGATAATTGCGACAGAAGAGGAAATTTTCTGATCGAAAATTCATCTGCATAGAGTAGTTATAACCAAGTTTAGTGTAAATTCGAAAAGAGTAGCGCAACTTTACTGGCCTGCGTCGTAGCTGGAGTGCATCCGGCGATGGTTGCAGTAGTAGGGTGAAATTTCCTTGAGCGATAATTGTAGGCAAAGTCGGCATAACGATCTGGGATGATAAAAATTAGCTTCAAACTGCCGTAGCATAGCGAATCTTAGAAATACTCTGCCCTATTAAGTCATAATATTATTTTGGTGTGATTCAATCTGTGCACACAATCCGCGCAGGCTCTAGTACAGCTCACTAACTTTAGCCAATCTGGAATCTAATACATTTTATAAAATAAATACGTTGCTATAGACCGCAAGCTGAAGTGTATGGCTCCGTCGAAAAGGTATGGCTAAATTTGGTTTAAGCCGGTACAGAAACGCATGGTACTAAATCTCACCTTGCTTGCAAATGTATACCTTAGCGCTGTGCACATGACAAAAAGTAGTAACGGAAATGTGAAGTTCTCATAGCACGAACTGCTTACTTGAGAGTAACACTCTAGTTATATTGCCAACGCGGCATTTTCTTGGAAACGATACTTCTATTCTGGTGCGCGTTGATGAAAAGGCATTCAGCGTCACTTCTTTACATTATAATCAGTTATACTCGCGACAAATATAACCTACGCGGGATATTAAGCCATTATGATTCTGATTCCTGTATTGAAAAGCAATATTCACTACGTTCTCCAAAAATTATTGAGTAATTAATGATAACACAGTTATGAAAATCCACGCGAACATGGTCTTAATTACATTTATATGATATTTACTCAAAAGCAGGGTATGATCAGACCCCGAGCCGGGACAAGGACCACGTCAGGTTGAATTCTCAGAGTAAGAGCGATCGCCTGATCGGTCGGAGTCATTTCTTATAGCTAAGCCGTCCTGGAGGCAAATTGATTGGCAATACAACTTAAATTAAAAAGGCGATTATAGAACGTGAATATAGATGCTAAAATGTATTATATCGCTCACGCACACGTATAACTGCTAATGAATGCGTCAGTAACTGTAGCCCTATAGCTACCTTAGGGGTATCGAGCATGCAACTGGCCAACTGTTTCACCCGACCCGTCAGGCTATTATGGTTTCGGGTTGAAGAAGGTACGTGTTTTGACTGGCACCTTTATCGGGTTTGTGGTGAAAAATGCTTCTGATGAAATTTCCTTCGGGGTAGCGAATATCGAGTATGCTTATTTGGACCGCATTGGGCCCGCCTGACGGCGGAGTTGTGATTTCTAGTCATCGTCGGGGGCGGATCGCAAACACTGACGACCGATTCGGAGGGTGTGCAAGAGTGAACATATTGTGGAGTTGGTAATATTGTGTAATCATTTGACTGGTCTGGCCAGTGAGTGATCTAAATGTCCGAGTCTGGCCCGCGACTTCGATTGAACTTGACGACCCTAAGCTACATGCTACAGATTGTTACTGGGGCTCGTTGATTTGTAGCTGAGCGTTAGTGTCCAGTTTGTGTATTTTGGAAGGTCGGGTTTTAGCGTTTCAGAAGAAGGAGGTTTTGACAATTCCTGGCCGTTCGCCTCCAACCGCCCCATGTAAAAATAGAAATCAAGGCCTCAGTTGTTAGGCATTGACAAAGTTGATTTCTTTTCGGCTGGGGCATTCGAATATTGATACAAACTGGTTATTATTGTCGACGCTTCTCTGACACCTATATCAAGCATTCTTTAGTGCTGGTTGATTGACAGGGGGGGTGATAAAGCTCACAAAGGGCGCAACTAGTCGAAGTGTCATTCATGCAAGTGCCCTGAATAAAAGATGAATAGGAATCCATTTGTGGATTAGTCTATAGTCAGAAGGAGACAATGTTTGCAATTAAATATCTGGCTATTGAGGTGCAGAATGGTGAATAGTGAATGGAAGTATCGAGGGTAATATTGTGGCTTTCTGAAAACTTCTAGGGGTTGCTGATGAATGCCATTGATACTTGAAATGAGATAGAACCACATCATGAATATACAAGCATGTGTCATTGTGCAAAGGAGTCACACACAATTAGCCGTCAAGTGTCACTCTCTTCCGGAAAAAATAAGATATAAACTGATGATGAACGGCCAATAAATGAGTCTGCCCAGTCTGAACTGGGGGCACACGGAGTGCCGTAGCAACAGAGGAACTGTCGAAAATCAGAAATCTACTAGTGTCTCTACCTCAAAATATTAAGCGCAGAGATGGACAGTTATCGGTGCCAGTTATGCGACGAACAGTTCTCGCGGAGATATCGACTCGACGGACATCTGGCAAGTCACTACAAGGTCGAAGCAAATCAATGCTGGGTTTGCGCTAAACAGTTCAACTGCAAATCAACTCTATCCGGTCATTTAATGACACACTACAATTTGAAGACACATCGATGTTTGATTTGCGCTCGGACCTTTACGAGAGGTAGCGATCTGAACCGACACCTCGCGACGCATTTCGAAATCAGAAATGAACATCCGTACCTTGATGTTAGATCCTGGATAAGACGGACAGATTTTCCAAAACGATTAGGGCCACTATAATTAATATATATCGGTACCTCGGTGCTAGACCCTGGAGAAGACCGACATATGTTCCAAAACGATTAGGGCAACTAGAATTAACGATGGATATACATCGGTACCTCGGTGGTAGACCCTGGAGAAGACCGAAATATATTCCAAAAGTTTAGGGCTACTATTGTAATCAATAGTCATCGGTACCTCGGTGGTAGACCAGGAGAAGACCGACATATGTTCCAAAACGTTTAGGGTTACTAAAATTGCTAGATCGGTACCTCGGTGGTAGACCCTGGAGAAGACCGAAATATATTCCAAAAGTTTAAGGCTACTATTGTAATCAATAGTCATCGGTACCTCGGTGCTAGACCCTGGAGAAGACCGACAAATATTCCAAAACGTTAAGGCTTACTAAATCTGATATATCCGTACCTTGATGCTAGATCCTGGATAAGACGGACAGATTTTCCAAAAGTTTAGGGCTGCTATTGAAATTATTACAGATCCGTACCTTGATTCTAGATCTTGGATAAGACGGACACATTTTCCAAAATGTTAAGGACCATATCCACAATGGATATAGATCCGTACCTTGATTCTAGATCTTGGATAAGACGGACAGATTTTCCAAAATGTTAAGGACCATATCCTCAATGGATATAGATCCGTACCTTGATTTTAGATCTTGGATAAGACGGACAGACTTTCCAAAATATTAAGGACCATATCCACAATGGATATAGATCCGTACCTTGATTCTAGATCTTGGATAAGACGGACATATTTTCCCAAATGTTAAGGACGATATCCACAATGGATACAGCTCCGTACCTTGATTTTAGATCCTGGGTAAGACGGACAGATTTTACAAAACGTTTAGGTCACTACCATAGCGATTTACAACGTAGCTACGTCGTGAATGGCTATGGAACTACATAAGTTGAATAAAAATGAACATTATAACCGGAAATAATAGGCCTATAACATTAGGAATACCTCAAGCCAGTACTGCTAAAATAAAGACCTTAGAAAAGTAACCCATGGTTGAACTTGTCCACACATTCGTTTTTCGAAACTGATGTGTCGATGATTGAGTATGACATTAGAATAAGACCCGCCTTGTTTGCACATTCGTTTCACGAAATGGATGTGTCTTACGAGTGCACTTATGGCACCGTGATCAGTACGTGCATGCGAATTATTGTATTGTGACAACGTTACGATAGCAAATGACGCGAAATTCTGATATGTGTGTGTTTTAATGTTCTCTCTGTGCGCATCGAGTGTATCTAAAACTTGTATGACAAGAAGAGCGTCTGGAAAACATGCCGAGAACTTAATGACTTGCTCTCAATAAGACCATAATAAGACTGGGTGGAGTGATGAAATGGCATGAGAATATCGAGATGGACTGGACATTCTATTGGCATTAAAAAACGACTTGGTGGTACCAACTATAAAATTACTATTCGACAGTCCCGAAAAACTGCTTCCCTCGATAGAATCTAGGGCTTAATGAAGTGAAATAGAAGAAATAAGAAGAAATCCGGCACTAAAAATCACTGCTCAGCAAGGACCAGTGAACCAAAGGTTGGAACGTGCCAAACAGAGCCCGCAAAAATTCACGTTAAAGATAACGGTGGGAAGAGACGATCAAGATGGCTGCAAAATCAAGAAGAGATACGCAGAAGAATCGTTTCATCAGCAAGGGAGTTGAAGAAATCGGTTTCGAAATAGATGCACGAGACGAAGTACCCCAACGAACGGTTGCCAAATATGTCCTGAACATACCATGACGGAGATCGGAGAAGATGCGGTTGACGAACAACGACATGAATCAATCTGCGGCATGATGACGAGACGCGCGAGTCATAACAGGACATTGGTATTTTCATGTGAGGGTTACTTTGATGTAATATTGTATAGTGACGCCATTTTGTTTAAGCACTGCCTTTACTGTATCTTTGATCAATACCATCAGGTTGCTTTAAAATGGCGCTAACATTTTATGTCGTAGATATGTGTATGGGTTAGTGAACATTTATTGTGTGAATAATTGGTTGTTACTACAGTAACATTATAGCGAGTACTACGCCTGTAGGCTTTAATTAGGCGTTATACACCGACCACGCCCTATATTAGTGTCGGGACCCTTCACCCTAGCGGGATAGAAGTTTAGGATTAGAAATGGTTAGGGATTTCTCCAGAAACCCGTGAAAGGGACCCTGGGTATCTAACAGTGTTCGAATAAGCAACACCTTTGTTAAGGGTAGTATCAACAAGTGCACTTTAATTGGCATATGGCCATGTTAATCGGGTCAACGATACAAAGTCCTTAATGTTGGAACCTCCCGGAGTTATGCGTTATAACTAGCTACGCACCCTTAGACTAAGCTAGGAACCTCTACCTTATTGGAGCATGTGTAGAGTTAAAGATTCGTGGTAAATCAAATCTATTGTTTGTGAGACACGGTACATACGAATGAATAAAAAGCTTATACACACCGATACTAAAGGAACCCAGAGATATAACAGAAAACATTAGTTCGTGCATGACTATTGTGATTGAATGGTGTACAATGTAGCGATATGTCATAAATGAACTTTACGGCAGGACAGGCCGTCACATGCATTATATGTGTAAACTAACCTTGGAGCTGCTTTACGGCAGGACAGGCCGTCACATGCATTATATGTGTAAACAAACCTATGAGCTATTTTTCGGCAGGAAAGGCCGTCACATTAATCATGTGTTAACAAACCCTGAAAGATACCACTTCGGCAGGAAAGGCCGTCGCATAGTTTATATGCGAAAACAAACCTTGGAGTATTTAAAATACATTTAATCGTGCATGAAAATGAATAGGTTTAAGCTTTATCTTGTGTTATATTTGATGGATATTCTATATGCCAATATTAACCGAGTTTTGCTTAGATACCTCATTCTGTCTGCATGATAATGATTGGAGTATTTGGTTGTATTAAGGCCTAATTACACGTTATATAAGGCTAGTTTAGAACTCTGGACCTAAGGGTCATTGTCTGATGCTGAAAGATACCACTACTGCAACTACTGCTACTTCAATCAACGTCCACGGACGTCGTCTGGACAGTACAGTGCAATAAAAGTTCAATTCTTCGCCGTGAAGTGATCCGAACCAAGTGTAGACGACTCGCATACCAATCGTTATGGAGCTGCACTATAAAGACACAAATGGAGGCACCACTGGGATACTTCCGGTGTAAAAACATTGACCTTTTGATATTCTCAAGGACGACCCTCGTGAGAATTGTGCTCAGTGTGACGGTAGTCACTTCTGTTATATCTCTGCTTATAATATTGGCATCGATCTACGCACACCTTGCGCCGGTATTCTATCCTACGAAGACTCCTGAAGGTCTCTCTGACGACGTCACTACAACGACCGAACTACTACATGTCCCACATAACGGATTTGCTGTGGTAATCACCAACAGAACTGACCCGGTTATCTTTATAAGACATTCCGTACCCACGACGCAAGGACGAGTGATCGGGGACAACACAACCACGTCCGTGAGTAATTTACCTCAGAACGGTACTTACCCTGGCCAGTAAAAGGCACGGAACTAATATACAGACAATCAAAATTTACATAAATTATGCGAAGAATGCTAAAATTTTTTAGGAAGAAGAAAAAGAAGCTGTCAGAGGCGGCTGACGAGCTCGAGCAGGGTATCAAGCTGCTGAAAGCAACGCAAAAACGCCATGAAGACGTCAGACAACAAGAAAGACAGCTGGCAAAAGACGTGGCTGATCAAACAAAGGTACTAAAAGAAGTCAAATCAACTCTGCCCGAGACAAAAAAAGGGCTGGAAAAGGCCAAGAAAGAAGGCAGGCGAGCTCAAGTCCACCTCAAAGCAGTATGCGATGCCACTTCGAAGGTCAGCGGGAAAGTCTCCACTGACGTCCTCAGTGAGATCTTGAAATCAGAATTTGAGCTGGGCAAAGCCCATGCACAAGTGGTTGGGGATAAACCACCGCCACCTTCCTCTCTGTCCGTAATGTCTACAGTACCTCCACCGGCGTATGATCCGCTCGTTGGGCAATCGTCCAGGGCAACAGCGCCCCTGCCCACGCTTACAGTTCAGAAGGGCCTGGATTGCCATACCGTGACGGCAGTCTACCCTGCGTTGCCAGGTTCCAAGCCGAATTCACTATCTGATTCTCGTCCAGGAACGACTCCATGTTTACCGGTTCGGAATGGGACACGCCCCGAACGACGAAGGGGGAACCTAGTCGATACACCCAGTCTATTCCGGCTAAGTGAAAACGGGACCGTCACCGATTCAGACGACGGCTATGCACACGCTCGAAAGCGGCTCGGGGCATGGACCGACGTTCAACGAACCGCCGAGAGAACCCGGGCCAGGACACAAGGTGAGGCCGGCAGTGCAACGAGGCGCGTTACCTTTCAAGAAGGGAGAACGAACTACCGACAAGACGGAGGCGAGGACCCTGACGACTCGGGGGAAGATACTGATGCCCAATTGGACAGATTGGGTAGGAAAATAGCGGCGGCACGGGAGGCCATTCGGGAGACCACACGGACGCTTCAGCGAGACTCTGGTCAGCCCAACCCAACCGAACCCGAAGAGAATATGTCAAACATCTCTGAATACCTCAGATTACCTCGATACGCATCTACCCCAAGAGAAAGCGAAGGAAGGTCGAGACTTCCGCGAGGTCAACCACGGAATGATGCCGTGAACCCGGTGTTGACTACGCCCGAAAGGTTCCAGTCGGAAAAGGAGATGCTACAGCTAATGATGGACCCAGGGGATATGCCCCTTCTAAAGTGGATGGCTAATACGATGAGACGAATACGACACGGCGAGGGCGACACCGATACAGATATAATCCTGGCCAATGCCATGCAGAAGAAGTTGCGGAGTGCAGGTCGCCTCAAACAAGCTAATCAGCTGGGGAATTTCTTCAATACCAACTCGGGAAATGCAAAATGGGTCTCGGTCATGAAATCATTGTCGCTATCCAACCCGCAAGGCTTGGTTAACAATGAAAAGGTCATCAACGATTTCCGGAGGAATTATCAGTGGGAAGACGAACCTCTTCCGCTGTTGAATAGTGCCCTAAAACAACTAGAGATAGATATGGAGGCTGAAATCAAAGAGAATCCGGATGGGCTGCGACTCTTCCGCAACCTAAGACAACGATTACCAGAAGCACTTAGGCTGCTGATGCGGGGATGGGATAGCAGGTCTTGGCAAGAGGTGGCGGAGGATTTACAGCTGTACTGGAATTCTGAGTTCTTGGATGAACAAGAGGTACGTTCCACCTCTCGGGAGGTCAGAAAGACAATGTCACCCCTACCACCTGTGCACATATATTATGTTCAGCCTGCAGGACCCATGATGCACAGTTACCCTACTCACGGGAGTGAAGATGGACGACTGAACACCCCTCCCCCACCGATTATAACACCACCTCTGATGGTGCAACCATCCTCACCTAAACCACCTCTACACATGATCGGAGGGACACCACCCGAACCGTCTGGGGAAATGTGGCCACGGCAGCTCGTCGGTGTCGGGCAAGCTTCACAGCCACGACGTAACCCTCCTCGCGGCACCAAGACCAACCGTTTTTTTACCAACGTTATGAGTGGCAATGGGTTCGGCAGACGTGGTCCGACTCCCAGGGCTAAACCTGCCCGACCACAAAACGTGCGCAACGCATCGAATGGACTCAACGTTACACCAACGCGAAACTCCAGGTCTTCTCAACCTAGTCAGGGACCAAGTACTTGGAACCGGACACCTCAACTGACGAAGACGCAGGACTCTGGGATCGGCAGGGGTGGCCAGGAAATCACACCATCAAGCAGTCAGGAAGCCCTCCGCATCGCGGAGAGCCAAGGGGAGAGATATAATTTTCTTGGGAACCCAAACATCTTCGCCCCTCTAGGCTTATATCTGAAACCTCCTCAGGGGCAGTCCTTATCCGTATGTTTTTGCTGTAAGGCCCCGGGACACCAATCCCGAAATTGCGTGGCAAAATTCATACTTCGGCTAAATGAGGAGGTGCTTACCAAGAATGATACCTTGGGATGGGTAGTTCGCAAGCGAGTACAACCAATACCTACTCGCGTTAAGGAGTCCGCTGAACGTGATTGGGGGCCTTTGCTTGCGAGGAATAACATACTGACGGTCCCGGACCTCGACCGATACCTTGCCACCCAAGGCTCTCCCTCGCTGACACAGAGAACTGCCTTGTGCGAAGCCTATTATGACACTAGGCCAAAAAATAGAGATAGAACTCACTGGCATGATAAGGATCAATGGGGTCCTCAGGGACCGTCTGCACAGCCAAATCAAAGCAATAGCCAAGTGGCCTGGACGGAACCGCTATTTCGACGCCCGCCACGTCACTATGACGCCTCACACTGGACGGATGAGGAACTTGAACAAGGGTTGAGACTCTCAAAAAACGACTGGGGGTGCTGATTGATCCGGTAAATCAGCTCCCAGAAAATTTATTACCCCAACCCGCAAAGATTGTTCATAACGCTTCTCTACCCCTTAATACACCGGATAACCCTCTACAGCCAGACTTCACGGAGTTATTCGGCGGTCGGCTTTTGTACTTGACTGATTCAACAACCGGTACGACATTTTTGGCCGACACGGGAAGCCTACCTAATCTAATTATGAAAAATATCGTAAAAGCCATGTATCCAAAGAGCTGGGAGGAACGGCAACCTTCAGATATGAAGTTACGTGGTATAGGGGGCTCCTCCCACGTTGACTCATTGGTTGTAATTGATTTTGACGAACTACCGGTTCCATTTGCGACCGGGAAAGGAGTCCCTCTCAATGTAATTGGCTTAAAATGGATTGATCGAGTCCAACAATTACCAAGCATAGTTACGGAATTGAAAACCCCGTCTAACGCAAATGGAGAGTTGTCTTTAGTAACACTACATGATGAGAACCCGTGCAATCAATGGAAGGGAACCGAAGTCGAAAGCGGTATTAGCTACACTGCAATCGACGATGGGTTGATGGATGCTGCAAACCAAGATAGCGTGAAGCGGAAAATTACCGCTGGCGCGAGTACCAAAATGGAAATCACCACTGGTGCGAACGACGAGTTGAAAATCACAACTAACGTCACCCAGAACCTATGGAAAACTGTTGGTGTCGAGGCAGGAATGCCTGCTGACACCGTTAATGAAGACGTCGAGCGCGGAATGCCCGCTGGCGTAGATAAGGACCTGCACGAGAAAACTGGTCCCAAAAACTCTCGCGGATGCACTTGTCCGGATAAATGTAAAAATCCGGCCCATAGATGCATGGCGACCACTACAGCTGACGTCGAGCGTGGAATGCACGCTGGCGTAAATACAGACCTGCACGAGAAAACTGGTCCCAAAAGCTCTCGCGGATGCACTTGTCCGAAGAACTGCAGAACTTCGGCCCATAGATGCATGGCGACAACTACAGCTGACGTCGAGCGTGGAATGTCCGCTGGCGTAAATAAGGACCTGCACGAGAAAACTGGTCCTAAATGCTCTCGTGGATGCACTTGTCCGAATAACTGTAATGATTCGGCCCATAGATGCATGACGACAGCCACAGTTATGATTACTTTCCCAGAAGGTTCAAACAAAGCAGCTATTGCCGGTCAACCGGATACACGCCCAGTCATGTCCGACAAGGAGTCTGGGGATTTTAAGATGCACGTCACCCCAGAAATAGGGTCCCCGGCGGAAAAGGAGTCCATCGGCGTGACGGTAGGCGCGGGCACGCGCCGAGATCAGAGGCCTACATCGAGGGACCTCGCCCTCTCTCCACCAACACCAAAACCTCGATCATCACGAGGCTCACACCAGCCCATGACTGGACCAGTTACTGCGTATGTTTTGCATAAAGACACTAACTCAAGCGTCATGACGGAACTTGAAGATATTTGTGTACAATATGTAGCGCTGGCCAAACTCCCGTACAAACCTCCTGACCTGACGACTCCAGAAAATACCATTATTTCTGATGAAGTCTGGAAAGCCTTCTACGCGCCGTTTGCGTCCGAACTCGAGGACCTGCGTGGTCACCTCGGCTACTCACACGCCATGGCATACAGATGCGGCATCGAACTTAAGGACCCTTCGACCAAACCATTTGTATCTGGACCTTGTAATTTGAAGGGGGAGGGCCAGGCGAAGGCATTGAAAGAAGCCCAAGGAAGAGAAGTACTCTCCCTCTTAGATTTGAAGAAAGAAAACTGGAAGAGGCCACACCGGTTACTGTTGTTAAACCTGTGGACATGCTTTGTAAAACTAAAACTGACGAAAACCTTTAAACGATTAAGATCGATGGTTAAAATAAGGGGACAAAATGAAAATGTCAAACCAACTGATGCGACTCATGGGAAGCAACAGTTGCAAACTCGTCGCGCGCGAAACCAAACCGACGGAATGACGAAAATCATGGTGGAAATGCCTAGAGAAACGTCAGTGCATCCGGTTACCACTACGGACGCTCTGCAGAACTTCACGGATGACGGCGGGAGCGGCATCGGAACGCACTACCTAACTATGGATGACGGCAATAAGGTAGGTGCCGAAACGTCCATTTTGTATTCATCAGGAGACGACAAGGACGACGTATTCACGAGTAGTGTCGAGCTGATGACCATTACCTTGACGTCAACAACGGTTGACGCATTGCCACTGTCTGGGCAGAAAAACCCAGGGGTGGGAACATCCGTACCTGAATGTCCCCGACTATCAAGAACCACCGTGGAGAAGATAGCCACAGAATTCGTTGACTACAACTATACTCAACGGCTGCACGACTGGTGATGATGGAAGGTGAATATAAGGTATGAGGATTGTTCTTGATCGATAGGATGATTATGGAAGGTGCGAAGTTGATACCTACCCTAGAAAACGTGACTGAATTAGTAGCGGTAATAGGGTTGATTGCTCCGTTGATTGTAACATGGGTAAGTTATATAAAGTGTCGTCGACGTAGTACCTTAAGTCGCATGAGGAACACGAGGAGACGAAACGGAGCAGAGCAATGGATGGCGATAAGAGTAATACGAAACACAACGGAGAATGACAGAGTTTAAAGGTTAGAGATTAGGTTCTTAAAAATTAGTTGTAAATACAGGATATACCTATTTTCTATAGTGAAGTAGTGAAGCGTGATGCTGTAATATTGGTAAATCGTTGAGTGACTTTGTGATATGTATAAGGCACACAAAAATAATCCCGACGAGCCAGTGTTTGTAATAGATATCAAGTGAAGTATTTTATGTAATGGGCGTAGATGGGAAAAACTCAAACCTCGTAACTAGAAATACGCTGAGTCAGCACTTTTTATTGGAAAATAGAGGGAATACAAAGGGCCCATACCTGCTGAGATTATAAGGCAAGAAAAGTGTACATTATGGAGATGTGCGAATTTCTCTATAATGGGAGTAGACGGAAAAAACTCAAACCTCGTAACTAGAAATACGCTGAGTCAGCACTTTTTCAATGACATTCGAGAGAGTGCAAAAAGAAAAAGGCATCTGAAGAAAAGGCCGTACATAGGGGATCATTAATGCACATGGGGATACATTGTTTTACTCGTGTTCCCTGTGTACGGGAAATGACGGCGTATAGTTCATGTGATCCCAAATGTTTTATTCATTTTTTTTTAATCAAAGGATTATTTTACATAATGTACGTGAACTAAGAATCGTCCCTATGCCACGAATCAATTATCAGGTCATCCTTAGTAGCATGCGTTATGATTTCATGGTAGAGTTAGAGATTACGCAAATCGATATGCCGTCCGAAAGTGTTTCGTACACGATCCTGGTGTGTTACGACCACTGAGCTGGTGGTTACGAGTTACGACCAGGTGATAGGCAACCAAAGCGGAGGTACCCGGCGTACGATTGGATCAATGGACTGGACAATTTCTGTCATCATCATCATTGGTTTATTAGCAATTTTATCAGTTCAATACACCACAAAAATGCGATACAATGAAAAGACAGGAATATGTCGAAGCGACAAGGAGTAGTCTTCTAGACCTTTAATTTTCGCTCTAAAGGCAACTGCGTAAACTAGCCTACGTACGGAGCAAAGATTCAATACGATTCATGTTCGCACTTGACTTGACCAGACTAATTCCAATGACTAGAACTCGAGAGATTGCGTAAGCCTAACTGCAAAGGTCAACGACTTCGGACACATACGCAATTGTTATCTCATAGATTGGGCCTGTCATATTGAATCCAGAACATCAATTTGAATGGTCTTTGAAGAACTAAGGACAGCAGCCTCGGAACTTCGGTCTCGGAACAACATAGTACATTTTGGCCTTGAAACTGGAGATTGTGACGCAACACATACGGCTTACTGTCTGCTGCCAAATCGCCGTTGGAAAATATATTAATCAATAAATACATGAATGAAAGCCGTAAACTTAGCATACTGTTACATGAAATCATCGAGAAGTAGCATTCGCAATCTCATAACCCATTCCGGCATGGTACACTGTCAAAATCAATACAAACAGACGAACACCGAACTTTGAGTAAAATAGATCGAGGAATAGGCTGATCGAATGATCAGCTGTTAGCCGACATCGAAAATGAAATAGCTATCGCATTTGACAGGGGATTGTAAGCAAATGGTTTGAAGGCCACAATTTCACAGTGAAATGCACATTGGCGAACACAAAATTATGTGACTATTTGAATGCAAACCGAGAATCTTAGTTAGCTGTTTCATGCGATCATCGAGATATACCATTGGAAATATCATCACCGATCTCGTTATGGAACGCAGACTAGATTAGCACAGACAGACACCGGCTTTTCCGTGAGATCCGCAATGATGTAGGTAGGCTAAGTATCAGATCAGCGCGCATCTCTACCATACTCGACCTCGAAAACGAAATAACTGCCTCAATCATTGAGCGTCAACTTTAAGACTTGGCACCGCGTTCGATACTAAAATCAAGACATACCGTGCAAAAGCTCATGACAGATCTAGGTATGGAACATCGTTAAAATCAATAGAGACCAATAACGGCTTTTGCGTAAATCTGATAGCGATAAATGAAGAGTCAGCTCTCACTCGACTTTGGAAACGAAATTACCACCCACATAGTTCATTGACAAACTTAAAACTTATTACAGCGGTCGATACTAACATTAAGACTTACTGTGCCAAATATCATGACCGATCTCGGTATGGAACATCGTCAAAATCAATGGAGACCAATACCGGCTTTTGAGTAAAATCTGTTTGCTGTACAATGTACATGATAGATCAGCACACACTGAACTTCGGAAACGAAATTACCACCCTTATCTTTGAGTAGCGAGCCTGAAACTTGGAGCAGTGCTAAATACTACCTTCACGACATATCGTACCAAGTTTCAAGAATTATCATGGTGCGAAACACCGTCAAAATCGACATATACCAGCAAAGGTCGAGTCAACGCATATCACGGTAACCGAGTTCAGATATAGATACGATTGTTACATCACACCTTAAGGGCGACAGGCATAGTTGCCCCACTTGCTCGGCCATTTTACGAATAGGAGAGAGTAAATCACCGTTTCTTTATTGTGCGCGGCTTTGAGAGAATAGATAGTGAAAGCTTGTTATGAGCGCTACCGGGGCAAGCCCCGGCTAGGCATTCACAAAGCGAAAACACAGAAGAGAATTCGATTTTCGCAGAGACTTCGCTATGTATGGGCATTTGTTAGCGAAAGCACAAGAATAATGCGGGTTTCGCCGTGATCTCGGTATATACTGATTGCTGTGCGTCTATAAATGGTTAAATTGTTATTGAACAGAATTTTAGGTGGGGCAATGCCCCAGTTGCCCTATAGGACGAGCCGCCACTGGTCGAATACCGTTGGGATGAACTAGTGTAGGGGTGTGTAATGAGCGAGTTCAGGTCTATGAGACTCATTCATTTCGAGGCCAACCCCTTCTGCGTCGGGGCACATGAAGACGTAATGTTTTGGCGAACAAACTGCTGATAAAATGCGGTGCCAAAAACATAAGCGGCGAAAAAACTTTGGTCTAAAAATAACCGATGCTGGATGGCCAAGCCTTTCGATATGGATTGGATATGCTCCGTCGTCGGCACGGAATAAATAGTCCAGTTCTTGCAATCTGAGTAGACAGGAGTACAACTGCAATACGCAGAGGAATTTGATTCGCCCTAATTTGAAATCGCGTGAAATCGTGTTTGTGAAGCTGTGTTGGGTAGAATTGTGCTGTGCGGGTTATGTATGTCATACATGCCCGTAAAATCGTAGCATACAACTGTAATATTAAAAATAAATTCCTTTTCATTGGTGAGGCTCGGGTCGCGAGATGCCACAAAAGCTCGGATTTTTGTGGTAGTGTAAACGCTGCTTTACCATTATTAAACGGTCATTCTTTAGCTCTGTAATTCTCAAGTTAGATTCAGCTAAAGAGTAAAACACACAGTATCGTGAGCTTTTTTGCTCTTCTCATAAATACAGAAGTTGGAGCAACGTATCATCAGGTAGCGAGCTCTAATGTGCCTACTCTTCTTGATCGTTTTGCACCTTATATTCCAAATGTAAAAGGCAAAAGCCTCAACACAAACATGTGGGTTTTTCATCCTTTCGACAAACTAGAGCCTCGCGGGACCTTTGTGTCAGCTCTCAAAATGATTTCTGCCAACAACTATTTTTCACTCGCGAAATATACGCTGTATTTTGGATAGGAGTGCAGAACAGATTTTAAGACCTGGCCATCCAAGCACTAGTACATGTTCTTGTACAAATTCCCACCAAAATTGTTTGGCCGAGAAGGGTTTTAGTGAAATAATTGAAAGCAAGACGAGCGAAAAAAGTTGCCTTTTTAATGAGACACCTGATAGCTTAAGCTACATAGTAGCCAATTTGTTGCATATCCTAAAAAACTATTATTAAGTAGGCCTATCTTCATCTTCCTTTTGTATAACAATTTTCGATTAGTAGGTGCGTATGAAATTTATTTTACAAAAAAAGTGCAAACGGAGCTCAACAAGGTTGAAAAGCACTGTGATACACTATAGTGCAGTGGTCGGGAACCTTTTTCGTCTGAAGACTCATATTGGCCCTATTTTTTCCATCTCAACTCTCAAAGAGCCATACATGCCAATAAACTGTTACGTCACAATTGAAAATTCGCGACGTCTAGGTAGCACTAATTCGAACTCACTACATGGGATTCCTCGTGCGGGCCATATTTTCTCTGTAAAAACTGGTATTTATTATTCGAAAATAAAGCTCAAAACGAGAGGTAAGGCACAGACGGGCCAAGCCTCACCATTGATAACGCAAGTCGTCGTAAGTTGCTTAGAATTTAATTTTAACTGATATTATTCGAATGTGACTGTCACACTGACTCAGAAAATCTAAATATTATCGACTTCTCAATTCTCAAAGTATTCGGCGGTAACTATAACGTTGCGCTACACGCATACATTTTATCGTCGGCACTACTCACATATACTTACCAATCAAGAACGTGGATAGCTATGGCATTGTTTGTAATTCGAGTTTGTAATTGTGAATGTTACATCCACAACAGTTCATTTCGCGCCGGAGATCAGGAAGACAATGAGTATTTGAAAACTGCGTTTTTAAATGGTCGTCGCGATATCTCTATGCTCCGTAAACAACTTTGACGAAAAATTTGTAGAGTTTATGTCTGCTATCAAATCACTGCTGGAACAATTTGCACCTCTACAGCGCCTTTCGAGAAGTCAAAGAAAATTTAAGCGAAATCCGTGAATGACCACAAAGCTGATTCAACTTATCCGTAAACGTAACCGGTGGCATAACCGAATAGACACCAAGAACTGCCCAGAACATGAACGAGAAAGATTTCGACGTTTCAGGAATCGCACCGTGCATCTCATTTCCAAGGCAAAAGCAAAGTACAATGAGAGATTTTTCAACAGACACATAAAGGACACTCGAAAAACATGGTCAGGACTTAACTCTCTCCTACATCGAAAACAAGTCCATAAGTCTGTTTCGGAAATTGTGAATTCGGATACCGGAAACAAACTTTCAGACCCGGCGGCCATCGCGAATCACTTCAATGAATATTTTTGTAACGTAGGCCCAAATATTGCTTCTTCTATTACAAAACCTGTGTCGGCCAGGTCAGAGGTGAGATCGATATCCCAGTCAATTGAGCTGAAACCTACGACCAAATACGAAGTAGAAGTAGCCATCCACAAACTGAAATCGCACAAGGCCGACGGCTATGACCAAATCCCATCATGGTTTTTAAAAATGATAAGCCTGCATATCGGTCAATATATGGCCCATTTTTTCAACTTCATGATAGAAAATGGAGTCTACCCAAGCTATCTAAAAAAAGCCAGAGTAGTCCCTGTACACAAAGCTGGGGATAGAACTAATGTCACCAACTACCGTCCGATATCCGTTCTCCCATGCATCGGGATTGTATTCGAAAAGTTGCTCCTCTCCCGCCTGTCCTCATTCCTCGCCAAAATGTCTGTCATTTACCCTCAACAATTTGGCTTCCGAAACAAACACCAAACCGCTCATGCCCTCCTAACAGTGGCCGAACAGTACTATGATATCTCAGAAAAGCGAAATGTGGGATGTAGCATTTTTCTCGACCTAAAAAAAGCGTTTGACTGCGTAGATCATAAAATTCTCATCTCGAAATTGGCGCGTTACGGACTTCGGGGCCCACAACTTGAGCTCATGAAAAGTTACCTCACTGGACGCCAACAAATGGTTGCGATCTCAGACACCTTGTCCTCTCCTCACCCGGTGACCTGTGGTGTGCCCCAGGGCTCAGTACTTGGACCGGTCCTTTTCACCTTATATGTCAACGACATTTTTGAAACCTCCTCATTGAACACCACACTGTTCGCTGATGATACTCACCTCCTCTCTTCCGCATCTTCGACGACAGAGGTGGATGCCCTGACTGGTGACCAAATGCCCAAAGTCCATGAGTGGACGGCCCAGAACAACCTTTGCATAAACGCCTCGAAATCGCAATTGCTGACAGTAAATTCAAAAAATAACCTAACCGTTAATATCGCTGGTCAGCCCGTTTCCAACACAGATAATGCCAAATAGCTGTCTTTTCATTGTATCGCATTTTTTGTGGTGTATTGAACTGATAAAATTGCTAATAAACCAATGATGATGATGATGATGATGATTAATCAACGTATCGCACCATTCAAGATTTCGATTCCTGTGCATAGAATTCGCGGGTGATATTGGCCGCCGGCGTGACAGTCACTTAAATTTGATGATTTTGAAGAGAGGGGGTCCGGGCCCCTAAACCTGAAGACGGCATTGTCTTTACTTCTCACAGACACGTTTATACTGCCACGAGAATAATTATTTTGGTCGTGATGAAAATATAACCAACAAATCGCTGCAATATTGATCAATTCAGTGCAAAAATAAATATTTGGCAAAGAGCCATATCTTATACCCAAAAGAGCCATATATGGCTCGCGAGCCATAGGTTCCCGACCACTGCTATAGTGCGACTACAGATCAATCACCTCCGGTTAAGTCGGATGATTGTCCGCTTAATTGTCTCCTTGAGCGATTTATGCAGTTAGTGCCAATTATTGCAGGTTAGCGCATCTGAAATTCATTAAATAAGCAATATAAAATTGTTTTCAATCATCTTGTCTGAATTTACGCATGACCATATGTAACGAAAAATTGATTTCTTTACCCTTATTTCGATCAACGTTGCTCCGCTGAATTCTGTCAAATGTGAAAGGAAATGAAGTCGAACCGACTGTATTTTAATTTATTTTTGTGTATCTAATATATCAGCATTCTTACACTTTTAGAACCGTGACCCAAATTTGAGCTTTATTTCATCTCGCGGCCCAAGCGTCAAACATCGACATTAGATCCAATCGAGTTTCGCACCCTTCATAGGGGAGATGTGGTACCGATAGATCACTGGGACCAGAAACAGTTGAAAAATTCTCCCTGATAATTCCATCAGTACACTCCGTGAATTTTCCACAATCACATACAAAAAATTTCGACGTACCCGAGTTATGGGGTATCAGATAGATGTTTTCTGTTCTGGGGGGTGTAAAATAAATTGTACATTTTTGTTTGTAACATTTAACACGAAAAAACCAGCAATCCTTTTTAATGTGAAGTGTAGGGCTTGTATCAGGCTATCTAATAGCACATACTCTTTTATTCAATACCTTCGTTTAGTTGGATTTTTATGCAATTCATATGTAAAATTCATAGGGTGGGGCCCGCTGATACAATAGCAAAATAGTTGCACTAACTAATCATGTATCAACTAAAACATGCCTACATACAGAAATAATTGTCTGTGATGTTTTACCGCTGTATCTAGGTATTTGGAAGTCACAATGTCGTTTCAAGGGTAATATGTATGTACCCTCAAATTTATAAGCTCGAGCCTAAATCGAAACGTGGCAACATTTGAATTTTTATTAATTCTATCTTTGACGGTTGCGACCAAACTTTCTTCTTTGGCTTGCAGTAGCTTAGAATATATTACACGGCAAGAAAAGTGGTAACATCTGAGTTTTTGAGAGTATGTCTCATAGTTCCCCTGGTCGTGTGCCTTCGGACAAACCGCGTGGGGACCAATGATACGTTTGATCAACAAATTTTGAACGTTCATAAATATTTCTTGAAAAGATGGATATTCATGTATATATACCGATAGGTAGAGCTTGTATGAAGGTGTTGAGCAAAAACGACCTGCTGTTATCGGGTGATAATTTTGGGTCCATGCAGGGATAATTTTCCAATTTTCGATCCATCGGTACCACATTTACCCAATATAGCAAATAGTGCCGTCCTTGTAATCTGCGCCATCAGTACAAATGCGGCACGCAAGGAAAATAATACACCCCTATTTTAAATCGCATACAGCACACATGTTTCATAGAACTGCGTTCCATACCGGTGATTAACATCTCCTCTATTTCATACATACCTGTAATAACGCACCATACTAACACTAAAATGTATTATTTAGATATTTATGGCTTAGATGACAAGATCTCAATAAAGTTCATAATTGGGCTGCGATGTAAAAAGTTTGAGAAACACTCTTGTACATAAACAAACTATGCGCAGAACATCGTGTGAAGGGCGAGTTTTTTTACTGTATGGTAAGAAATTTAGCAATGACTCTGGGCCGATAACGACCCAAATTAATACCGTATACGACACCCATACTTTTATAAATCCTGTAATAAATTATCCATGTAGGCAACATTATACACTTGCACACTACGTTTGGTATTGACGCATTCGATTCTCTGAATAACTATTTTTTGGTTAATTTCCCTATATAACTGTGAACCCAGTATGCACGTTTTTGGCAACTCGACTAGTTCCAAATGATGACTAGAATGGCACCAACATCTCGCTAGCAAATGATTATATTGTGGTTTATGTGCATACTTATGTTACATTTGTCGTCATGGGTAGGCCTATTCTATAATGGAAGTATTCCTCACTAAAACTCTTAACTTTCGTTAGAAATGTGCTGGATAATACTAGCCTTTCACAATCTATTCAGAATTGTTTCGCGGGCCTGATGAAATAGTATATGGCGGGTCGGATGCGGTGCACTAGCCGTATGTTTGTCAGCCCTGGTTTATATGATTTATAGCTTTTGGGGATATTTATTCGTTGCAGCTTATTGACGCGGCTACAATAAATCGGAATTACATATATGATGATGACGCTTTTCATTTATAACGCGAACTTAGTCTCTACTCGATGAACTGCACTATTAAACATGTGTCCAGTTATTGTGTGTTTTGATTTACCCGATTAACACCAGCGTCAACCTTCTATAATGGTGCACCAGTTTCCTCAGTTCGGTATTGATCTAATCCAGGGGTGGGCAAACTTTTGAGCTCGAGGGCCGCATTCAACATCTGAATCTATTCGCGGACTGCTCTATATAAAATAGGGATCATAAACCAAAACGCATTATTGGTATTTGATTATATAGTGAGGACATGGAGATAATACATATGCTTATTTAAAACAAACCAAACAATGTTCTGATGACATCGTATACACGCGTCAGAAACAGTGGCGAGATTTCATAGGGTGGTTGACCTCAATAACCAATTTGTCAAAACTAATGCGATGAAAGTCGGTTGTGCCGATTCTTAGGACAGGATTGAAATTTGAATCTGGAAGCAGCGATCTGTTCATAGATTTACTAATTCCAGATTTGGTTCAGTTCCAGGACACACAATGCTGACAGCATCATAACCATGTTAGCTTCAAATACGCTTCTATACAGTGTGTAGATAAAATATAAATACCCTAATTCTACGCATACAGAGAACGAAACTACCTACGCGAGAATCGTTTTTTATAAGCACATAAGCACATCACTGAAATAATTAAAACTGGAGTGGCCAATTTAAAATCACACTCGCGATCCGAACTATGTCAATCGCGTTTAGGATTTATGTGATGTTTAGCAGTGGAAACATTTTAAACAGGGTGGGTCTTGAAATCGGGCTGTCGCGCCAGAAATTAGACATAAAAATTATTATAGAAAGTACTTACCTTAGAACGGCGGTTCTGAAACTTTTTGTAAGACACGCCACCCCCTTATGACGGTGAAAGATATCGCGCCCCCCCTTACAATATCACAATATCACAAAACGCAACTAGGACGCTAGCAAACCTAATGAATGGTTTGATGGCGTGGGAAGGTTATGACTGTGGATGACAGATTTCTAAACATGTAATTCAGGCTAAATAGAGATCAAGAACTAGGAATTGGATGTAATTCGCGTTCAGAAGCTTTCACGCACCCAGTTTGAGAACCACTGCCATATAATTATCATGATGAAATATACTAAGAAAACGTTTACTCAAGTCCCTGCATTATTTCGATTTTTAGTGCGCATTTTATCAATATTTTTGATAAGTTTCTTCAGATTCTCGCCGGCCGCACAGAACGGTGTTGCGGGCCGCATGCGACCCGCGGGCCGTAGTTTGCTCTCCCCTGATCTAATCCATCTGGCACATCGACACGTCGATGGAGTTATAGGGTAACTCCTTGTACGAGTCCCTAACGTTAAAATTTGATGTCATCTTCGAATCATCTTCGAGGTGTAGAGAGGCGTGGTTTGTAAGATAGTGTAGGCGAGAATTATCATACACTTTCAAACTGCGTACCCGTCGAAATAGATACTATGCAATGACCAACATCGTCTCCAAAATTCATTAATTCACGAATACGTGATATCCGAATAAGGAAATAAAAGTATGTTGTTCACCGATACTTAGGCTCACCTTATTTTGGAAATCTGAAAAGAGGACACTTTTTCAAAATTTCCAGACTTACAATACCGGAATAAACTCCTGGAAGAACGGTGAATATTTTTCGACTGTGTGATCGGTTGACTAAAAACGGTCAACGTTCCGACTCAAGTCCTGTATTACCGGCTTCCCATGAGGTTTTCGCTGGCTGACTAAGAAATGGTCAGTTTTCTGGCTCTCAAGTCCCGAGACGCCCGTTCGACCGTTACTTGGCCGCTGATTTCCTTTATATCAGTCCAATTTCCACGTACATTTAACCAAAATTCTGAAAAAGAGGACATATTCTCAAGAAAGAAGAGATTTAGGCGTCCTCCGAGGAGACTTTCAGAAAAGTTAAAAAAGAGGTCAAATCCTCTTAAGAGAGGACGTATCGTAAGCCTACGGTTATATATCACGGTGTCTGGGGCGATGTCGAGCTTTGATATTATGGCAATAGTATTTCATTTTGTTTCGAGCGAATTCTCTCTCCTACATCGGTATAGATTACTTGCATATATTTAAACCAGGGATCGGGAACCTTTTTCAACCAATGAGCGACATTTGCCCTATTTTTTCAATTGCAAAAACCAGTGGCGGCTCGTGACAATATCGGGTGGTGGGGCAAGGGCTGCAAGCGACTTTTCACCAATACGACGTCACAATGGCGTTTTCCAACGTAAACAAGTAACTTGGTGGTACGGACTACGGTAACACGAACTTCCCGACAACAGTGATTTTAACGTATGTGCCGCGAGAGGTCTGCCGGTGAGCTGTGACTTGAAGTGTGGTAACTGCGTAAACGGCGTACGGAACAAAGATTCGACACGGTTCATGTTCGCACTATACCTGACTAATTATCTGCAGAAATGGAAATGACTATAACTCGAGAGATTGCGTAAGCCTAACTGGAAAGGTCAACGAGTTCGGACACATACGCAATTGTTATCTCATAGATTGAACATTGAATCCAAAACATAATTCTGAAGAACTACGACGGATAGCAGCCTCGGAAATTTGGTCCCGGTACAGCATAGGAGATTTTGGCATTGAGGCTGGAGACTGTCACACGACACATACGGCTTACGGTCTATCTATAGCAGAGGTCTCAAACTCAAATGTGCTCGCGGGCCAATTTCCTAATATGTGATGATCCGCGGGCCGCAGCATCAATAAATATGGGTATTCAATCTATAATATCCAAGTATAGGCCTTATTTAACGGCACCTTGCAGACAGGCATTCCACAACCATCTAGAAAATACTATTCACGCTTGGCACGAACAAATCGCATTTTCAAATATTTGAAAAAATAGTTTTTGTGCCGGGCATAATTTGTTAGAAATAATGAGTTAAGACATCATGCGTGAGGACGCATGATGATATCGTAAAAGCTGCCGGGTTGTAATATTGCCGCTATTGGACCTTTGAAATGCCACAATTTTATGTAGAATATTTTAGAATTCACTAAAGATTGATCTGGTATCAGAGCATGTGAGCGGTGTAGCCTAATCGGGGTTTCTGATATACTCGTGATAAGTATAGGCTATTGTTACTGTCATTGCCAAAGTCAAATTAAACCAGCGTTAGGTTTTCTTCGATTAATATTGAAACAGATCAATAACAACTTAAATATAATCATTATTGTTCCATTGTAATAGCATTGTTTCTTAACCGTTTTAGCGATCGTACCCCTTGTACTTTCAATTAGATTTCCAGTGACCCGTGTCGATTTTCAACACAATTTTTGATGGGACCTATATAAAAATCAAAAGCCCATTCACACAAAACCGCGCGTAGCGCGAAGATTATTTTCCAGTTGAATAAATTAGCCCAGAAAATATTCCACAGCATATGGGCCAATTTCCACAATGCATCTGGTACCCCCTATGGTGCTTTGTACCCCGAAGGGGATACGGACCCCTGGTTAAGAACCCCTGGTATAGAAATGACTAATCGCGCAAGAATCCATTGGTGTTACAGCTGTGGAGCGTACCACTACCTTACTCGCCGCCGATAATAACATGGACAGAGAGTACAAACAACATCCAGGATGTAACCCAATATACGTCACGGGGCCACAGAATGTCAATGGTTTCCATACAGACCTGATTAGATTTCTTTATTCTATATACCCTACGCAACGCAAGCTACGGCCTTTTCGTATATTACTATTCCCCACGACAACTTCCTAGATTTTGCGTCCGTAGGATTGCCAAGTCACTATTCCGCGACGAAAGTCCTTCTCTAATTTTAACGTTCTACCCTACTCAACTCGAGTCATTTTTAGTTTATCACTCAGTCAATCCAAAATCGAGTAATTTGACGAAAGGTCGCACCAAACAAAATCACAATTTTCAGTCGCGATTCATCAAACGGTTCATATTTTGTCATCATGAACTTGAAATGTGACGTAATAGCGATCTTCCATTGCATGGTAGATTTTAGGAAGCGATGTGATGGTGAAGTTTGTTTAGATTTCAGGTTTTTGTAGTAGTTCTAAGTGAACTTTAAGTTCCTAAATCTAAAAAAAAGATATATGACACTAGAATATATTGTCGAATACTTGAAATTGAAAAATGCCTTCGCGGGCCGCACAAAATGCTCTCGAGGGCCGCATGCGGCCCGCGGGCCGCGTGTTTGAGACCTCTGATCTATAGTGTGTATATGTCTGCTGCAAAATCGCCTTTGGAAAATATATTACCGAATAAATACGTGCATGAAAGGCGAAAACTTGTTACACTGTTACATGAAATCATCGAGAAGTAGCCTCATGACCGTTTTCGGTATGGTACACTGTCAAAATTAATACGAACAGACCAATACCGAATTTTGCGTAAAATTTACTGAGGAATAGGCTGATCAAACGATCAGCTGTTAGCCGCCATCGAAAACGAAACAGCTATCGCGCTTGACAGGGGTTGTAATTGTAAGCAAATGGCCTGAAGGCCACAATTTCACGGTGAAATTGACATTGGAGAATATAAAATAAAAGTAAATATTTGAATGCAAATCGATGATGTTAGTAAACTGTTTCTCCATATCATCATCTCATCACCTATCTCAGTTAGTTAGCGTTAACACAGATACACCGGCTTTTGCGTGAAATCCGCAATGCGTTAGGTAGGCTAAGTGTCAGATCAGCGCACATCTCTACCATACTCGACCTTAATAACGAAATTGCTGCCCTAATCATTGAGTGCCAACCTTGAGACGTGGGACAGCGTTCGATACTAAAATCAAGACATACCATGCAAAAGCTCATGACGGATCTAGGTAAGGAGCATCGGTAAAATCAATGGAGACCAATACCGGCTTTGCGTAAAATATGTTTGCGATAAATGACGAGTCAGCTCTCACTCGACTTAGGAAACGAAATTACCACTAACACAGTACAGTGACAAACTTGAAACTTCGTACAGCGTTCGATACTAACATTAAGACTTACCGTACCTAATGTCATGACCGATCTCGGTATGGAACATCGTCAAAATCAATGGATACCAATACCGGCTTTTGAGTAAAATCTGTTTGCGATACATGACGGATCAGCACACACTCAACTTCGGAAACGGAATTACTACCCTAAACTTTAAGTAGAAACCCTGAAACTTGGGACAGTGTTAAATACCACCATCACGACATGACATACCAAGTTTCAAGAATTATCATGGTGTGAAACACCATCAAAATCGACCTATACCAGCAAAGGTCGACTAAACGCATATGACGGTAACCGAGTTCAGATATAGATACGATTGTTACATCACACCTTAAGGGCAACCAGGCTATGTTGCCCCGGCTGCTCGGTAATTTTATGAATAGGAGAGAGTAAATCACTGTTTCTTTATTGTGCGCGGCTTTGAGAGAATAGACAGTGAAAGCTGGTTATGAGCGCTACCGGGGCATGCCCCAGCTAGGCATTCGCAAAGCGAAAACACGGAAGAGAATTCGATTTTCGCAGAGACTTCGCTATATACGGGCATTTACAAGCGAAAGGACAAGAAGAATACGATTTTTTCTGTGATTTCGGTATATATAGATTGCTGTGCGTCTTTAAACGGTAAAGAACTGGTATTGAACAGAATTTTAGGTGGGGCAATGCCCCAGTTGCCCTATAGGACGAGCCGCCACTGGCAAAAACCATAAATATCAATCAACTGGTACGTCACAATAAATCATTATATTAATATTGAAATGAACCGGAATACGTTCGATTGTCACTAGTCAGGGGTAATCGTCAAAAACTAGTAAAGCCAGCTAAGGCTGTGCGAACAAAAGAAGTTCGTGTACCATCTAACTATGGTACATTGAATGCTCTCTAATTCGAAATTTCATGCTGGTGACGTTATATTTTGTGATACGATTGTTGATATACGATGTTCTTTTGAATTCTCTACTAATTGATAACGATCCCCCCTGACAAGTGTCAGCCGAAAATATTCAGCTTCATTTCAACATGGATATGCTATTCAATGGTATATATTCATATTCTGTACATCCAAGAAACTCTTCAAGTACGTCACAATTGGAAAGTCGTGGCGTCATCACAGCACTAATCCAAAGTCACCATTTGATTCGTCACGTGAGCCGTAGTTTCTCTGTGAAAACTCATACCAATCATGCCGGTTGGCTTACTTGAGCATGTGAAACTTGAGTTACATATCGATTTCTTGCAAGTTACTTCTTTTTCAATGTATTTCAGTGAGAGCGATATGCTATTTTTACGAAGCATCAAACAATTACCATTTCGATTTTAAACAGATGTAGGCAACAGTGAAAGTGTGAATCTAAGCTATTCACGCGCATTTTATAGATATGGGGGTCACGCGCTCTAAATATGATTTGGTCTCAAATATAAAACCGGGACCACGAAAGCCAGTGTCATGAAATTGCCGCTAAAAGAAAATTCCAATTATCATTGTTCCAACGCGGCACTGAAGTCAATGAGTGGCGGTTTTTCAGGTGTCGGATCCTGTCTGCTGCACACTAAATCTGACTCGGACTAGTCGAACCGTTGCGTATTAACTCTCTTCTGTAGTCAAATACAAGCAGTCCAAACGAAAATACGGGGCAGCTTGTTCAAATATGAAGATACATAAATGGCGAGATCGCAAGATTGCTTGCTCGTCCGATATAGAAGTCGATTGGCGAGAAATGTAACATAACAGGAACAGTGACATATAAAGGAAACGAGAACGGACGCCGCGACAATTAAATTAGCCAATCAAAATAATAACAATCAATCGGTTAGACGTAAAGACCGACCGACGTGAAGACCGACCAGCTGCGAAATGCTTTTCGCCGAAATATCCTATTCCAGCGTCGCAATAATCATTAATCATTAGTGAACGCTAGATCAGTGGTTCCCAACCTTTTTGTCTTCATTCCCCACTTAAGATTTATTCCGAGCCTTCATTCCCCACCAACACCGTAACAGCACTTCGTCAGCCCCTCCCCCCCAGAAAAACTTTGCTCTTGGGCCCCCCACATGGTGATACACCAAACAAAGCCCCCCAGAACCGCCTCAATCACCCTGAGCCTGTTCGCTTCCCCGTCACTTATCAGCTATATTGGGTTTACTGTTCAGTGCGTCGCCTTATAACGACTAAACGCGCGAAGCGCAAAAAATTTATATAATTCATGTTTGAATCGGTCAATATGATCGGGAATTGCATATATTTTGCTATCAATTTTTATCCCCTTTCTGCTCACGTAATCAGATTTACCGGTAGAGCTGAGTGCGGTGCCCTGGAAAAGATAAGACCCGAACTAAGTATTGAACCTCTTCGGGCAGACCCGTTGGTATATTGCCCTCGTTAGATTATGCTATTTCGTGACCTCCTATATATGCTATGTCAAACGATTTGGAAATCGCCAAAACTGAAAGGCACACACGATTTCAAATTGGTATTGCATTACCGGCAAATAATTTTTCCCTGAGGGATCTCATTTGTCCTGTGGGGTTCAGATCGCCAGGACAGTAACATTCGGCGCCAGCCATTTAGCCGCCTGGACAATTAAACATGTATGTATATTGTATATATATCGAAGTTATCGGACAGAACAAGGGCATTCCTTCTCAGCAAGCTCTTCTCGCTGCTGATCATTCTGGCACACTGCTCGGAGTCGCATGTTACATGGCCTATAACTTCATATGTATTGGTGCGTCGACGCGCAGTAATGGCCGACGCCGAAGTCTCCATTTCTATAAAATCTACGTATTTTCGTGGGGGAAGGGTACCCAATGATAGAGATATTCGGCACTATTAAATCGCGCACCGAGCGCGACATTTTTTTGAAAAAGTGGCATAAATTTTCAAACAAATACTCCATAATTGTTCATGAACATTTGAACATTTCTATCTGGAAAAATATCACAATTTTCACATCTGTTTTTCGGAAGTATCGGCAGAGGTAAGGCACAAGTGAGGCACAGTCGGCTCAAGCCCCACTTGTTATAGCGCGATTCATCGTAAATGGCTTAAACTGATAATGAGGGATATTAGTTGAACGAAATTGTCACACTGATTCCGAAAATCTAAATATTGATCAACTTCTCAATTCCCAGAGTCTTCGGAGTAATATAACCTGGCTCAACACCTCTATTAGAAAGCTACTTACCAATTAAGAACGCGGATATCTATCGCATTGTTTGTAATTTGAATTCGTAATTTTGGATGTCACGTCCGATGCAGTTCGTTTCTCCGCGTAGACCAGGAATAAAGGGGTACATTAAAAATGGATGGTCATACGGGCTTCGCCATGTCTGCTATTCTCTTTGATATATCCAGGTATCGTACAATCTAAGATTTCGGGGCGTGCGATGTCCGGTACATCAAATTCACGAGTGATATTGGCCAGCGACGCGACAGCAGCTCATGTTTCTGCGCGACAGTCTGAATCCCGCGCTGGCGATTATAGACGCAGGCAGAATCATGTCTAATGGACTATCTATGTATGCTAATCGGCGACTTCGGTCAGCAGTGCACGGCCGCGCACGCGCACATCTTAGCGGGAATTGTCTGCAAGTATATTATCTCGCAAAATGCACTGACTTGTATCATTCCACATACTTCGCTATGTCGACTTGACTCGAGTCCCCTCTGAAGATCGAGTGCTTTTTCAATGATTCGACTTGACCTATAGGACTCGAACGTAGTGACTTGTTTCCACCATTGCTAGGATTTGCCATATTTTGCGCGAGTCTCGTGGTATGGAGTGTGTTGAATCGATACCCAACGAAATCGGATGGATGATTATAGACTGTAATTTAGTCGCTAAATTAAAACACAGAATTATTGAATATGTATTTATTATTGCGATTCAAGTACAAAATATTCACGCCACATGATGCGGCCACAAATGCAAAGAGGCATCATAGATCAAGTACCGCATCAATAACATATTGCAGCGCCCGACAATTTGAAAACGCATTTCGAGCCATCATTTTTAACTTAAACTAATAGAAGATACGCAGAGAATTTTGTGCATAAAATAGGATTATTATGAAAGAAAATATAGACGCAAATATACATTCAGGATGAAGCAACTTAATTTCGATGCCGGGAAAGGCGGGTATGAATATAGGCCTGGGCAAAACAGAATCACCAAGGGCTCAGTTGATGTGAATTCACAATAAACGATCGGCGATAGCATGTTCAATCTAGAAGGAAACATTAATCAGAATCATTCAAGGAAGGACGTCGGCAGCTACTCAATAACTTTCAATGAACCAAGTCAATCAACATTGGCGGGACCGACACTGCGTATCGCGAACAGATTCGGTTACTCGATTGAAACAGGAATTCTTGTTACTGCCTCACGCGAATACGAGTTGCCTGCAGTTGGTGCATATCGCATGCCGATAGCAGTATACGTTCCATTATAATTCACGGAAGTTATTCAGTAATTACCCCACTGCTACAACACTGCTTCTGAATTGACGGACTTGTTTGCACCTGCAATAGCTCAATCGAAAATTGCAATATTGCCTTGCACAATCCATGTCAAAAGTAATCGCTGTTCACATAATATTACCACCGCTTCACCACTGGCACGTTCCATGCTGGCAAAAGCCTACATTTTGTGATAACTGGAACATTGATTTTCAATCAACAGTACGTCTAAGAGCATGAACAGAAAACTCACATGCGCATATCCATCCCCATCAAAGCCGTCAAACTCGGGGCGACAATGTTTCGTGAAAATAGTCTAATCTAATTACAACAATCATATATGAATGTGTCTTGATATGTTTCGAAAGATTTGTTGCTTCACACGTTCGCGAATTATTTTTGTTATCTTGCAACTTTGCCTCACTTCAACGTTCAACCACGTACAAACAGAAGCTAGCACAATACTTAAAGGGGCACTGCGCTCTAAAAATTATGTGGTCTCAAATTGAAAATAAAAACGAACAAAAATTTTTGGTCGCGGCCGTTTCCTTCAGAACACCACCGTAATGGAGCTGCATTTTATTGAAATTTCTACAAGACCAGCTGCAGCGGCTGCTTAACCCGTTACATGGCACGATGTCTTCATCGTTGCACTTGCTTGACGCGATAAGGCAGTCACGCAGAGAACGAAAGTTATACACATTTCCTTCAAAACATCGGCTGACAACTATCTAAAATTCGTTCTCTGCGTGACTGCCTAATCGCGTCGAGCAAGTGCGACGGTGGAAATATATTGCCATGTAACGGGTTAAGCAACCGCGACAGCTGGTCTTGTAGAAATTTCAATAAATTGCAGCTCCATTACGGTGGCGTTCTGAAGGAAATGACAATGGCCAAAAATTTTTGTTCGTTTTTATCTTCAATTTGAGACCACATCATTTTTAGAGCGCAGTGCCTCTTTAAACTCCCTTTCCGATCATAATCGTCGTACTCGCACCGGTGGCGAGATAAAATCGCCAGGTTACCTGAAATAAAGCTACACGCCAAATATTGGTCAATTCAGACCACAATAAAAGCCATGGAATCTTTTCGACACTTCTATCACAATCGTGCTACAGGCATGTCTGAAAGGAGAATGATGACTTTTCCAAGTACCTGTGATGAATTTTGGATGATGAAATTGCTGATAAAGTAAAATTGAATATGGCACTGATAAGCTGGAACTATATATTGAGAGAGCCCCGTGAAAACGATGGTAATATACATTCCAAATTGAATACTTTCAGCACTGAAATCTGGGACCATAAACAGAAAATATATTGCCAGGCAGGTAAAATACAGTGTAGTATATTTCCCAGGATATAGTTGATATCATTTGTCGCACCAGTGTGAATTCCACATTATGAGAACAAATAAGTTTGGGGATGTTGTCTTCACAACGCATTCCGAGATTATTTGTTCGATATCCTACTGTAGAATGTCTAAATTCCTCTGGCGAGCGAACTACAACTTACGACTCATTTTGTCGACTTTCAGAGATGCCACGTCATTCTTATGACATTTACATTAAGGGGACTAGCAACCCAAAAAATAATCAAAATTTCCAATTTTTTTTTTTCGATAGGAACCAGTAACATTGTTTCTCTGCTGTCACCTCATGGCCTTATTTCACCCAAGTTTCAAGTTCCAACCAAAAGTTCGCACGTTTCGTACGAAACTATATGAAATATATGGTTTGCCTGTTATAAGATATATCTATCTATATTATCTCCGGGTACTGATTTGTTAGATTGTTGTCAGATGACATTCTAGGATTCTGGTACTCATTCTTATCATTTCATCGGTAACACTTGTTCATTGACTTTGTATGTTTCAAATGTTTGATTGTCGTTTCCTAAATTGAAAAATTGTGTTACGTCGCATCACGGTAAACCAAAATTTGTATGAAATACTTGTCGTAAATGTGTCACTCAAGGTTTTTTGAAAACCTGAGATTCAGACCTACGCTATGCTACAAGTTTTTAGTCATAGGTCTACCATTTCAGGAGGTACAGAACGGCACAGTAAACTTGCAGCAAATTGATGACCAAAATTAGGATTTTCTAATTTTTAAATTTCGAAATGAAATTTCTTTGAGATGGGTTGCACATAATCCTTGGAATTTTAGCATAGCACATCACTGTCCTAGTACGCCCTACAGAAGGCGTTAGGTCAGTAAAGGGGCTTCACAATATCGAGATTTTGCATTATCCGTGTCGGTGCATTTTCTGTCCTTGAAATCCAAAAAAATACACAATCTGCTGGGTAGACCAAGAATTTTTGGTTTTTGTTTACAGCATAGTGACATCTACCAACTGTGAATATTTCATGGTGATGGTGGTAGCCATCCGAAATTTAGGTTTTTGGGTTGCTAGTTCCCTTGAGGCAGTGGTTCCCAACCTTTGCTACACGTACCACTAGTGGTACGCGAAGGTCTTCCAGGTGGTACGCGAGTAGATTCTGTTTTTTTTTTCGACCGAAGGGAGTTATTATTTGTTCAGGTGGGTTGATTTTGAATTTTCCAAGTTTTTTGACTAGTGGTGAAAAACAATTCCATGCATCCCATCAACCTAGCTGATAATGCATAGTTTAATAGAATTTGTTATTACTAGGGCGATTTTTTTGACATGTTAAAATGAGTCAAGATTTTGTCAAAATTGAAGTGTTAGGTCAAAAAATTGTCAGAATTGTCTACAAAGACAAAATATTTTTGACCCCTCCATTTCGTTTGTATCGTAGATTTTGCGCTGTCGGTGAACTTATCATTTGCTATTTTACAGCTTTTAGCCTACTTTATAGGCCTACCGTTGTAGACGGCCTATTGTCTGGTCATCGTGAATCTAATCGTGAAGTTCTGTACCTCAAGGAAGCTCTCATCGAGAATCATAAAAGGTCAAACGAAACAAATAGGTTGACAATTGACATGCTGTTCTGGTAAACGTACCGCAATATCCTAACTGATGCAAGACTGCTTGGGCATTGCATGGTTCTTATATCAAGAAGAGCAAGATGAAAAATTGTTATGTACGCAACATTGTCAGAATGAAGTAACATAATGTGTCACCAGCAGTGTACGCACAACTTGAGTGTTGTCAGCCAACAAACTACTGCTGTTGAACGTTCTTTCTCCATTCTTGCCAGGTTACTTAGAAAGGACAGACACTTTTTACCCGAGAATGTGGTAAAGTATCTAACGTTGCACTACAACAAATTTAAATAACTCTATATCGCAATACGTGGTGTAACTACTTGAATTCTTCATAGGGCCAGATATCGCTAAAAGAAGGTCCCAACCTGAAATGAATATAATTAGTACAATTTTAAGATTATGTGCAAAAACACCCAATTTACATACGTGAGGCCAAGACTTGGTCAAAATTAGGTTTTTTTGGGTCAAAATCCTCCGATTTTAGGTAAACAATCGTCCTAGCTATTACACCCCACATAGGTCAAATACGTGATAATGACGTCATAACTGGGGAAAGCATTTTTGACCGCCTATTATGGCGACCGTAACTTAAGTGGTGCGCGAGCACTGCATGAAACCTCAAAGTGGTACGTAGGTGGAAAAAGGTTGGGAAGCACTGCCTTAAGTCATGGGGTGGGCAAACTGTGGCCCGTAACACCGTTCTTTGCGGCCCGCGAGTGGCTAAAGAAACTTAATTAAAAATATTGATAAAATGCGTACTAAAAATCGAAATAATGCAGGGACTTGATTAAACTTTTTCTTGGTATATTTCACCACGATAATTCTAAGGCAGTGGTTCTCAAACTGGGGGGCGCGAAGCTGAGCTCAACTGAGAATTTTTTTCTCGCTCTGCGCGATTTACATTAAATTCATAATTATTGCTCAGTATTTAGTTTGAATTTCATATTTAAAAATCTCTCATCCACACTCGTAACCTTGCAAGCCATCGAACTGTCCGTTAGGTTGGCTAGCATCCTGGTTGCGTTTTGTGATATGACGATAAGGGGGCGCGAAATCTTTCACCATTATAAGGGGGGCGCTTCTTAAAAAGTTTGAGAACCACTGTTCTAAGGTAAATATTTCCTATAATATTTTTTATGTTTAATTTCTGGCGCGACAGCCTGATCTCAAGGCCCACGCAGTTTGAAAGGGTACTGCTGCTAAACATCACGAAAATCATAAACGAGATTGACATAATTCGGATCACGAGTTTGATTTCAGATTGGCCACTCCAGTTTTAATTATTTCAGTGATGTGCTCATGAAAACGACTCGCACGTGCCATAAGTAGATTTGTTCTCTGTATGCGTAGAATTAGGGATGTATATTTTTTTACACATAGTAGAAGCGTGTTTGAAGTGAACATGGTTATGATGCTGTCAGCATATTGCGTGTCCTGGAACTGAACCAAAAGTGGAATTAGTGAATATATGAACAGATCGCTGCTCAGTGCTCACAGATTTAAATTTCAATCCTATTCTAAGAACCGGGACAACCGACTTTCATCTCTATAGCTTTATTTTTGTTTTTGTAGTATTCATGGTGTTTGTAGTCTACTATGGTCATTTACACAAGTCCGATATTCTTCAATTTTTCCGTAAATGCCGACTTATAGCACGGCCCATGCACTTCTAGACTTTTGAAAGACACCACTTACGCGGATGAGGTGTCGAAGCAGCCTAGATAAACCTCCAGAACATATGATCTTAAGTCTTGGTTGGACTCGAACCCGCGCCCACAAGCGTTGCAGCCGCGGATTATACCACCGCGCCATCTCGCCACCATGTCTACATATTTGACAAATTGGTTAATGAGGTCGCCCAGACTATGAAATCTCGCCACGGTTTCTGACGCGTGTACGATATCATCAAAGCACTGTTTGATTTGTTTTAAATAAGCATATATATTATATCCATGCCCTCACTATATAATCAAATACCAATATTGCGTTTTGGTTTATAATCCCAATTTTAGTGCGGCCCACGTATAGATTCAGATGTTGAATGCGGCCCGCGAGCTCAAAAGTCCCCCCCCCCGCCTTAAGGGAACTCGAGTATTCCGAGATGCGATGCTCAATGAATCTCAGGTCATCATTATTTTGATAGCGATGTTGATCTCATGTTTCGGTATTTGAGACGACCCCGTAAATACGCCATGTTGAACTCACTGAGCAATATTTGCTCATCCCTTATCTTTTCATTGAATCGCATTGTTGTGGTGTAATATTGTACTGATTAGATTTACTAATAGATGCGAACAAACTTCGTTTGGATTGATTCTAACTTTTTACTGATTCCAAATTCGCAGTTCCAAAAGCATTAGCATCGGTCAGCGGCCCAGTCAAATGCTGCTAATTGCAATCAGGGACGGTCTACACCAGGGGTCGCCAACTCAAAACAGGTCACGGGGCACTTTTCAAAATTTATAGAGGCCGTGGGCCACATGACTTTAAAATCGAAATAAAAATAGGCAACGCAGTTTACCACCCAAGTTTTGATAACTATACGTCAGTACAATGCTGTACTCTCTAGCATGGACAACGGGCATGGTTACCATAATATAAATAATATTTCATTGAAGAAATACAAATACAACAAAAAACATCATCATCATCACTTTCAATCTATTTTGCACTATGAGCTGCGCACGATACCTGACAACATTCTGCAGCAACTAAAGAAGAGGTGGTCAACTTGTTTACTACTCACGTCCGCATTTTCATTACTTGTGTAGCCTACGGTCAGTCCATAGTCGTAATGAACTAACTGGATGCCAAATACCCACGTTAAACAGTACACGTCCAATTGTCCATTGCCAATGAACTCAGAACTAATCTACTATGCGCACGGAAATCGTGAGTAGTGATGTTTTGAATGACTGCACGGACCCGTTCTGTAGTCGCGCAAAGCGCGCAATTTTTTATATTCATGACTGAATTTCGTCATTAATATTAGTATACTTTCATATATTGCTATCATATTGTTATCATTTCTCTGCCCATATTTTCAGATCCACCGGTAGAGTTGAGGCAGAGGGTTTTTTCGAAAATTTAAGGAAGTTATTAATTCTGTGTTGCATCTTTGGGTGGACCAATTATTATTAGTCCCATTTGTTGCATGCTATGATTTCGTGACCTTTTTCAGGATTGTCGGTAGAGTGGATTATATTGGATTCGCCCAAATGTAGGCCTATACCAGAAACAAATTAATTTCGTGATGAGGAGAACTCGGTTACAAATTGGTATTTCTTTATGGGGCGTATTATTTTTCTCTGCTTTTCCCATATGTACTGTGGGGCTCAGATTACAAAGGATACTACTATACTAAAATCGAAAATCGTCTCCCACTGAACCGCGCACTGCGCGAAGAAAATTCAAAGAATAATTCAAACTTCTCATTAATTACGGAGTCAATTCGTAAATACAATTTGCATATTGACGGCCGCCAACACATCTTAATCGAATTAAGTGTCGACGGTCGCATAAGTTTCCTTCTACGGCCGCAGATTGGCCACCCCTGGACTATCCAGGTTAGCTAGTGATGAATAGTGATATTGAGCACAGGAGAATAGCTTACTTTGAACAACAACAACAACTATATGTTTAAAATGAAATCAATTTCAGGATTTCAAAACGCTTTACTATGCGTTCTTCCGAAATTTCAAATCAGGTCGCGGACCGAAAAATGTGACCTCGCTAGCCATTTGTTGGTTACCCCTGCTATATACAGTAAATTGTGTGGAACGCCGGTGGATCGGGTTTGACTCGTTTATTTCGGAGGTAACTCTCATGCTGACGTGTTTGAAGCCTGTTGTACGACTACGGTGGTGCTTTTAAACAGTTTTAAGCGCCATTCCCACTTTTTTGACGAAAAAAAAATTAATTCTTACAAGTCAACCGAAAATGGCTGTACAAAAAGTAAATGAAGATAATTATAAATATTTTGTCCGGGTGTTCAACAAGTAGGCTATCGGTTTACACCATCAAGTATCTCTTTAAAAAGACAATTCTATTTCCTCCTTTTTATTTAAACTATATTGCACTAAAATTATTTTCGGCCAAATACGTTGTTAGATTTTGTACGAGAATGCCTAGTGCTTGGATGGCCATAGGTCTTCATAAGAACCATCCAACACTCCTATCCAGAATGCACCGTTTTTTTCCGCGAGTGCATAGCAAATGCTTTCTGACAGATGCAAAGGTTGTAGTGGCATATCGCGAGCCAAGCCTCACACATCAAAAAGAATGCCTTTTTAACATTAGTATGCTTGGATTTTACGGGGTGCATGACATAAAGAACGCGCCAACAACAATTGTACGCAACACAGCTCCCCGAAGCATGTTTGACGCACACAATTTCCAATTGGCAGAATTTTCTTCCTCCAAGCGACGCATTTGCATTACTCCTACTATTAACTCAGATTCTGAGGACGTGACTATTTGGCAACGACTGCCGACCATTTCAACGACCGAGTATAACAATATAGAAAGTCTTGGCCAATTCGCGACGGCCATTATTGGCCACGGTTTTCTCGCCGCTCATCTTTTTGACACCGCACTTTTCCAGCGATATGATGGCGAAATCTTTACGTCTTCTTGTGTCCCGAGGCGGAAGGGGTTAGCCTCGAAATGAATGTGTCTCATAGGCCTTCACACGTTAGTTGCACATCTCTACACTAATGCATCCCAACGGTCTTCGACGGTGATTTCCAGAAAAACCAGCCGGACAAATCTTGTCATGAATTCAAACCAATTTGTGTATTACAAAGGTCGATACATTTACATGATCAAGCCATACTTTCTGCGTGTCTCGCTTATCTTATTGCTTATGGTAAGCAACATCGTGATTTTTGTTGTGCAAAGCCATCCCTCTGAAAATCGCGCGAGGGCTAGGAAATTTCTTGAAAAAAATCAACAAATATTACACACATCTCAGCTGTTCGCTCTGATGCCGTGGCGACTCAAAATCTACCTTTGTGACCCTTGCTTTAAGACGGGCGTTCCTGAAGGATGGCCGCACCAGAACGATCTTGTAATATCCATGTAATATTTGTTGAATATCTTGCAACAAAATAAAATCTCCTTGCGCTTCTTACGTTCCACCGTGGATAGTTAGTACATGTCCGAGGTCACTGTGAGATATCAAATGGTTTCGATATCCAACACTTTGTCCTCCCCCCCACCTTGTTACCTGTGGTGTTCCGCAAGGCTCTGTTCTTGGACCTGTCCTTTCTACTTTATATGTCAATGATATCTTTGAAACCTCATCATTGAATACCACTCTCTTCGCTGACGATACTCACTTCCTATCTCACGCACCTACTACCGCAAGCTTGAATGCCGTCACCCGTGATCAAATGGCCAAAGTGCATGAGTGGACGTCCCATAATAGCCTTCGGGTTAACGCTGCGAAATCCCAATTATTGACCGTGAACTCCTGCGATAACCTAACCGTTGACATCGCTGGCCAACCAATTTCCAACACTAAAAATGCCAAATACCTTAGTGTTTTACTGGATTCCGACATGTCATGGAAGAGTCACATACAATCACTCAAACCCCACTGTAAAAAATCTGGTACATTTACTGGGAAATCTCTGTAAATTTTGCAACGAATTACCGGTCGCCGCCAATAACTGTGCGTAGCTTGTAATTTTACATTTTGATATGTAATATTACCTCAATTTAGCTGTAAAGTCAAGTTGTCAGAATTTCTTCGCAAAAATACTGACAGTTACTCGTTACTGAAGTTTACCAGGCTATTGGCAACATTGATTAGCTTGAAAATCTCTGCAGCCAATGTATATGTGGAACTGAATGTTACTGATATCATTCTCGTGGTGATTTGACCTGATTCAACCTCGTTCGCGAGACTGGGGTCTGTCATACGGAGATTGTTGGCCCTAGTACCGATTTCAGTATAGTACATAGTAGGGTAAAAGAAAAAACCGACAACCGTAGCTAATGTGATGCACCATAGCCAGTTAGCCATTATATTATATTATAAGGCTATGGCTATAATGCCGGTCTCGCTGGTTACATTCGCTGTTACGGATAGGACTGATGAGTTAGAATATCAGTCTAGGATGTATAATATTGTTCGGGAAACTAGAAATATCAACGCAAGCTCTGTTGACCATTTGGCGAACAAGGCGACCTGTAATAGGTTACATTAGGTTAACGTTACGCGCTACTGATTTTTCTGAGATTCGTAGTAAACAACCAACGCACTACTGTGACATCACAGGCAGCGTCTGGTTTAGTAGGTACGGTAAGTAGTCAACAACACATGGAAGAAATATCAATTTATACGCAATAAGATGGAAAAGAGAGGGACTATATGTAATGATAAATGTTTCTATATGAAAAAACGACCTAAATCAAACATTATAACGAAGTGGCCAATAAATATTATTGGTGGCATGTCAGCGGATGAATACCGCTTATTTCGAAATCGTTCGAGTGTCGTATCGCAGTGTTTCCAATTTAGCGATTTTCGCGCTAGATCTAATGATTTTTCATCCGGTTTAGCGCCAAAAAATATCAATCTAGCGCCTAGCGATAAATCTACCGATTTTTGAAAAGTATTTAGCGATTATTTAGCGCTTTTTTCGCCGAAAACACCTAATAAGGATCAGTTCTTGCCGACAACGGCATTGGCTATACCGGCCTCCAGAGTGCTGTCTCGGATGATATCACTGATATATAATTATAGATTACTAACCTACGGATAGATACGCAACTCCTGGTGATTACGCATGCGCTGAGTACTCCAAAAGTAGCATAATTGGCACTGGCAGTGCTATATCTGGCGACCTGAGCGCTGAAATTTAACGTAATTGGTCTTGATCGAAAGCTAGTGTCGCAGTGATTTCGGAAATACAAATTAAAATCTCGACAGGACAATGGAACCACCCCGAAATAGCCCGCAAAGCCTGAAAACCGGCATTGCTCCAACAACGGCACCGCCGCAACACAATGAACATAACAATGACCAATTTTGTCCAGCGATTGTTTGTATCAATGCCTATTTTCAGACTTTGGGGGCTGTTTTGAGGTCGTTCCAATGTCTTGACAAGAATCTAATTCGCATTGTCGTAATCAGTGTGACACTATAGTTTTCGATTAGGACCAGTTTTATTAAATTTCATACCCTGGGTTGGTCCTCGGATTATTTTCTTAAGGTCTCTACTTATAGTGGCTGGTAAACCCGGCTCAAGTCGTGTTGTGTCGGGCAAGTCGCATGTCGTGTACAAGTGTGTCAAGTCGCATGTCGTGCTCGAGTACCCCAACACAGTTTAGAGAAGACGAGCGCATTTCCACGGTATATCGCATCACGTATCCACGGATGCATCGAGCAAGGCACGTTTTTATAGTGAGCGGTTATGACTGCAAACCTGGTCAGTGGTCACACGCATATCGATCATTGCGCAAAGAGATCTGGTTTATCGAAATGCACTGCATTTTTGTCCCGCTTAGAGATGACTATTAAGTATTATGAACTAGAAATATGATGAGTGACTTTGGCGCCAGACGAGTAAAATATAGCAGAGAAAAATGTATTAATATTATGGTTCAATTTAACACCTTTAGCAATTAATGCAGATTTAGCGCTATTTCTTAGCGCTTTTTTCTCATGATTTAGCGACATCTAGCGATTTTGACACCAGTTCTAGCGATTTTCTTCCATCCAGAGTTGGCAACACTGACGTATCGTCGTCTGGCCATTATTGAGATTTGAGCAAAGGGTGGAGCGAAGCTTGCTGTGCTTGAAGAAAGTGGACACGATCGTTGAAGATTCCTGAGAATGCTGAATGGGAAACGCATCGTAAAAGGTATAGTACTACATAGTATTCGTTACCGTGAATATCTACTACTGTGCACACCACCGGGATGACTTAGATTTCATGATTGAAATATTTCATTCGCCGCATTATCTGTTCTATTTCTGGATATTAGTCGACTTATCCAGTGACCTGTGACACCACATACTCCGCCGCGGAGGAGTTGAAACTGTTGGCATGTTTATGTCATTTTCGGGCCATAGCAAAGAGATGTTTTCATCCACTGCTGGATTTGTTTGGCACACATGTCACCTCAAATGAGGAACCTTTTGCTTCAATACATAAGATTAGTGGTTGTCAAGCTGGTGAACGCGAGAAATTGACCAAGTCTGTATGAATTCTGACTAAACATGTGTCTCGCAATCATTTTTAGAAGACGATTGTTAAAGCTGAAACTTATTCCGTATTCAAGAAAGCTCGCCAAATGCAAACTCCAACAGTCGCACTCAACTTCATTTGAGCACATTTTAGATATTCTTTGAATATTTGAAGGAATTCCCACGTGTAAGTCATTCATTACTTTATAGCTTTGGCAGTAGCCTAAAGCTCGGTGCGCTGGGTAGCTGTCGTTAATAGCTGGCGAACTGCACTGCGTAAGACATACTTGGATGCAGACATGTGGTGATTACTTCGTGAATGTAATCGATTGCGATTACGATTACTTCTGAATGACGCGATTACGATTACGATTACAGCAAAATCAGGAAGTAGTCGATTACGATTACATTGGAAAAGTAATCACGATTACTCACGATTACATTTATTTTGCATCTTGGAAGTTATATTGTAAGACAATATATGGATTGCACTGAAAAGGCCTAATGAGATAACAACTTTCTTTAAAAAAAATGCGGCATTTGCTGGTTACGTCATAAAGTACCCATTGCCCATTTTACATCGGACGATTTATCGCACCCAACGATTGGCATTCTTGCCAGGTCCACAACTGCCGCACCTCAAATTTCCTAATAGGACGAGGAGCGAGTTCGAAGGGGGCTCGAAAGTATTTCGTAAACCAACACAAATTATAGACTACTTTCGAGAGATTTCATGAACTTGGAAATTGTCTACGAGCATCGCGATTTAAATGTCTTTAAATAGCTTGATTTTGAAATATATAGCCCACATCTCCTCATCAAGAAAAAAGCATGCATAATTTATAGTAACAGGCATTTAGGTGCCCGTCAATACCGCGTCACGACACACCAAATGACATATGCAGTTTCGGCCAACATGCGAATCCACGAAGTGTACTACTAATGAAGGACATTGGCCGAAACTTTGGGTATGTGTCCATTGACAATAGCCGCGCTGGGTGGGCGTGACTAATTGAAGTTTAGTTGAAATTGAACCGAGATAAAATTGCACTGAATTCACGCTCAGGCGGTTATTTCGCGAGTTAAGCAAAAGTTAACTTTTTTTTAGTCAACCGACTAGTAGTGGAAAAAATTTACCATTTTTTCAGGATTTTCCACAGGTATTCTAAGTTTGAAAATTTTGAAAAAGTGTCCTCCTATCTCGATTCCAAAATGTGGTCACCCTATAATAATTATGAATTACGTGCTCCCAGCTTTTCAGGTAAATCTGACCATCGGTGACTGAGAGAGGATCGGGGACTGAGAAAGGATAAAAAATTAATAGTAATATTATGCAATTACCAATATTATTGACGAAGTTAAATCTTCAACATGAAAATTAACTACCCTATGGGGGCCCAATACCAACGTTTGAATTGGGGGACGATTTGCTGTTTTTGTCCTGATTCTAGCTACAAGCCACGCTAACATTGGATATGGCGACAGGTTCAAATGTTGAGTAAAATAACGATTGGCGCCCGATTCAAGCAGAATCATATCAGAATACGAGAAAGTGAATACAAAATTCTGCCTTCAACCTAATACAGATAATGTAATGCAAGCGGCCTTTATGAGAAACGGCTCTGTTATGATATATATCAGCAGCTGTTGATTTTTAATGCTTCGTCGTGGAAACCGTAATGTTTTATTTGACAAGTAGGCTACAAAATTGCAAACCTTTGTCCGGTGTACGTTCGTACTACATAGGCCTACTGTTCGCCAAGCAGCAACGGTCAAACTGCGTTTAACTAAGCATAAACAAATATCAATACAAAAGTTACTATTTTAAACCAGGCAGGGTGGTGATTAATTATCCTACGCTGCGAGGTAGTGGCGTCTGGAATGTATTGATAACTTGATATACAGCACGGCAAGAGTTCTTACAATCATACCAATGTACAAATTGTACATCGAATATTTATTCACATGTGTGGATACCTCTTGCGCAATAACGAGCAAAGCTAATAGGCCACTTCTGACGTAATAATGAGCAGTGGCATTTGAAAATCTGACGTTTGTGCTATCACTAACTGGTATACTATAATACCTCGTCCTTGTTCACGAATGTTCAGTTTATGTCATAGTCCCGTACAAATAAAAAGTAATCGTTCTTTCACAAAGAAATCGATTAAATACGGGAAGTAGTCGATTACGATTCCGATTACTTGAAAATGCTGTAATCGTCGTAATCGATTACGATTACTAATCGCGATTACCCCATGTCTGCTTGGATGCAATATAGGTTGCACAGTTTCGCCCTCAATTAAGCTACCCTATATCAACACAATTTAATTCAATTCCAAAACTGATCAAATTGATCATGGCAGTACAGAACGAGGCATTGTTCTCTGTAGTCACCACCAGCATTAGGATTAGTCTCAGTGCAACCTACCTTGGAATAAATTGATTTCCTGTTCAATGTTTTTTTTTTTTGCTATATTCAAACAAGTTCGGGGTATTTGTCAGAAATGTTAAAGACTGGAATACGGATTCAAACTTGGCGTAAGACATACCATTTGTATGCTATTAGATCAGTAATGGGAAACCTGCTGCCGTAGAAGGGAATTTTTGCGGCCGTCGACACCTTATTCAATTAGGATGTGTTAGCATTCGTAGACATGCAAATTGAAATTACCAATTCCCTCCCAATTTTTTTAGAGATCCTAATTATTCCTGAAATTTTCTTCGCGTTCCACGCAATTCAATATAACTTAATTTTCTGATTCTAATATAGTAGCGCCCTTCTAAATCTTAGCAGGAATCAGAAACGTGTGCTCCTCACGGAAGAAATTTTTTTATAGTACATTTGGGCGATTTCAATATATTTCCACTACCGATGCGATGGACAATCCTGATCGGGAGCCAAGAAATAACTGCATGCAATAAAGTGCATGACTAATAACAATTGGCCCACACGAAGATGCATTATCATGTATAACTTGCCCTAAATTTTCGAAAGCACTCCCTCCATGAACCCTACCGATGAATCTGATCACATGGGCTGAAAAAAGATAAATATTTGACAGTAATATGTGATACTGCTACTATTACTTAGGGTATTCATTCGTGAATCTAAAAAATTTTCACGCTCCCTCTGCGTGAAAATATGGAATCCCAGCAACTACTCATAACATTGCCACTCGTGATTTCGGTGCGTACAATAGGCCTTTGTCGAATGTATATTAGTCCGGACCTCCGGAGTTCACCGGGAATTGATATGGACCGATCAACATAGCCTATCTCTATATTAGATGATGTGCTCTTTTTGACATGACGATAAGTGCAGGGGGCGCAATTTTTTGGGCCATCGCCAAGGGGGGCGCATGCCGTAAAAGGTTGGGAACCACTGTATTAGATAAAGTAAGTCATGAATCTCTGCTATATCATGTAAAAGGCGGAGCCGTCATCACACAATGTACCGGTAGCGGTACTTCAAAAATTGGTATATTTTTGTTAGCCCATTTGTCTTAGTAGTCTTTATAATGTCATGTCTAGGTTAGGAACTCTGCTTAATACAGCGACTTATGCATGAATTCTTTTTAGTGGAACTGCAAGATACTAGTTACACAGAAGAAATGAGGACGAGAAAAAGAAACCATTGGAAGTTTGGCCGCTGGTGGGAGACCAATCGTGTTACTGCATGTCTCCTAAAGAAGAATTAGACCTCAAACAGCGATACTTTTCCATCGATAACCTTCTCATCGTGAATCATGAATGAATATACAGTTTGTTCCAATGTCGTTTTGGGGTGTGAAGAAGCTTTTGCGACATTTTAGCATTGGGTTGCTTGGCGATAGGTATGGGATGTAGGGATGGTGTGAACGTGAGGTTCACGTTCGCGTTCTGTGTGTGAACCTCAGAAATTTAGAAGTTCACGTTCACAGACGAACCTTGGTAGGTTCTGCACTGTGAACCTTTTTCATGTATTACAATTTTCACTTCATTATAACATTATTGGTTGAAATGTATTGCATTTCAACTGCGGGCCACTATATGCATGGCGCTGGCAGCATAAAAATATCAACACTAAACGAGCACGCACCTTGACAATCTCAAAAATGTTACTTGCTTTGTTTCAGAAGTTCGCTCGGATATTTAGTCACTCTCTGCTGTGAGCTTGACCCGCAATCAAGAGCGAAATACACTACATGTAGGTAGTTGGTATCGTTGTCTGATGTGAAAATCTAGCCGGAGTATGGGGTATGATTTCATATGTTTATTGTATCACAAAAACCGAATCAGTGCGATTGGAGCGTTGGCTACTGCTGTATAACTTGTTAATGGGGTAATATCGGTAGCAGGTATAGGAACCTGTCTTACACTATCCTTGATATCAACGTAGCAATACTCAGACGCCGAATACATTTGTCTGGTCTGGCCTAGACCATTAAGGCGTAAGCTTATATTCCCTTGCAAGTCCTTGTCGAAATTGTTGGCAAAGCGACGGAAGATATTGATTTTATGTGATTAATATATCAATTGATTGCCCCAGTTGATATATTTGACGACGTTTAAAACGTCAATATGTAGGCTACTTCAGCATTGCGGCTTTCTGTCGCCCGACTCGTCGCTAGGCATCGTGTACAATAATAAAAGCTATCACTTCACTGAAATGTAGGGTGTTAATGTAGGAATTCGCAATATGACGTCACCTGACGTCATGAGGTTCGCGTTCACACAGAACCTTTCAGAAAGGTTCGCGTTCACACGAACTTGAACCTTTTAGAGGTTCACACCATCCCTAATGGGATGTACGTGGATTTACAAGCTGGCATGTAATCCTGATTTACACAGACAGCATGTATATAGGTAGGCTGTAAAATTACAGTCTCAGTGGCAAATATCCAGGAGAAAATGTAGATTGACCATATTTTGGTAAATCGCTCATTCTAGTCCGTGACGCACCTGGCCTTACAGGCGAAAAGCGTCACTCATCTTTTCATCAATAATAATAGTAGATTGGATATACCCAAGGTGACTGTAACATTACAGTGTGGCGTGTAAAGTGAGATTACCGGAAGAGTGTAAGTTAAATTTACATTGACTAACGGTAATGTTACATTACCACGAATTGTCTGGCTACCGTGCTTCCAAACATTTCGCGGTAAATCGAGTTTTATTTTTACAGTGCACAACTATCAAAGGTATGTGGTCTATTTCGCCGCCTTAGCTACACTCTGCCAGTCAGCGTGCTGTTGATACTCTTCAACACTCTATTCCTATCAAAGTTAAATACGGAATTCTTTGTTAGGGTGCTGCCTATGCAAGAATACAATTGACCCACTGCAAAAACTTCAACATCGGATCATCCGTATCGCTTCTCAAAAGATTTGGTGTTCTAAACTTAGAAGATATGAGGAAGCTAGAAATTGCCAAGTTTATGTATCAGTTCCATTGCGGTCAATGTCCCTCAAATTTCAACTACTTCACCTCGGAGACAAAAGCGCACAAGTACAGCACACGCGCGTTAACGAAGAACAACTACCATATGATCAGGACTGAATACAAGAAAACGCATTGCTCTATCAAATATGCCGGACCCCAATTGTGGAACAGTATCTCGCCGGATATCCGACTGTCGTCGAGCATGTCCGCATTCAAGTCGAAATACAAGCAATTTCTTTTAAATCAATACTAGCCAGTCTTCAGGATTACCGGACCACGATCTTAACATCGACCTCGCCCTCTGCCACATGCCACCTCATTTTGTCGCTATAGCGTCTTATATTCTCTGCATTACTTTTCATTCAGTGTGCATGCCTCTTATTTACTTCGCCTAGGCTAAGGTGGGTGTCTGATCTTAATGGCTACTCCAAGTTGTTTCGACACCTTCCTATCTTTTCATTGTATCGCAGTCTTGTGATGTTTTGAAACGATGACAATATTAATAAACCTGATTGACTGATGATCCAAGGTCACTGTGTTGGCTACTTATAGTGGTTACGGTGATATGACTTGATCATGAAAATGTGCCGAACCTAGTATTATACATTTTTTTGATGTTATGATAAAACTTGTCCGACATTGGTCTCCCTGGAAATCTGTAACTGGCCCTGGTAATATTCCGTCGAGCTGGTGCAGGAGTATTACACACAAGTATTTCGCGTCAGTCCCTTTCAGGACCGGGACATATGAACATATGACGTTTTGCGCGACAGACACGGCTGGTCAGAGTGCGGTTCCAAAAAGATCGCTGATTGACCCAAACCTCCGAAAGCGATATGCCGATGCGACCCACAGAGACAATAATCCACCAGAACACCAGAATTTGACATCGTGTGCGTCACACGACATGTCTCATATAATTGCGTTCCTAGCAACTGATGGGTTGTCTGCGCGTCCTCTTATGTCACACAGGATCGTAAAAACGAAACATACAGACATTAAAAATGCATCCCTTTTAAATTGTGAAGCTTGCGTCACGAGTTCCAACTAAAACTCTGATTTGGGTCACGGTATAAAAACTTTTAAGAACCACTGCCTTAAGAGCCCTTAAAGGGGAAAATTAGTATTTACAGTAACTTGCCAGTGTGAGTCTATAATAATGATATTTACTAGTACCTTAGTGTCTCACACTAATCAACCCGTTATTATAAATAGACTGTTTTTAGAGAAAAAAAGAAGAGCGTCAATTTGACGTCATTCTTCGCGCGTATCGCTGGCTTACACGTGCTGATGCACTGTATAGGTCAAGCCTGTCATTTTTTTTTTCATTCGCACAAGAGCGTACCATCCAACACGTTGAAAAGCACTGCATTAATTCAAGCTATTTGCTGACTCGAAGATTATTATTTCGCTTCTAAACAAGTTTATTCTAAACCAATAATAGGCAAAGACGATTATATCCTGGATCAATCACGAAGTCATGAAGCTTCGAAATGTCCATAAATTTCGTGGCGCTTCAGAAACATCGATATTTGACTTGCAGGTATTTGAATGTGCCGCCACAGGGATCCCCAAACACGGTATTCGAGGCCACGAGGCGGCATTGCGAATTTCCTTCACAGGCCTCGGAAACCACGCGCTCACTTGACTCGGCATGACATCTGTTGGTCTTGATCGATGGATGGGGACATCTGTAAAAGAAAGCACATACTATTATTAAATTATGTCACAGTCATACAGTTACGGATCTTAGCATCAAAACCAGCTCGCTAATAACAACACCACTTAGAATTGATCACAATTATAACGTGAGGGCTGTTGACGTAGTAGCTACACGAAACTACTCGAAAACCATGTTTCTATGCTCTGCACTTTACGTCACAGTTTGACTCTTCTGAACTAAGATAATCTACCTTAGTAGGTCAATTCAGGTCCGTGAACTAATTTTAGGGGGTCCGTGAAAGAGTAATGTTTAACTACATCGTCAAAAACACAAAACAATATTATATACCTAAACAATGGCATCGTGAGTGGACTGTCGCTTAGTTTTCAAGCGATTATCCAGTTTAATCTATACGCAATAAAGAGTCCTTGAGCTTGTTGTGATGTCTTTCGTCTTATGTTTTATTCATCGACTTTTGAAATTATTGCCGTACGCGCAACCGCCCGCAAAATCTGAAAGCCCAGCGATAAAAAAATGTATAACCTCTGAACAATTCCTCGTAAAACATGATACTGGAAGTCAGATCATGACGTTAAACAGCAACACAACAAAACAGCCGCAAACATGTTGCAATAAACTGCGAAATTCCGTACTACTGCATAACATACTGTTCGATAAATTTAGGTTAGTGGCATATCGAAATCAGTGATAATAACAAGCAGTGTGTAGTACCCAGAACGATAGGGGACAAACAATAATAACGTACGTTTCTCCATTGTCACTTCTCCCGTAACTTGCACTTTCAATTATGATCTTCTTCGGCTCGTCACAGTATATATCCAACCTCTGATTCTCACAAACCGTTTTGGATTTCGCTGTAGAAGTAATCTGAACGTAACGAATGCTGACGCATCGCGGATTCAAGCTCGTAGTGAACATGAACGCGAACCTATATGATGACAATTATTCAACGTGGCCATTCTAAACATCATAAATGCGAAAGAGAGAGAAAATGCATCTAGGAGGGAGGTAGGAATGTTCTCTTAATGACAACCATTTCAAGGGGAAGTAGAAAATTAAGTGGTGTCAAAAATAACTTGGCGGAGGGGTGGCATATGTTTACTAGCTAATCGGAGGTGACTACTTACAAAATTTTAAGATGGCTGTATTCGCGATTAACACAAAATTACTGTCACAACAAATAGACATGTTGCAGGTATACCATTCAATTTTCTCCACGGACATTACCTAGATTACCGGCAATAAATCTCGAGCTATATGAAAATGTACACTTCCTGACAGGGTTGTAACCAAGTCACAAAGCTCCGAGTCACAAGTCAATCTCACTTTTTTAGTTTTGACTCGAGTCAAGTCGAGTCATTTTCAATTTACCACCGAGTCAAGTCCGAGTCCAAGTCACCAAGCAGAGGATTGAGTCCGAGTCATGGTATTATGACACGAGTCCGAGTCCAAGTCATTGTGTTGACTGCTCAGTTTGCAGTTACCGTCGCGTTAAACCCACTTTTACAACTCTGTTTGATGATATCGGATGGTCTGCATTTATAATATACCAATTTTCCTCACTTTCAGCACTTTCTGATCGAATTTTCAAGTACCAGGACCAATAGCCGAAATCCCAATGGAGTGGTTATACTTTACTATTCTTCGAAATTACAATGAAATGTCGGTCTTGACCGTCTTAGTCTCGAGTCATATGACTTGGTTCGAGTCATGCGCAATGACTCGAGTCGAGTCGAGTCATTTCCGTATTTTGAGAAAATGACTCGAGTCAAGTCGAGTCATCAGAAAATCATGACTCGAGTCATTGCAACCCTGCTTCCTAACCTCCCTGTGATGGTAGAATTCCAACGTATTATTGGTCTGGATGAATGTCTACATGTAAATGACTAATTACATGATGTAGCAGACCTAGTGCTGCTGTTAACCTTGTTATTATTGTATCTGTGGCCATGAACTGTGAACGTGATTTCTTTCTTGTGATCATGATATCCACCCCTTTCCGGTTGGAACGTCGTGCAGGCCGGTCGTGTGACCGCCGGCTTAAGGATGTTGTATGCTGTGGTGACGATGCGATACAGTTTGCGTGTAAAACTCCGTAATAAAGCATTACCAATCCGAAGACTGGGCCTATACAATACGGTCGAAGGATTCAGTGTTGGTACTCACTAAGAATCGGAAGATTAGCAAAACTAATTCACGGGGAAGTAGAAAATTTATGTGTGAAAAGTAAGCTGAATAAGGAAAAGTAATTTATGAAGGAATTCCTCCTCTCATACATTACGCAAATTAGGCATAACTAACCCTGAATCATCTGCTTTACTTACGTAATGACTCTACGCATTGGTATGCGACCCGCAGATACTTGAATAAACCGGGACACGGATCACCAAACACACTATTCCTGGCGTAGACATGGCAGCGGGACCTTCCTTCGCAAGCCTCAATTACCACTTGTTCACTTGATTCAGCGCGGCAGTCATACGTTGCGGACGTGACTGTTGGGTGAGGGCACCTGATGGATACGAAGCAAGAGTTCCTAATTCTTCCTAACCTAGCGAGACCGTTCCCTTATCTGTTAATATTTTTGCCTACTGACAAAAAATAAATATATGGCTCTCCTACATAGGACCTGTCTGTAAAATTAACTTTGTATCAACAACAGTTATAAAAGAAAGCAGAGAACTCTATTACAATATGATTTTCCGAAAAAATATTACAATGATTTTGTACTGCAAATCAGTGTGGCTATGCCGTAGTAGTCGCTAAATGTCTTTGCCTCGAGGGACCCAGCGTATGAAAGGTGATGCGGCGTATGCGCACGCATACAATATACGAGCACCGGTATATATTTATAGTAATGGGTAGGCCTATATTTCTTTGAAGACTACATTCATTGCAGTATAAGTTATCAACTCGATGACATGAGATAATCCTAAAACAATGGCGTCGTGAGTGGACTGTCGCTTAGTTTTGTAGTGATTATTCAGTTTAATCTATAGGGGAGATGTGGTACCGATGGATCACTGGGACCGAAAATACTTTGAAAATTCTCTATGATAATTCCGTGATTTCACTCCGTGAATTTGTCTACCATTGCATGATGGCAAAATCTTTCCTCACATAGAAAAAAAATTGACGTGCGCGAGCTATGGGGTCTCTCACAGATGTTTTTTGTTTTGCGGGGTGCAAACTAAATTTAGATCGACAAATACATTTTTCTTTGTAACCTTCAACACGAACAAACCAGCAATCATTTTTATTGTGAGGTGTAGGGCTTGTATCATGCTATATAATAGCACCTATTATTTTTTTCAGTGCCTTCCTTGAGTGGAATATTTTTCAATCAACTATATAATTCGTAGGGTGGGGACCGATGATACAATAGCCAAATCAAGCAAAATAATCAAGCATACTAATCATGAAACAAATGAAACATGCCTACGTACAGAAAATCTTTATGTAATAATTGCATATGATATTTTATCGCTATAACGAGGTATTTGGAAGTCACACTTTCGATTTTCGGGCAATATGTATGTACCCTCAAATTCATAATTTTGAGCCTAAATCGAAACGTGATTTTATGACAACATTTGAGTTAATATTTATTCTATTTTTGGACGGTTGCGACCAAACATTCTTCTTTGGCTTGCTGTAGCTTAGATTATAATACTGAGCAAGAAAAGTTGTCACATCTGAGTTTTTTAGGGTACTATGTCATAGGTCCCCGGGCCGTGTGCCATTGGACTCATCGGGTGGGGACCGATGATACGTCCATAAATATTTTTTGAAAAGACGGATATTCATGTATATGTGCGCGATAGGTAGAGCTTGTATCAAAGTGCTGAGCCAGCAAAAGATCTGCTGTTTTCGGCTGAGCATTTAAGGGCCAGCGATCATTTTCCAATTTTTGATCCATCGGTACCACATCTCCCCTACGCAATGAAGAGCCCAAATATAATTGAGCTTGTTGCGATGCCTTTCGTCTTATGTTTTATTCGTCGACTTTTGAAATTATTGCCGTACGCGCAACCGCCCGCAAAATTTGAAAGCACAGCGATAAAAAATTAATAACCTCTGATCAATTCCTCGTAAAACATGATACTGGATGTCAGATCATGGTGTTATACAGCAACACAACTAAACAGCTTAGCCACTGGGACCGTGAAAGCATCTGAAGGGGAACGAGGTCACCTGAATTACTTTTTCGCATCCTAAAAAGTTTTTCCTCCCATACACCTATGCTCCAGAGAACCCATGAAAATAACCCACCAGCACTGGCTGCAAACCATTCATTTAGAGGAATGACGAGTATAATTGTCGCGAGATTTAGAAGTCTAGAATTAATGTACGATGAATATGTGAAGGTAACGTTCAGGCAACGTACGTTTCTCTATTATCTCTTCTTCCGTATCTGGCGCTTTCAATTTTAATTGTCTTGCCATCTCCGCAATCGATGTTCATCCTCTGATGCTCGCAAACGGTCATGATATTTTCTTTAAAAATAAGAGAGAAATCCGTTGCATTCATGTATCGTTTATTAAAACAAAATCAGGATTGAAATGCATGCTTTTCACAGTTCATGAGTTTTTTGGTGTTGCATGGTATTTTGCTTGATTAGTGTTGAGGTTGAGCTTCATACAAAATTTGAGACTTTCGTCAGTTATACGAGATCGTAGGTTCGTCTTGATGCTATTAATAATGCGAGGACCCATAATGACAGACGTAGGTGGAGTCAAACTTGGTCGCTATCCAGCAATACCCACTGTAATATGTGATGGGTCAGTGACGTGGGGCCAGGAGAGGCAAGTGAGGCAGTGTCTCACCTGTCTACTAGATTTTCAACCTTTCTACTACCAAACGTTAAAGGAAAGGTAGGGCATAGGTGATAGCGCAATTCGTCGTGAATATCATAGAATTTGTAACTGATAATAATCGAATGCAATTGTCGCACTGATTCCGATTCGACTTCTCAATTCTGAAAGTATGAGTTGGTACATAACGTTGAGCCACACGCCTACATTTCAACAGCAACTGCAAAGCTACGTTATCAATCAAGAGCGTGTATAGCCATGGCCCACCATGCCTCCTAGTCTCTTTGATCAATCAACGTATCGTGCAATCCAAGATTTGTTGGTGGAATCATCGAATTCGAGAGGGATATTGGTCGCCGGCGCAACAGCAACTTAAATTTGAGGATTTTGAAAAGGAGGTCCGAGCCCCTAACCCTGAATACGCCACTGTGTTAACCTCTCAAAGTGGTTTTTATACTGCCATAAGAATAATTATACTGGTCGTGCTGAAGATATATTAACAAGTTGCTGCAATATTGATAAATTAGGCACAAAAATAACAATTTATTAAAGAGTCATATCTTATGTCCAAAAGAGCCATATATGGCTCGCGAGCCATAGGTTCCCGACCACTGATATAGACGAAGGATATAGAGTTACTTACGTAGCTTAGCAATTCTACGCATGCGTGAGCTATACCCGCTTTTTAGCACGTCTATTTAATTCCATATTAGGCGAATGCAAAGACTTGATCATATCTCGTACTTCGAAAAGACGACTCGACTTGAATTGTGACTTGACTCGTGACTTGACTTGACTCGAGTCACCTTCAAAAATCGATTGACTTGACTTGACTCGAGTCAAAATTCACAATCACTCGAGATGACTCATAACTCGAAGGTATAGTGACTTGATCCCAACACTGGCTAACCGTAGTGTAACCTCTAGTAGGATACGATCTAAAATAGCATGACCTCCCGGACGTCACAGCAACATTGTATTTTGAAAAGCATGACTCGAACGCTGCTTACGGTATCCCTCCGCGCATACGTTCCTAGATATACGCCTGATCTATACTGCTGCACAGATCCCCAGGAATCGTTATTTGAAGCGATATAGATAAATGTATCTATTGTTTGGCAAACTATTAGAGAAGCATATACTCGGAAGCTGTTAAAATAGAATCTCAAATTCTGGTACAGTAACTAGTACGAAACAAATTATGCGTATTAATCGATATAGGCATTGACGAAAAATCAAATATATCAAACGTCTTGTAGTGTTTTGGGGACATTCGGAAGCAAACGAGGAAATATGGATAGGCAAAGGATTAACAAATTTAGTAACCACTTGTGAAAGTAGTGCAGTTAGTCCAAACCTGCTTGAGTAACCCGGCAAAGCAAAGGCAATCTCTCTCTGACCATCTCCGTTATTCAACTATGCATATTTTGCATATTTTAACATTGTTCAGAATTCTGTACTTTACTTACGTGATGGCTGTATGTAGGGTTGCATTTAAAACAAAAATCAATTTAAAACAAACATGTTTAAAACAAAGCTCTAATTTGAAACATATGTTTTATTGTTTTTTATGTTTTTTTTTGAAGTAATGACGCCACGAATGTTCAATTGTGACTTCATAGTGGATTGACATTTGACAATTAAAAATATAAGGTAAAAATATATGTGCTATTGCCATTGAACAAACTATTTTGCGGATTCCAGCCCTCCCATGTCGATATACGTCGGCTATACCGGGTGGTAATTGTACGTATAAGCTCATACAACATGTTTTTTGGTAAGTATTGACACCATTATGGCATAATTTTACAACTTAAAATTTTTTTAAAGGTTTTTTTTTTTAAAATCACTGTTTAAAACGCCGTTTGTTTTATATGCAACCCTAGCTGTATGCAGTGATATGCTACCAGCAAATACTTGAATAGACCAAGGCACGTATCAACTAAGATATTCCATCAAAACTAAACAGCGCCTTCCTGTTTATATGTGCGCCATGAGTTCATCAACTGTAGTGGTAATTAATTCATCCTCTACATTGTCATCCTTCGTATTATCCACGCTATAATTAAACCAGTAAATGGTTTGATGAAATCTCCATTAGCACCACCGCCACCACCTGATTTCGAAAATCGCTCAAACGCGGGCAAATTCGGAACAAATTTCACTAAACCGAATGTGGATTCTACCTTGCTTACCTAATATAGTCTCTACGAGTTTTGTACTTCACTTACGTGATGGATCTATGCACATATATGCCACCCGCAAATACTTGAATACACCACGGCACGGATCACCAAAGACACCATTCTTGGCGTCGACAACACATGCTGACTTTCCTTCGCAGGCCTCAATCAGCACGCGCTCACTTGATTCAGCGTGGCATTGGTACGACTCCATCCTGACCGATGAATGCGGACACCTGTGGTTGACGGAAGTGAGGTGACGTGAGTAGTAGTATAGATCGGTCGTGACGCGCCATTGTGGTTTATGGGCCCGCTCGCACGCGGCTGCAAACTCGTGTTCGCACGGTAACCCTTTTGACCCCCCCTGTCGCTCGCACGCGGCTATTGTGTCTTATGGCCCCTCTCGCACGGTAACCCTTTTCAGTATAGGGATCGCTTGCACGCGGCTTCGAAAAGGTTTACCATGCGACCACAAGACACAATAGCCGTATGCGAGCGATAGGGGGTCAAAAAGGGTGGTCGTGCGAACACGGGTTTTCGAAGCCGCGTGCAAGCGATCCCTATACTGAAAAGGGTTACCGTGCGAGAGGGGCCATAAGACACAATAGCCGCGTGCGAGCGACAGGGGGTCAAAAGGGTTACCGTGCGAACACGAGTTTCGCAGCCGCGTGCGAGCGGGCCTATAAGCCACAATGGCGCGTCACGACCGATCTATACTACTACTGACGTGGTGAATCATCATATATTTACAATTGTACACTTGTGCACGACTCGACTTAAGGTTCGCAGTGTTTCTTAACCTTGGCTCTCTCATCCCCTCTCATGGGCTTTTAATTTTGATGGGGCTCAAACGCTCAGGGGGCGATATGGGGGACACTATGCCGACATGGGCGGTATAGAAGCGCTGAAGAATAATGGTGACGCAGTATATGATTTAGTAGGGATAGGATACTATTTGATCATATGTCTGACATTGCAAATTCACATAAGGCAAAATCTGATAAATCTCGAAATTTTCGCAATATATTGGTTGCTTTGTTTGGTGAAGTTTATGGTGAAGTTAATAACTTGGCCTAGCACTAAATTCAATGTGAGAATGGATCTCTATGACATTTTCAGTTGATTTACCAATAGGCCTAACACAAAGCAACAAAACAAAACCCAATACAATAGACATCCCCGTGTGGCCAATCATCGAGGTGAAGTCGGGATGTTTGGGCCCGTATCGGGCTGGAACCAGATGATATGAGCACGTTCCCGATGGTTCCAATTGTAAAGTCACAGCCCGAAAAGAAGTACGGACAGCAACCTATTACTCGAATTTTTTACTGCAGTCCCCAAAATAAGGGTGGAACAAGGAAATTTCTTGAAAAGGGGCACTGAGGAAAAAATATTAACCACTGATGCAGGGAGACTCTGCAGATCGCACCTCGGAGACCTTATTTAAATATCAATTTGGATTTGCTTTCTGTTGGCCGGAAGAGTGAGTATAGCTAGTTGTTGTGCTATCGGTGGCCTGGAACGAAGTAATTCTACTATGCTGGAGTACACCGGTAGGCCTTGCTTACTTTTCCCACTTCACAAGTGACTCTGATTTTGTACTACAACCACTTCCACTTGACTGTTTTCCTGGCAATACTACTTACATTTTATAATTTCGGATTTGGAAGAGTAGAAAGTAGTTGTAATATCAGTCTGCTTAAGTTATGAATGAATATAGTCGTAATGTGGGTATGAATATCCCGTATCATGGTAAGCGGTAACTGAATTGATTTCGAAGGTTTCATTTTATTTTGCACAGTAATCGACTTACTGGAGTATAATTATACAACTTTCGTTTTATATACTTCCACTTCAGGCACTTTTAAGTGGTCTTGAAAATTGCCACTTCTACTTGTAATTTAGTTGCCATTTGAGTAGAAACACTATCTACTTTGATCACATCTTAACTAATTTACCTCCCTCAAACGGTTGTAGTTTGTACCTGAAAGTGCCAACAATCTGATTTTCATTCTATGAGCTATGCGATGGCAACCACTAGAAGAGACATTTTTATTCGCGCACGCTTTCATTGAACAATTAGGGGCTTTTCGAATGTTATGTGGTCTAATAATGGCTCGTTTTCGCCCGTGCGATTATACGACAAACCCGGCATCATACGTTTTGGCACCTTCCCGTCTTCCGTAGCTTGCATCTGTAATGTGGATCTGCATTGATCCATCGCAAGATATTTGCATCGTTTCATGTTCACAGACTGTTATGCTTTCGGCTAAAAGTAAGGTGTTCGATATGTAATATGCAAGGCACTTTTACATCATTAAAACTAGGAGATGCAATGGAACAAATTCATTATTTTTCGAAATAAAATATGAGGCATAGGCAGGTTAACAGAAGCTTCAATAACTTATTGTTGAATGATATTTTTCCCAGCTTATATTTGGAAAACTTGTGTAGCCCTATATTGGACTGGTGGCGCTATTTCATTACTGATACTCCATCGAAACTAAACAGCGCGTTACTGTTTATAAGTTCTCCATGATTTCGTGAACTGAAAATATTAGAAAACCGAGGATGGAGTGATAATTTTAAGTTTATCCGTATGATTTGGGGAAGCGAGTGGTGCAGTTGGTTAACCACCAGCGTCACGACACCACTAGCAGTGGTTCGAATCCCGGTTCGGACAAACTTCTATGTGTCGGAGGTTTCACTGGGCTCCTCATCGCCGACCTCACTGCAGTTGCAGTGAATTGAAAAGGCCAGACTGAAGGTGAGCCGTGCTTACAAGTCGGCGGCAGAGACCACGACGGGGACGCATTGGTGCGAGAGAGACTGACAAATGAATGAGCGAAAGATTGACGAAGTCGTCCCCAAGATTACCAAAGCCCAAGAAAAATGAACATTACAAAAATCTGTGTCGTGGTGCACATAGCCTGGAAAAGGCAATAAGCACCACTGTAATATGTCAATAATAATAATAATAATCTATGTGCTGTGCAAAGCGTGCCGCTCTTTCAGAGAAAATAGTAGATTACCACTAATCAGATAGCATAAACTACCATCTCTACGCAATGCGAGAGGGAGATTAAGGGTATGCTTATTCATCGTAAATGCGTGTTAGGAAGCCTGGTATTATAACCATATGTCCAGTCCATAGATGGAATATACTGGAGCCCGTCCTATCATCGGTTCGCCGATAATATCAGGACAATATCACACTTTGAAAGAATTATCAGTATCGGCCATTGAAGCTGAAAAATTATCGACAATTTTCGTGACGTCACAACATTGCGGTAGGAAGTCACAAAACTATCATCTTTGACCGATGAACTGGGAATATTGATGTATGTCACATCGCTTACACTTAACTGGTGTCCAGATGTAGCCTATCTAGTTTATTTTATGTTCAAGTATAACAAATTACCAATGGCTGTAAAGATGTTCAAATAAATGCTCTGAAGTTTTGAAAATGTGCTTATGTATATCCAACTTCTTTTGAATATCGGCTGAATGTATTGGGGTTCTCGGCCAAGGTGTGAGATATCGGTATCGACCAAGAAATATTCAATATCGGTCGGGCTCTAGAGTATACCAAAGTTAATTTGCTGCTATCTTTGCGCTCGAATGTCCTGCAGCGATAAAGTGCCAAAAAATCCCATTGCAAGTCTGTTGTAGATGTCCCTGGCACTAACATAATAACAGAAAGGGAAGTCAAATTGATGGATGAACTGTACCGGGAGTGGAAAAGGACATATATATGAAGATTAAATTTGTAGCAAAGAATACCTTTGAATTGTAAATAATTTCTATATTTGGACCGGTGTCAAAAATTGAAGTTAATTTGTGCGGGACATTTTTTTCGATTTGAACAAAATAATTAAAATTTTAATAATTTATATCAAAATGTTCATTAATTCCTGCTACAGGCAAATTTTTTTTTCTAGTCATAACCCTAGTGAATATATTGTTGAATACCTGAAATTCCAAAATGCCGTCGCGGGCCGCACAAACTGCTCTCGCAGGCCGCGTGTTTGAGACCTCTGCTCTAAAGTCAGGTATTCGCATCGTGGGAGAGTGTGTCATATCGAAAATATGTTCTATAATGTCCCTAATTTATTCGGAAAGATTTTATTACCCTGGTACCTTCATTATTCACTTTCATGCATCTTGTATTGTACATCTAACTCACCTGTAGATGAATGGAACTTTGCATGGGCAGAGAACACCAACAAGCAGACCGACAAAATCGACTTCATTTTACGCTAACTCCGGTCCTAAGTGAATTATGCAACTGCAAATCGAAAGACACAAACGCTTTTGTACTGTCTTCGATACATTTTTTAGGTCTTCAACCCAATAATCATGGAGCTACCTATCAGTCGGCTACAGATGTGGATTAAATGATAACTAGGGCCATTTTTATATGACCTAAAAAAATCAATAACATGACTATATTTTTTAGAAAATATGACTTTATATGACTTTATGTGAAAATCATGCAGTTTTACCTGCGAACAACATCACTCACGGAACTAAAGAGTAGAACATACGTAACATAACAGTAATACACATCCATGTTTTTATTTTAAACCACTGTTGTAGTACAGTTTCATGTGGTCTGGAATGCTAGAGTCTATGAAGTTACGATTTAGACGTAAAAGGACTTTAGTGAGGAAAATGAGCGCTTCACAGACACTGATGTGGGTTGACACTTCTGCAGTTTTGCATAAAGCGCTGGTGAAATGTCTTTGTTTGTAGCTCCATAATTTGTTTAATGTCGTTTTTGTCCAAAGGCTTCCTAATGTAATTTCTGAGCTCAAGCGAACCTTTTCCGAAATCAAGGGCATTTAGATCAGCATGGGCCTCTATGATGGCGTACGTACAACTTTCCATTTGGAGTATTAAGTTTGAAATATTGTTATGGTGGAGGCATATTTCTGTTAATTGACTAGCCAAGTTTGGATCGCTGACTGAATTTTTGTCGCTCTTTACAATACGTCCTTTACCTTCCTATGCATTGAGTAGGGGAGATGTGGTACCGATGGATCAAAAATCGCAAAATGATCTCTGGCCCTCAAATCTTCAACCGGGAATAGCAGATCTTTTGCTGTCTCAACACTTCGATACAAGCTGTACCTATCGCGGACATTTACATGAATATCCGCCTTTTCAAAAAATATTTATAAACGTTTAAAATTTGTTGCTCGAACGTGTCATCGGTCCCCACCCGGTGGGTCCAAAGGCACACGACCTTGGGACCAATGAGACATACGCTCAAAACTCAAATTTGTAAGCTTGTTTTGTTGTGTACTATAAGCTAAGCTACAGCAAGCCAATGAAGAATGTTTCGTCGCGACCTTTAAGAATAAAATTGATTATATCAACTCAAATGCTGGCGTAAAATCATGTTTTGATTTACGCCTAAACTTACAAAATTAATGCCACATACATATTACCCGCAAATCGACATTTTGACTTTCAAATACCTCGTAATAGCGATAAAACACCACAGGTAACTATGATTTACAGCCTGTATATATGTAGGCGAGTTTCTGTTGCTAAGTGATTAGTTGGTCCATCTATTTTGCTTGATTTGGCTATGGTACCATAGGTCCCCAACTTCATAAATATTGTAATTGACTTGAAAATAGTACACTCGAGAATGGTATTGATTCAAAAAATATGTGCCATTATATACCCTGATACAAGCCCTATACTTCACATCAAAAATTATGGCGGGTTTGATAGTCTGAAAGGTGATATAGAAAAATAAAATGTCGATCCAAATTTACTTTAAACCCCCTAAAACGTAAATCATTCGTCACAGACCCCATAACTCACGAAGATCGAATTTTTTTGCATGTGAGGAAAGATGCTGTCAGCATGTAGTTGTAGACAAATTCCAGGAGTGTAATCAAGGAATTATCATGGAGAATTTTTCAAGTATTTTCGGTCCCGGTGATCCATCGGTACCACATCTCCCCTATTTCTTCAACTTGTAGAGGTCTCTCGGCATCATATTGATCAGTATTCAACCTGCTACTCCAAAGAGTAACTGCCTTACTTTCTTACTGCTTAGTTGCTTCACCGCTTAAATTGGTACTTCTTATTTCAAGTTTACAACGATTTGACTTTATAACTCGAAAATATGACTATATAACGTGAAAAGCTGATTTGACCTAACCAGGAAAATATGACTTTATATGACTTTATAACTTTCTTAATATAGGCTACCTCATAGGGATGCGGTTTTTGTGTTAAAAGTGATTTCACGACTTACTGATGCATTGAAAAAATATGACTTTAATGACTTTAAATGGCCCTAATGATAACTATGCTTCGTGCGTAATATAATAGAAGGAATATTATAGTTTTGGATCTTCCAGGTCCGACGCTGCGGCTGGATCCAATTTCATCATTGAATAGACTTCTATATTATGAGTGCTATTTCTATTGAATCATGGTCAATGTCCCTGTACCTTCAAAGGTGCGCGGATGCGAAAATGCACCCTGTCGACATGGTCTTTACGCACAGAATATCCAACTTGAATTGAAAATAAAGTGAACGCATAATTTTACAACGTGAGTCAGTGAGCGACCAGTTGTTCCAGTCAATTCTGCGATTCACATAGCATTTACATAGCTTATCAACGTCATTATGACCATTTATACGGTTAAGTCGTCATGATATATTGGCATGACATCAAGATACGGCTTGTCGGAGTGTTGCAATTGAGATCCGGTGTAGAAGCCTACATAGGAATATATATGTCACATTTTAAGTGTTATAGCAGTTCGGAACTGCGCTTAGAGATTATACTATTACGCAATTTGCTAAAACCTCAATCAAACACGTCTTGCCTATCTAGCCTGACTTTTCTAATGCTCGCGTTGTTGGAGGGCTAAAGCACCTAATTAAAAGTGGTACCACAGAAGTGTAAATGCTGTAACTTGGTCATTTTAAGAATTTATTAGATTTGAATGAACGCGATGCTGTCATGACCACACTGCGGACGAGTGATGTTGCCAGGACCGTGACTGCCGCACTGCCGCTCCACAAATTGATGACGTAACAAGCTCAATTCTTTTTCCTTCAGTCTGAGCCCGAGTCTCAATTGTGGCCCGTAAATGCAAATAAACAAATATTTACCGCGAGAAATTGTGAGTAGTATTATCCGCGTGGCATGAACATAGATTAAGATGTTCCTTTGAACATTGTACTATTACTATTGTACTACTACTATTGTATCAGATCACGTTGACTAGGAGTCTGAGACAATAATTGTAGAATATACAACTGCAAGTACCGTCATTATTCACCTAAAAGATTTCGCAAATAACAAATGCGCATTATTATTATTATTATTATTACATGGGTATTACAGTGACGCTTATCGCCGTTTAGGCCTTGTGCGTCACGACACAGATATAGGTACAGTTCAGATTCATCGTACAGTCAGTATCTTCAACATCATGCATTGCTTCCTCGTTGGACGACTGTCAATCAGCGCATTCACTCTTTCACTCTTTCTTTCTCTTGCATGCGTCCGTACTCCGTATTCGGGTCTCAGCTGCCGACTTTATGAGAGCGTGGCTTACTCTGTGTCTGGGCTTTTCAACACACTGTTGGTACAGCGGGATCGGCGATGAGGAGCCCAGATAACCTCCGACACATAGAAACATGATAGAGCCGAGACTCGAACCAAGAACCATTGGTGTCGTGACCGTGTCGCTTAGCACACTGCGCCACTCGCTTCCCCTGCAAAACAAATGCGCATGAAGTTAAACGAAATAAATCGATTGGTTCGGCAATACGCGTTTTGGTGGAGCGTGACTAAGTTCTGTTTCGGCCCTGGTTGTTGCTCAAAGTCATCTACCGCATTGTTAGTTATTGAGTTTGCGCAGACTTGTGAAAAATTAGAGGGAACATTGACTCAAGGTCAAGTTATCGCAACAGAGAAGAGCGTTTTATTACTTGAAGCGGAAATGTAACAAGTGACATAACGAGACCGCCGAGCGTAATAAAGTACGAATAACGACAGATTCCCTACTCACAGATGATCACACTATATGGCCAGACATCGAACTCACGATATGGAAGGACAATATAGAGAATAGTAAATCATTGAATTAGTGCTAGAGTCATTATCGCCAGAAATCGTCCTGGGGCAAAAAGCCGAGTAGCTAAGCCCCGTTACCCCCTAATACAGTGGATCTCACCCTTTTTGTCTCCACGGACCCCCTTGGGACTGTCATCGAACCCCGCGGACCCCCAATTTTTAGATCAAATTCAGCTTGATTATCGAGTAGGCCTAACCGTTATTTTTCTTGTGCAAATATATCGGCCTTATGCCAGCGATAAAGCAACCAGAATGCCAACAATCCCAACGGATAATTTGATGGCATGGAAGGTTATGGCTGTCGAAGAGAGAATTCTCAAATATGAAAATCGAAGTTATACAATATACACAAAGCAATAACTACTAATGATATATAAATCGGCAATTTTTTCAGTTGACTACGGCTTTGCGTCCCCTTTCAGATGCTTTCACCTCATCCTAGTTTGAGAACCACTGTCACAGCAGAATGTGGTTGGTTGCAAATAATTCGAAGTCACCCTGATAGATCTTACTAATCCAACTTGGTATTTTTCCACAACACGAAACAAAACATCTCTTAACAGCAATATGTTTGTATCAGTATAGGCTGTTGGCAATTGAATTGAGTTTGCACTGTAGGATATTTGATCTCCGACGGCCATGCTGATTATGAGAGTCATGAAGTTATAGTAGTAATAATGTGAAACTGCCTCGTGATTTCCCAAATTAGAAAAAAAAATAGAAAATATGTTTCCACCATTTTGCAAATTTAGAGGTCTCGCGGACCCCCTGAAAATGCTTCGCGGACCCCCGGCTGAGAACCACTGTCCTAATACCTACCTATATATATAGTGAGGTAATTAAAAAAACGAGTGATATTACGATAAGCGATGTATAACTGTAAGACAATACGTCAGTGATTCCAAAACTGTGTGCCGCCACAGATTCTCAGGTGTGCCGCGAACATTTTTGGAGTTTTGGAAAAGTACTATATAAATACTTCGAAAAAGACCTGAAGACTTAAAGGCGCTTTAACTTCTTCAACGGCTGATAAATAAGCACAAGTGACAATGAAATCAGTTATTGAATCCTAATAAATCAAGCCATCTTTTTGCAGAAAAGTAGGTAATTTATTTAAACATTCAAAACTATTTCTTCAAAAGAAATTGGGTGATTTTAAGCTGTCTGCTAGCACCTTCTATTCCATGATCGATGCAAAAACAATCAATATTGTAATAAAATTTGAGTCGTCATGGCTAGGGGGAGATGACTTTTCTTTTTTAGTGAAATTAAAAGCTACAAACGAGAGACACTGCTTGGAATTAATGACATAATGCCTGTTGTTGATTAAATTTGTTTGGCGATTACAACGCAAGTGGTTTTGTTCGCCATATTCACAAATAGTTTTATTATCTGGGGATTTCCATTACAAAATGCGGGTAAGTTTGTGAACAATTCATCCTCCTTTCTATTTGTATATGTTCTGTTCATGTAATAAAAAAAAACATCGATCTTTTTTTAAACATATTTTCTCGGACCAAGTGTGCCGCGAGAGTTTTACGACTTTTCTAGTGTGCCACAAGCTGAAACAGTTTGGGAACCACTGCATTACGTGAAAATTGTCAGTTTATACGCCAATAATAATAAACAAATCAAAAATTGACTGTATGAAACTACCATGCCTACAGCGTGTAGCCCGTGAGGCTACTTTTTTATTTTTATGTGTGGGGGCCATCTTGAAAAGTCGCGGGACACTCTTACATAAAACATGAATTGAATATTATGAAAAAACAACTGGATAACTATCGGCTATCGGGAACCGTATCCAGCACAAAATATGATGTAGCTATCTTGTGCCAGTGATTCCAAAGACGTTTTAACAGCAACCCATTAAATCATCTGTGTTCGATTTCAATAACCTAACAATCTAAATTTTAGACTTCAAACAAATGTTGGTAAATTTTACTACATAGTTCTGCGGAAGTTGTAGTTATTAGCTTTTTCGTTTGGAGACAGACTTTCAAAAACTTAATTTCTTCCTGATACTATGTTTTTTTTATTTATTTCTGCGAACCGTAAATGTCTAAAATGCGATGGAAATTCGATTAGATTTAGAGAAATGTCGCAGTCAGAGTTATGGGTCAAAAAGGGTCGGAGATGAACTCGGAGTCATTGTTTGGAAAGTTGCCGCACGCGATACTGAATAATTTCGAAGTCGAGTCGAAGTTCGAGTCGATGGTAAAGTGAACCGATTGCACAGCCCTTATTCAAAGTGCCATTGCGTGAGATGGCCGCAGAATGTTTTGAAATACTTTTATTGTTATTTCGGGTCAGCTACAAAATGCCTGAAAACAAGCGACCCCGAAAACGATGAAATGATCCAACTTCGGGACGCGAGTCGCGACCCATGCGCTGGAAACAACAGTCTTATGCTCTCAAGTAAGAATGACGCGAAACACACGTGCACATGAAATCTCAATGCCCATTGTTTTCATGAGCGATCGATTTACAGCCAACTGTCCGCGCATTTTATGTATCAGTGTTGGCAGCGTAGGTGCGATTTGCCAAAGGTCGAATATCTTTGTAACATATCACCTATGACGATTTGACCAGATCAAAACTTACGTGGAGCGAATCTTCTCACTATGACAATATAAAACTGTGTTGGCAAAGGTCCTGAGCAGATCTTGGATGATTGCCGGTCTCTCGCTTTACTCAAATTTGATACCGCCGGCCTTTCTCGACGTATGTGATACCAAAGATATAGACATAGTACCCCGGCACCCATTTATCATTGATGGTATGGTTGCATAAGGTGCAGCTGACGCTGCAATAGTGCGCTACGACATTCTCAATATTTCGCTCTAGATCAGTGCTTCATAAACTATTATGGGCTCGTACCTCTTGAGATTTCGATAAAATTTCTCGTACACGCTGTCTATGATCTGAACAGCAACAGCATAGGATGGACATGAGCCCCCATACTCCGCGCTTTCAGCACAACTCCTTTTATACACAAAGCTCTTTGACAGACACTTCCTCTTTGTGTATCGGATAAGTCCCGGGATGACGCAATTTGAGTACGCAAGACTTATGTATTTATTTCTATCGGCCAACCCCAGATTTGTGGTGTTGAAACACGCAAATCGTGGAATTTCACTAAAGGTGTTCAACGCCTTTTGTCAATAGTATTGATATTTGTATAGTTAACTATTTTTACTCTCTCTCAGTCTACGTTATCAATGTAACCGGTGGAGCCGATGAGGGTGACGACATGGGGAATTTCCAGCACGTCATTTTACATCATACGATACTTTTAATTATACTGATGGTACCCTTAAATTAAAGTCGAAAATCCATTGAAATGAAATAGCGTGTATGGCATTGACGAGAGAAAGTCAAGTTATCATTTACAGCGAGAATAGCGTAAGAGTGCAAACAATTATATCTAAAATCATGATGATATATGAATGGTGAAATCCAACGAATTCTTATCCAAAATCTCGCGATGACTGTAGAAATGTACAGATGTTATATTTCACCAACATGTTCCCGGTGTATGATGACCAGGGTTGTAATGACTCGAGCCATGACTCGACTCGAGTCAGACTCGAGTCACGCTTTTCTGATGACTCGACTTGACTCGAGTCATTTTTCCAAAATAGGGAAATGACTCGACTCGACTCGAGTCAATCTGTGTATTGACTCGACTTGGACTCGAGTCATTGTGCATGACTCGAGTCAAGTCATTGACTCGAGACTGAGACAGCCAAGACCGGCATTTCATTATAATTCCGAAGCCAACACACTATTGGGATTTCGTCTGTTGGTACTGGTACTTGAAAATGTGACCAGAAATTGCTAAAAGATAGGTAAATTGGTATATTATAACATTGAAACATTCGATTCCACCAAATAGACTTATAAAAGTGGGTTTTTAACAAGACTTTAACAAGAAACTGAGCAGTCAACACAATGACTTGGACTCGACTCGAGTCATAATACTGTGACTCGGACTTGACCCTCTTTTCACTGACTTGGACTCGGACTTGACTCGATGGTGAATTGAAAATGACTCGACTTGACTCGAGTCAAAACTATAAAAGTGAGATTGACTTGTGACTCGGTGCTTTGTGACTTGGTTACAACCCTGATGATGACATATACATACTGTGGTTATTTTGGCAATTCGTATTTGGATTGGTGCGGTCTACATACTGAGCAAAAATATGGACCGAAAGTTCGTACAATCTTTACTACTAAGCAGGAACTTCACCGGCTGCCTACGTACCTTCTCGTACTGCCTGCATCATGCATGCGTACCTAACTAACTACTAGGGATGGTGTGAACCTCTAAAAGGTTCAGGTTCGTGTGAACGCGAACCTTTCTGAAAGGTTCTGTGTGAACGCGAACGCGAACCTCATGACGTCAGGTGACGTCATATTGCGAATTCCTACATTAACACCCTACATTTCAGTGAAGTGATAGCTTATATTATTGTACACGATGCCTAGCGACGAGTCGGGCCACAGAAAGCCGCAATGCTGAAGTAGCCTACATATTGACGTTTTAAACGTCGTCAAATATATCAACTGGGGCAATCAATTGATATATTAATCACATAAAATCAATATCTTCCGTCGCTTTGCCAACAATTTCGACAAGGACTTGCAAGGGAATATAAGCTTACGCCTTAACGGTCTAGGCCAGACCAGACAAATGTATTCGGCGTCTGAGTATTGCTACGTTGATATCAAGGATAGTGTAAGACAGATTCCTATACCTGCTACCGATATTACCCCATAAACAAGTTATACAGCAGTAGCCAACGCTCCAATCGCACTGATTCGGTTTTTGTGCTACAATAAACATATGAAATCATACCCCATACTCCGGCTAGATTTTCACATCAGACAACGATACCAGCTACCTACATGTAGTGTATTTCGCTCTTGATTGCGGGTCAAGCTCACAGCAGAGAGTGACTAAATATCCGATCGAACTTCTGAAACAAAGCAAGTAACATTTTTGAGATTGTCAAGGTGCGTGCTCGTTTAGTGTTGATATTTTTATGCTGCCAGCGCCATGCATATAGTGGCCCGCAGTTGAAATGCAATACATTTCAACCAATAATGTTATAATGAAGTGAAAATTGTAATACATGAAAAAGGTTCACAGTCAGAACCTACCAAGGTTCGTTTGTGAACGTGAACTTCTAAATTTCTGAGGTTCACACACAGAACGCGAACGTGAACCTCACGTTCACACCATCCCTACTAACTACATAATATTCCAGACACGCAGACGTAGATAATGCATCTGACATTTGCAAAAACCTGCTTTCCGCGAGGGCTCAATGGAATGACCAAACACGCACTCACAGTCGTGTCGAGTAGGTTCGACATGCACAATGTAAGAACAGAAAGTTCGGTGACGTGCGAAAACACTGTAATGGTAAAGATGCGTGCAAAATGGTTGCCTCACATTTGAGCATGCAAAAAATGGAAAAGGTGACCAAAAACTAATCAGCGTTCCTAATAAGGTATACAGGTAGAAGTTGCGATGTAAAAAGTAGGTCGATCATTCCTACTTTTAAATAAATTAGAAAATAAGTAGTTGGTATCAAAAATTTTTATACCTTGATGACGGCAGTTGCGTGTCCAAGCGGGATTGGAGTTGGGGACCAATCCATACCAAATTCCTACCGTGTTTGTCAAAATATGCCTGCTAGTGGTCGCTGATTATCCAATATTTAGTGTTTCTTCTATATGCCTGGGTAATGGGGGCTCCTTCTACTTCGGTAGGTTCTTAACCATTAGTAGTAACCTTGAATGCGCATCTGGAATCCTTCAATCAGCTTAATCGGTTCTTGTGAAACATTCAACAGAGAGCATACGAGCATCGATTTGTGCGTTGCTTATCCGTTGGAATTGCTGCAGGGAAAAGCATTCAAAGCATGAAAGTTTTGAACACCCTAGATTTAACATTACGATCGATACACGACTCTTATTTTTACCAGAAAGCAGCAGCATATCTTGGAGGCCTATGATGCTTTACCTAAAATAGCTGCGTGCCCAATATAAAAAATTAGGACCGGCAGATAAAACATTGTTTTGCGGGGCGATTTTTAACAATACCCCGACGTCTCAAATACACTGTGTAGTATTGAACCCCGATAATGTCGCAATATTCGCGTTGACAAATCGCCGGTGACATATATGAGACTTTTCTTCCATGACTATGCCACCGCACCCAAATTGTGGGCAAGGATATTTCGACGTAATCTGTTCCCAGAGTGTCAAAGTGGAAAGTCCCGTATAATTGGTAAAGGGTATTGGCTACAAAATAGAAATTCCACAACGCCTCGCATAATTGGTAAAGAGTAGTCGCCCCGGAAAGTTTGAAATTCATCATTCTGGCTCTAATTGTAATACTTCACGGTTACAGCTATGAATGAAATCGAAAAATGAAGTCGCATTGAATCGCCGATACCGCGAAGAGAATTTCAAGTTTAATCAAAATCGGAAGTCAATTCGTAAATTAAATTAGTATGTCGGCGGCCCCCAACGCATATTAATTGAAATACGTGTCGAATGCCGCACATATTTCCTACTACAGCCACAGGCAGGCCACCCTTGGTATAGGCCTAACGTGTTAAAAAATTGTTATGACATCGTGATACCGGCAATGCACTCATCACTATCAAGAGATACATTCAGATTTAAAATACGATGACTCACGTGTGACTGCTGAAGCAAGAACTATATGAGCTTATGGCCTTATCAATTAAAATCCGATTTCTGCCAAATGAGTAAATCGTTGACATTTGATATTAGTGTATATGTTACCAGGCTGTACAGTGGCCACCAAGTTCATTGGAGTATAGAAGATTCCCGTTCAAACTAATAGATAAAATCAGACTTTTTCTGCTGAGAAGCTGCTGTAATTCAACGGCCAACAATGCACACAGTCGCAGCATTTCATGATCAACGTTTGCAAAGCCCTATTGATTAATCATTATGTGCATTGCGCAGCAATGAATTGTTATTCGCAGGCACACAAATTAACACACTGTCCAACTCAGATTAAAAAGACAAACACAAAAGTCACGCATTTATATTTTTAACTAGGGAATGCGACACTCATGGGTGCAAATACCATATAATTTAGGGAGGAGGAACGAGAACTTGCTCTTCGAATGGAGAGAGGAGATGGCGTTTCTCAGAGGACTCGGGTTTCTACCGAGATGGCGTCGCTTCGTTTGATTACTGCCAATACCCGGACGTCACAAATACACTGTGCAGTTTTAAACCCCGATCAACTCGCAATATTCTCGTTGACAAATTGCGGGTGACATATTCAATTCAATGATACTTTCGTTCCATGACCACGCCACCGACCCCAAATTGTGGGCTAGGCTATTTCGACAAATTATCTTCTTACAATGCCAAAGTGGAAAGTCCCGTATAATTGGTAAATGGTAGTCGCTACGAAATAGACATTCCATAACGCCTCGCATAATTGGCAAAGAGTAGTCTACCCGGGAAGTTTAAAATAACACTTTCATACCCTAATTGTAATACCTCACGGTTACAGCTATGAATGAAATCGAAAAATGAAGTTTTATTGAATCGCTCGTAGCGCAAAGAAAATTTCAAGGTTAATTAAAATCGGAAGTCAAATTGAAGATTCAATTAGTCTGTCGAAGACCATCAAGATCAACTAATTGAATTACGTCTCGACGGCTGCACAAATTTCCTTCTACAGCCGCAGGTTGCTCACCCCTGGTGTAGGCCTACTCTGTTAAACACTGATGTGACGGCCTAATGCCGGCAATGCATTCATTAGTATCAAGACATACAGTCAGATTTAAAATACGATTATTGAAGTGTTACTGAAGCAAGAACTGCATGAGCGTATATGTCCTTATCAAATGAAATCCGATTTCGTCAATTGTATAGCATTTCAATGGCGATGTATAGCTTTACTATAGGTGATAGTAAGCAATTGCGGCAACGATAAGCGCCGTAACTGCCGCGTCCCGATACCCGGTGGGCAAAATGTATTTCGTAACTCAATCTGAAATGGTATATTTTGTGGCGGATTCTCCTAAACTTGAAAAAAGTCCGCACTTCACCTGATTTGAAGTCGCGAGATTTACTGATTTTCATACAGCTACACTCCTAGAAAACAGTCATAATTTGCAGAAATGAATCAAACAATGTTGGCAATTGCAAATACCGAAAGAGATGGCGTTTCTGTGGCTTGCGGCCGTTTGGATGATTCAGTCCAGGAATGAACCGGTGGAAGCGTGAATATATTCGACACGTCACCGCGATTCCCGCCACTTCATTTTGGCGATGCACAAGTGCTTAACACTACCACACGGTTCGATTAGCATGCGACAACGCGAAGTGCAGAGTCAATATCACCGGCGGGAATGAATCTGTAGTACAATTCTCTTGCGTCATGCTGGCTGCAACATTCATTCCTGATGTTTCTACGCGCAGAAATGGCCAATGCCGAATATTCCTGTCCTCACAATATGGGGATGCGCGTGAAAAAGTAACAACTTGGAAAACTGGCCGTGTCACCAAAGGAGTTGCTCTTTGTAGGGTAAGCAAATACTTCCAAGCTATATCAATACCAACTTCTGTCATCATAATCACTCGCGGCGAGCTAGAGACACGCACTCTACCTCGTCATACTGTCAAGGCGAAGTCCAAGTCACTGCATTATCCTGTCTTTGTTATAAAAATTACTTGAATTTAAATTGTCGTCAGTGCGCTTTGTATCGACGCTTGATTAGTGCCACTGTAGTATAGATAATTGTGATCTAAAATAGTGTAGGTGTCTCAAAAATTAACATCTGATTGTGAGCAGCAGGATGCATTGGTTATATCAGATCCTCGTATCAAGAATAGATGATGAGCAGTTGCTTTATTGTACAGCTACACATTGCAACATATTGTCAGTCCTTACTTAAATGCATAACTAGAAGGGTGCCATATAGGAATTTTCCCTACTCGGGAGTCGAGGCATCCCCGGTGGACTAGCAAATGAGCGATTGTCAGCTGGCATAATTGGACATAACTTTTATGATTTTGAAAAAGGGTATCAGAGCCTTTAAAATACCCCGAGTACATCACTTTATTGACTTCAGTCCCTTGTAATTGGTAAAGAATAGTCGTCACAAAATAAAAATTCCATAACGCCTCGCATAATTGGTATAAAGTAGTCGCACGGAAAGTTTAAAATTCCCCTTCCTGACTCCAATTGCAATACTTCACGATCACCGCCAATGTTTCCTCTAATTTTTAACGAATCTGCGCAAACACACAGAGCAGGCAATATTTGGCATAAATTTGCTCATTTTGAAAAAGGGTATCAGAGTCCCTAAGATACCCAAGATACGTCACTTTATTGACTTCGCGAAAATATATCCCCGCCGTTTTACAAACGTTGCAGCAATATTGGTTGATTGCAAAATCGCAGTGGCTGCGAAATCCAAATTTATCGGAGAGTCATATCACATCAATGAAACAGCCATAGGTTTACCACCCTTGAAACTACTTAGGCTACTTGAATACATTACGGATCTTTTATTTGATACTCCCACCTTGAGCAAATTCGACACATTTGAAATCGCGACTTCGACTACTACAAAATCAGGGAAAGATATAATGCGTCATTTGTGATTTGACTTCCTATTCCTGGTACTTGAATGTGCCACCACATGGATAACCAAACCAGGAATTAGAAGCCGCGAGGTGGCATTGCGACTTTTCGTCGCACTCCTCAGAAACTACTACGCGTTCACTCGACTCGACGTGACCTTCGTTGGTCTTGATCGGGGGTCTCAAACACGCGGCCATCAAGAACATGTTGTGCGACCCGCGTTGACACTTTGGATTTTCAAGTATCCGACAATTGAACTGTCGCATATCTGTTTCAGATATCAGAACTAGGAATTCACTCAAAAACTGTCCAAAATCCTTAATCTACTCATCAAACCTCAATATTGTATTGTATTGATAAGGTACGACAGTCAAGCTTATAGCCTTATGAGGCTATGTGCTCCACAACAATGGCACGAGGGCAATTTCAACAGCACAATTGTAATTTCAACATTGCAATGCATTTTTTCGTGTCGACTTTAGTTGCACTCTCTCCTCCACGCGCCTTCCACCATTGGATCATTGTTGCCGACTTTCAAGCTCGGCTCTATGTACTTTCTGGGCTTTTTAAGTCACTGAAATTGCAGTGAGGTCGGCGACGAGGAGCCCAGATAAACCTCCGACACATAGAAACTTGATAGAGCCGAGACCCGAACCAATAACCATTGGTGTCGTGACGGTATCGCTTTGCACACTGCGCCACTCGCTTCCCATCAAACCTCAGTATGATAACACTTCAAAAGCTACCACGCGGTCGAAAATCTGCTGATACACGAAACCTTCATGATGATGAAACATGACCCTTTGATCATTCGTGACTGAAAATTGTCACTTCGACTTATGCGCGTCGTTCGCACGCCGTTCATTCGTGGAATAGGCTATTTGCAGGACTTCGATCACTTGACTCGATACGCACAGCAGCCAGAAATTGGTTGGCACGCTACTTTCTCGCTACTGCTAAATATAGCATACTGTACTGCTGATTTCTGGTTGTAAACATTTCGGAAGTTTGTTGTGGAAGTCGTCAGAGATTTACCTATGCTAGATATCAATCCTGTACAGAGCATTCAGAATGATATCGTCAGAATTACGCAGTAATCCCTCGTTGACGTAGCCGTATTTAGGATGTAGTATATTATCGTTTTCGGGATGCAAACGTTTTAAAATAGTGTCATGGAAATGCACACGGATTCAACTGCTGTGTTGGATGTCTTTGATTCAAAAACTATGTAAACTCCTTGTGATCGATATTGTAACCGTTAATTGGTAGTCAACTATGATTTTATGACACAAAATTCGATACTGCACGAGATCGACTGCGTGATATTTATTGCAGCATTAAGTTAGGTGTGGTTAGTATACTATACTATAGTTGTATTGTAGCGGTTGTTGGTAATCATGGCAGTATTTTGAAGATTGTTATCGATTGCAATACATAGAGGATTTCCATATTTTTAAGCCTGAAGAGACAATACGGTAGTACGTTGACGTTGCCAGTACGTTGGCGTGTTAGGAATTCATAGAATGTGCTACATACAACATATATATATATTAAACATCCTATGCTATTGTATGGCTTCTCAGTTGAACAATTCAAATATTTAGACCACTATACCTATATTACAAGTTATTGATAATTCTGTCATGCTGCCAAGAGCCACTACACAAAGAATAATGATCCTCAGCTCCAATTGATGGTGCAACAAACTGTCTCGAGGCCTGGATTACTTGCTTCCTTGCAAGGATTGGATTAATTTACTGTTTGGCAGATTGCAAATATATTTTGGGTTTCAAGACATGGCTTTACTACATGTATACGAAACTTAAAAATTGATGATGCCCTCGCCAAGAATTCAGCCTGGAGCCAAATATGATCACCACATAAAATGAGGTAAAAGACAGTGTGGTTTCATGCCAACAGAAAATATCAGTGGAGGATCTGACCACTGACTAACTATCCTGAACTTCATGCACCTCTTTGTAGTGCCATTACTCTTTTGCGTTGACCAAGAAGTTACACCGTGCAATGTTAACACTTGTCACCCGGCATAAATTTCCAATACCAAGCGAACCTCAACAAAATCTACTTCATGTGAAGAAATTCTGGACTACTTATCAGAAATTCATTTCTACTCCACTTGAAGTACTTTTGACATGTCTTGAAAGTAATTAGTTCTACTTGTACTGGAGTATAAATGACGGCGTTACTTCTACTTCTACTCGGTTACCAACAATGAAAACGTTGACCACCTCTGGGTATAGGATGACCGATCTTGTCACTGCGGTTGAGCTGCTCTTAGATTAATTTGATACTCCTAAATAGCGCACATGTGACATCAACTATTTATCAAAATCGCGTGTGATTTTCCAAATCCACTTCAGTCGCAGTTGCGCAGTAGTGCTAATAAAATCAGCATTCTATAAGGCAACAATGAAGTGCACTGCTTTGTTTGGTATTGATGGCAGGCTATCCCAAAATATACTTCTGATGTGTACAGCGACATTGTTTTATTGCAGCACGCCAGCACTCAAACCAGCAGACAGAATATCCTGATACTTACGTGTCCCTGCTCTTCTTGTCATATCTTCCATCCAAAATCAGGCTCCAGTAGCGTGCTAACCTATTTCTGGTTGCTATGCGTATCGAGTTAGCCTACGTGATTGAAGTCCTGCAAATAGCATATTGCTCGAACTCTGACTGACTGAGTGATAAATGAAAATGGCTCGAGTTGAGTCGGTTCAAACGTTAAAATTAGAAGACTTGCGACTTGGAACGCCACGGAAGCAACAAACAATCAAACTGTCATGAGGAATCGTAGTGTATCAAAAGTTCGTATCGTAGTGGATTTTGCTATCGAAGCAGATCGACATGGCGACCATTGGCATTCTGCTGCCTCCTTATATATGTATAGTTAGTTAGATCTTAGGTCTCTCTATCAGAGGTTGTCAAAGTAGTCAAGAAAGCTACTCAAGTGGAAGTAGAAGTAGCAACGAAAAATTCTACTCAAGTACGAGTAGAGGTACTTATTTCACAAGCAACCTAAAACTACTCGAAGTAGAAGTAGAATTGGCTGACCTTAAATCTATTCAAGTAAGTAAGGAGTTGCGAAAACGACCGTAATTCGTTCGCATGAACTGTCAAAAGCTGCAAATTGAGCTATGCGAAATGTGCAGAGCTTGATTCATATTGATGCATACCAGGAGGTATCCAATTTTAGACAGCATAAGCATTCGTCCGCATCATGGGATGAAAATAATAGTAATATTATGGAAATGCGATGCTAATCCTCTGTTTACTCGAACAACCCGTTTTAGAAAATGTCATGGTATGGCGCCCTCCCCAATATTATAAGGCATGTAGTTTGGTTGAGGAGCAATACGGAGAAATCGCATTGGATACGGTGTAAACATTTTGCGCGATTACTAAACGTTAAAAAATATGATGAATCGTAAAAATGCCGTGTGTAGCTTTATTTCCGAAAATTAAAGGCATTATACTGCACTTGCTTTTATACTTAAACATGTATGTTATCCGGACAAATTAATTAGAACTGAAAGTATGATACTGGGAAATAAAAGAGAACTACAAATAGCCTACCTGTTCTAAAAAACGGAAATATATTTCATGTCTCTTGTCCATTAAGCTTCAAAGGTGGTCTGCTAAAACAGCTGTGACGTTAAAAAAGCCGGATTCTCCCGAATAGTAGGACACGTCATGGGCTGCTAGATTACGATATGATAGGTAATTGATAGATTGCGAAACGGTAGTTTCAAACGTTATAGTGGGCCATATTTACTGTGATGAAATATTTGATATGGGCGACAATACGGTGTTAGGGATACCAGGCAATACGGTACCTAAATTATATTCACCGATATTTTTGTGAAAACATATTTGTCACTCCATAACTACTGTGCGCGAAGCACCAATCAAGGATAATCCAGAATTATCAACGAAAAACTCAAATAACTCCGCTTCTACCAGTTGGAATTGAGCCAAATTTGTTTTGCATCATCTTTGAAGACAGCTCAACAGCTTCATGGGGTTAAAAGAAAAATCTGGAATTTTTCCTCATTCAATTTTCCCTAATAAATTCAAATTTGTAATTGGATCTGCTGAGTCTTATACTTGTTAGAATTGAATCAAATTTTGTGTGCAGAGTCTTTTAGGGTAACATGACAATTTAATCAGTGAACGGCTGGAATCTGGAATTTTTTTATATTTTCGAACAGCCCTAACGTGCATTTGCTCGTCCAATTCAGAAAGTAGACAATGTTTCTCGGCTTACGACATGCGCGTCTCAAAATTAACATGTGCATGTGCAGCAATGTCATCGCTATATCCTATGGCATTGCTTGTATATTCGTTTCGATAGTAATTAGATATATTGCTGATCTCACATAAGAATCAATCCCGTTTTGTGACATGCATGGTTTTCATTATTTTTCGAACCGCACAATTGGCCATCGGTGTTGTGCTAATTACAAATTCGAGGCTATACCTATAATACAGTATTTATGGAGTAAGCGCAGCAAATCCAGCCTACCCAGGGTTGGGGCATGTGTATCAACAAATAAACAGGGTTACTAGTTAGTTAGAAAAGGTGATGTCAACGAGACAACAATTCTCAATTATTTTGAACCATCATCGTAAAATTATGTGAATTCGGCCATCAGTTAAAGCGGAGCATCTTATGAAGTACATCGGAGCCGGAGCAGCTGTTCATAGAACCGGCTCCAGCTCCGGCTCCAAAGTCCTGAGGGGTAGCCTACTATATGAAAACCAAAACTACTCGAATATTGCAAGTAATTGAGCTTACTTGAGAAGTTAATTGCATAGTCATGCAAATGACTAGTATTTCAAGCAGCGTGATCAGTACACATGCTTTTCTCATTGCTTCGCATGTCCGTATTGGTGGGAACGCGCAGCCAAACAAACTTTCGAAATTAAAATCATTAGAAGCACGGCATGTGGATGGTTCGAGATCTTAGCTTAACGTGATAATTATAGAGTCACTGTTCTTGCGGCTCACACCACACAATAATTCGATTACTTTCCATAGGAAGTGAAGGGTTTGAACAATATCTGACATTATTCTTTTTCTTTGTCTTCTTGCTGACAGGCCATTGTGTCACAGGTAACAGTGAGATGCAGCTAACCTACCATATGGCACAGGGGTGAGCAAACTACGGCCCGCAACGCCTTTTCGTGCGGCCTGTGAAAGCCCCAATAAAAGTTGTAGAAATATTGATAAAATGCGTGAAAAAAAATCAAATTACTGTAGGTACTTAATTAAACCTTTTCCTAATATATTTCAACATGATAATGATGATAATACCATAGTACTTTTTGATTTTATTCTTGGCGCGATGACCCGACCTCGCGGCCCATGTATTATGAAAGCTTTAAATTGCTAAACATCACAGAATATGAAACCTAAATAACTTAATTCGGACCACAAGTGTGATTATATATTGACAATACGAACAAGTTCAATACTTTTTGTGCTGTACTTTGATAAACCGATTCGTTCTTGGTATGCATAGAAGTGTTTATATTTATACTATTCATATATTCTGATGTAGAAGAGTATTTGAAGGTAACATGGTTGTGATGCTGTCAGCATTTTGTGTCCTGAAGTCAAACCAAATGTACAATCATAAAATCGATAGATAGATCGATGCTCTCAGACTCAAATTTGCAACTAGTTCTAAGAATCGGCACAGGGATCTAGAGTTCTAGATATCCCTGAGTCGGGGTAGCCGACTTTCATCCGTAATTTTGACAATGAGGACGACCAGCATATAAATTCTCTTCAATATTTCTGAATCGTGTACGTTATCATCACATCAATGTTTGGTTCATTTGATATAGCCTATACAAATACATATATATTATTTCCATGTTATCGTTCACTATATAATGAAATAACAATTTTGAATTTTGGCTTAGTATCTCAATTTATATAGTGCGGCCCGTGAATTGATTGAAATGTTGAATGCAGCCGGCGAGGTAAAAAGTTTGCCCACCCCTGATATAGCTCTTTGTTATGCAAATCAAAGAGAACAGACCAGTACTAGATATAGTTTACGCCTATAGCATGTTTTTAAACCACTCCTTTACATTTTTCGCAATATTCGATTTAAAAAATGCAGTAAAAATTGGCAAGAAAAATAGAGAAAAGTTGCAATAAGAAATCCCTCCAAACAGCTTAAAACGTCATAGTACATAGATTTCGAGTATCTAGGAAGCTGTGGGAAGCTGTAAGAAAAAAGTTGCAAAAGTTACGAAAACTTTCCCTAGTAATATTCCGATGAGTGCGCTTTTTCACGTGATGGAGCATGAGTTGAAGCCAGTAAATGTGTGGGAGACGCGAAAACATTGATGAAAACCAATCATTTGTTTCTTCTTCGTTACGCGTAGGCCTACGAGATTGGGTTTAGATTTGAAAAAACGATTAAAAATCTTTTTTTTTCGGATTTACATTGAAGTCAAAGTACCATATTGGTTACACTGATATCTCACTGATTAGAAGTCGCAGGTTCGAGTCCCTCTGACGGTCTTCAGAACGCATAATCCCCGGATAACAAGTCCAGTGCCGGCCCCAAGCCAGGTTACATACATAAAACCTTAACCCAAACCGTGATATGCAGTGACGGCCTCGTACACGAAAGAAGAAGAACTATTTCTCTCTCTCAATCGTTTTTTCTCTCATCTAAGCCGGGTATAGAATATAACTTATACGCATGTATTTTTATTCATTTTCAATGTACATATATTTTCGAATACATTTCAGTCATTGCGGCTTCCGAAGCTGGATAATGACATTGCTTGAAATGAATTCGATTGCAATCTGAAATTAGGAAGATAATTTCTATAATTTATTTACGCTAATCTGGTGCCAACCGTTCTTCGCATTGTGCGCGATTATCTATATTTAACTGGCAAAGACGGGATACCACATGCAAAAGACGATAACCAACACACACAGTGAATAACCAAATGCGAACCAGTTATGAATGCGAGGGAGGCTCAACACCTTTTTACTATTTCTGTACAGAGCGATTTGGTCCCGAACTGCAACCGCATATTCGACCACTTGCCTTCTGCTTGATTCGTCGACATAACCTTCAGCTTCCTTGGCATCGGACAGGACGCCGTCTATAAACACTTCTGCGTGGTGTGGAAGAAAATGGTAGAGGGCCGCCACGGCGAGATCTACGTTTGCTGATAGATATAAAGGCTTCAAGTCAGCCGAGAAATGGGAACAGCAATGTAGAAGCTGCCTGCTGGCGCATATGCGGCATCGTTCAGAGTTTCTCGCCGCCTCGCATACATCGACGATTAACTCGTTTGAATTGCATATCGCGATGGTCTTTCCGTCAGACATGGGAATGTCGCGCATTGCGTTGTAGATTGAAATGATGTAATCCAACACGTAATTGTTGAGAACGGACTTGCATAGGCGCAACCGGAAAGCACACGTGGTAGCGTCCTTGATCCGCCAAAATATCCACTCGACCGCCACATTTGCTGCGTGTTCTTCGCGCGAATACTGGTCCGCGGCGACATGGTAGAGTAAAATTGCTGCGAAGGAGTGGCGCGAATCAGCGAGGACCTTTCCCAACGCGACTAAGACATCTGAGGACGCCGATAGTGGCAATAAAGCTATCCGCATTTCATCCAATACAGCGTCTTTATTCAGCAACCCGAAATAAACGGCGATCTCCAAATTAATGATTACAATTTCCAAACAGCATGCGTACGCTTGGGCATCTGATGGCAGTATAGTTTCTTCTTTGGCCTTCCTTTGTGAGTTGAGATAAGCTGTAATGTTTGAAAATAAGATTACCATTCATGTTGGGCTTGGAAGGTGGGCTACTACCATTGACTGAAAGGATCGATAAAACAAGTCAATGCCAGAGGTGGTCAAAGTAGTAAAGAAATTTACTCAAGTAGAAGTAGAAGTAGCCACGAAAAAATCTACTCAAGTACAAGTAGAAGTATTTCTTTCATAAGCAACCTAAAACTACTTGAAGTAGAAGTAGAATTGACTGACTTTAAATCTACTCAAGTAAGTAAGTAGTTGTGAAAATGATCGTAATTCGTTCGCATGGACTGTCAAAAGCTGCAAATTGAGGTATGCGGAAAGTGTAGCGAGCTTGATTGATATTGATGCATCCCAGGAGGTGTCAATTTTTGACAGAATAGGCATTCGTCCACATCATGGGATGTAAATAATAGTATTGATATGGAAATGCGATACTAATTCTTTGTTTACTTGAACACCCCGTTTTAAACAATGTTATGGCATGGCGCCCTCCCCCATATTACAAGGCCCTAGTTACGTCGAAGAGCAATGCAGAGAAGTTGTGTCGGATACGGCTTCAACACTTTACGCGATTAGTATACGGTAATTAAAAATATCGCAGATCGTAAAAATGCCATAAAGTGTATAGCTTTATTTCCGGAAAATGTATGAGGCATTACTCCACTTGCTTTTATACTTCAACATGTATGTTTTCCAGGCAAATGAAGAGAAACTATCATTAAAACTCAACGTATAATACTCGTAATTGAAAGAAAAATACAAATGCTGCTTTTAAAAAGCGGGAAATATATTTCATGTCTTTTTTCCAGAAAGTTTCACCGGTGGTCTGCTAGAACAGGTCTAACGTTAAAAAAGTCAAAGTCCACTTTTCCAGAATAGGACACGTCATGGGCTGGGTATGATAGGTATAATAGGTTATTGCTAGATTGCGAAACGACAGTTTCGCACCGTATGGGGAGCCATACTTACTGTGATGAAATATTTGGTATAGGCGACAATGCGGTGTGAACGGAACCACGCAACCCGTTATCTACATTATATTCAGCGATACTTTCGTTAAAACATATTTGTCACTCCATATCTACTGTGCGCGACGCGCAACGTAAATTCTGGGTATTACGTGACTTTTATGGAAATTAAATGTTGGTACTCCGTGAAAACAGCCCCGAAATTACTCAGGCTATCTTTCTTATTCGGGGATTAAACTTCTTCTTGACAAACTGAAAATAGCGATAAGTAAGTAAGTAGTTTAAAAAATATTACGAAGTAGAAGTAGCGAAAAAAGATCTACTTGAGTAAGTACAAGAAGTAGAGGAAAACTACTTGAGTACTTCGAAAAAGTAGCAGTACTTCGTTACTGACCACCTCTGGCCAAAGCATGCAGCAACCCTGGTCTTTGCAGTAATTATTTCATCGTGGATAATCTGCTATTCATGAAAAAGGTATTCTCGATCTATATATGTGAAGTAATAGTCGATCCGTTTAAAGCAGTGTTTCCCAACCTTTTCCCACCCACGTACCACTTCGAGGTCTTATGCAGTGCTCGCGTACCACCTACATAATTTACGCACGCCGTAGGTCAGGGGTCACCAACCTGGTGCCCGCGGGCACCAGGTAGCCCGCGAGGACCAGATGAGGGGCCCGCGAGCCTGTTCTAAAAATAGATCGAATAGCAGCATTTGCCAATATTAGTCAGATTATCACCTGTGAGCTTTTAAATATATAAATTGAGTGATTTAGCTATAGTTGTTTAAATCACTCTGTAATATGTGACTTAGAAATCACAATACATGTATTAACCACTTAAAATGATGATATCAAATATACCCAATTACAATTAGTATTATACCAACATGTAGTAGAATAACAAGATATCGAAGACATATAATAGGCCAACGGCGTACTGCTCATACAGGCGATATGACGGCATGCCATCCACGGTCTTCTTGAAAGGATGAGGGGTTGGATGATGGGAATGGATGTTTTGATTTAAAAGAATATATTAGAAGTCTTTCCGCTATGCGATACCTGCCCAGTGCTATGCATATCAAAGCGGAAATTGTGTCTGGCACGGGTAAACGACGGGAGTAAATGGTAGCCCGTCGCTTCAATCAGTACCCAAAAGTAGCCCTTGGTTGCAAAAAGGTTGGTGACCCCTGCCGTAGGCGGTCAAAAATGTTTTCACCATTTATGACGCCATAATCACGTATTTTACTAATGTGGGGTGTAATAACCAGGGCTATTTTTTTACCTAAAAATCTGAGGACGTTAATATAAAAAACTTAATTTTGACCAACTTTTGACCTCACGTACGCAAATTAGGTCTTTTCGCTCATAATGTTAAAATTATACTACTGATAATCATTTCTGGATAGGACTGTCTCTCCTTACGAAGTAGTTAGGCCTGAAAAAGCGTTTTTGACTTGAAAACTGACAAATTTTGACATGAAAAAACTTTATTTTAACGATATCTGGCCAAGTAGTTACACCGCGTATTATGGTACAGTTAATTAAAATTTGTTGCAGTATTACGAACGATACTTTTCTACATTTATGGGGTAGAAAGTGTCTGTCCTTACTAAGCAAGAATGGAGAAAAGAATGGAGAAAAACCGTTCAACAGCAGTTGTTGTTGGCTGACAATACTGAAGTTATGCGTTCACTGCCGGGGACACACCATGTTGTTTCATTCTTACAATGCTGTCATCCATCACAATTATTCATCATGCGCTTCTTGATAAAAGAACCATGCAATGCCCTAGCAGCCTTGCTTTAGTAAGGATATTGCGGTACGTTGACCATAACACCATGTCAATTGTCAACCTATCTGTATCGTTCGACAGTTTATGATCCACGATCAGCAGACAATGGGCCATCTACAACGGCAGGCCGATAAAGTAGGCTACAAGCCGTAAAATATCAAAATCTGCGATACAAACAAAATGGAGGGGTCAAAAAAATTTTGACTTTGTAAACAATTTTCACGATTTTTTGACTTAATGCTTCAATTTTGTCAAAAAAAAATCGCCCTGGTAATACCAAATTCTATTAAACTAATCATTATCAGCCTGGTTTGATGAAATGCATAGAATTGTTTTTTCACCACTAGTCAAAAAACTTGAAAAAATTCAAAATCAACCTCACCTGTACTAATAACTTCCTTCGGTCGAAAAACACAGAATCTACTCGCGTACCACCTGGAAGACCTTCGCGTACCACTAGTGGTACGCGTACCACAGGTTGGGAAACACTGGTTTAAAGGGTAAGTGCATAATGGATATTGAATCACATCATCAACAAATGTCTATAGCTCTGAGCTGGGACAGTTGATCCTTTTCAGGACAAGAGGAAAAATATATACTTTCTTCTGCATTATCGCCTGGGGTGTTGTCCGTTATAGTCGCTGAAACCCAATAGCTTCATCTTACATAATCGGTGATCGGGAGGTATTCCACGCATACAGGCGCATTGATAAAAAGTACTGTGAGAACTTCTGTCAGTTTTCCAGTAACACACAAGTAGAACATTTTAGCCAGCGGCTACGGCGGAGAACTTCACAGGTTCATCCGTCATAATAGCTTTAAAGCAGGGCTCGTTAACTCAAAACGGGTCGCGGGTCACTTTTCAATTTTCGTAGCGACCGTGGGCAGCATGAATTCAATATCGATATATAATAAGCCACACAGTTTAACAACCACATTTTAAAACTTTACGTCAGTACAACGCTGTGCTACCCAACACAGGCAATTGACATAGTTAGTTACCACAAAAGAAATAATATTTTATTAAAGGAATACAAATACAACAAATAATTATGATCATCAATTTCATTTTATTTTGTACTCTAAGCTGTGCACGATACCTGGCAATGTTTTTCAACGACCAAGGAATCGATATTGGGGCTAGTGATAGACGTTACTAGCTGAAAGACCATCTCCACGTGACACGTCAGTGTTGGGATCAAGTCACTACCTTCGAGTCACAAGTCATTTCGAGTCATTGCACCTTTGGACTCGAGTCAAGTCAAGTCACTCGATTTTTGGAGGTGACCCTAGTCAAGTCGAGTCAAGTCAAGTCACGAGTCAAGTCACAATTCAAGTCAAGTTGCCTTTTCGACGTATGAGGCATGATTACGTTATTGCATTTTGCAAGCTGTTTGAAATACAAATTGATGGATAATTGATTTTGAACCGATGAACTAATATGCAGTTCAATAAACATGCAAGAAGGCGTTGTCTCGTTCACATATACGTAGAACTGATAAACTACATAAGTAATCGCATAGCTTCAGTTTATAGTACCAGTCAAAACACAGGAAAGGGATACATGCGATACAATTCGAACCTGCACCAATGGTTGACGAATATATAAACTATGATCGATTTCAGTTTAAATAAAGTAAGACGTTTGGTAGATATTTTGCGATTATTTTACTTCACTACTAGTTTACGACAACGTAACCTGTAAACTCCGATCACTTCGCTTGTTGTCAATTTTTTGTCAGATAACAATGGACGCTATAGGTAAAACGTATGATCATTGAATAATTGGTCGCTCTCCCGGGTAACACCAGCGTTTCGCTAACAATCCCAACATATGCAAGATACAGTTATTTTTATCGACACTGTTTACTTGATGACTTGAAATTGACTCGTGAATTTTGATCCAAGTTACGAGTCAATCCACACTTCTGATACAAAGTGACTCGAGTCAAGTCAAGTCATACGAGAAAGGTGACTCGAGTCTGATCATGTGGAGACGCGCTAAGCCGTTTTCTAAGCATCTCTGTGTGTGCAGTGTTTGGGCCATTGCACGTAAAGGCAGTATGTCCATTCACATTAGCTGATTCTTTTGCCATCGCCAAAGACGTTTTAGCTGGCAATGTATGGTGATGTTGGGCACGAGAGAATAGATTATGTTGATACAGCAACAAAAGTATGTTGAAACGGTAATTAATTTCAGCATTTCAAAAGATTTTTCTTAGTGTTCTCTGAAATAATGAATCAAGCCTCGGACCGCGTGTTTGTGACCCCTGCTTTAACCCTAGACTGCTCAGGTGGATTATCGTTACACGATCGCTCTGGTGGGGTCGATTAGACCCCATCAGTTAATATGCTTTTTGTCTTACCAATTTTGCTATACAGCTGTCTAATAACCTCTTGCATGACGTTATAACGATGCATCTTCCCTTTTTGAACCCTAATGTCTACCCATTGTAAAGTTCCGGCTGAGGCGTAACGCCAATACGCAAATGGCGATATGGGGTCAAACACCCCCCATCAATTAATTATAATAACAAAGAAATAAAGCAAGACAAGACAATACAATACAACAATGCAACAGAGTAACAACGACAGCAACAAAGTAGATTCAATCCGAATCATCCGGCTCCATGCACTCTTGACATGTCACTATTTTCACAGAGTATGCTTGGCAGACAAATTCCCCACATTTTCCACTTTTCCCTGTTGTTTTCCGGTCTTATGCTCTACCGCAAAGACAGCATCTGCCACGTGCAGCTTTGGAGAGCTTTGCTGGTGGAATTGTACTGTCTTCTCCCGGAAAAATTCTTTTAGACGCGATTTTGTGCGGACGCGTGAGTATTTTTTTCTTTGCCTGGACACTGCATTTTTCTTTGTTAGGGTCAGTGCAATTTCCATTGCAAATCCTTTGTGTGTTTGTTTCTTCGCGCGGTTACATTTAGCCAGCAAAGATATTATATAGCCGTTGCATGCAGACAAGTTCATCAATCCAAAGAAGATCGTCAGAGGCCAGCGCTTACTATTGCGAGAACAGGAATAGTTTGCCACCATTCTGTCTGCCACGTCGACGCCACCTTTTGTTTGATTATAAAATGTTATTATATCTGATTTCCGAGCGTCACCAGAGCTTTCATCAATTTTATCATCGTGATGCTGGCTGCTCACCATGGTAAGAATTTTCTTTGAGCCTTTGCCCTTTGGAAGATATGACAGCAGTGTCATATATTTTTGAAATCCAAAAATGCTGCTGTACACCTCCCTCCCCCGCAGAGAAATGAACGCAGGAGGTATCTCTCTCTTGTTCTTTCAAAGGGTGCCAACTGCTGTCAGTTTATGAGAGTGAAGCAATGATGTCATCAAGGGTATACTGGTGTACCAGTTATCGAATGTGATGTTTCGGCCAAATCCTGATATATCAGACACCAGCCGTGTCACTTCTTCTTTGGCCGAGTTGTCGACTTTGTATGGCCAGTCCAGTTACGTCCCGCAATAAATTTCAAAATTGTAGGTGTAGCAAGTCTTTGCATCACACAGGGCATGTAGTTTGATGCCATATTTTGCCGGTTCGTTTCGAATAACTGTCGGAAAGAACACCGTCCTCGAAACCCCCAAAGCATTTCGTCAATTGTCACAAATTCAGACAACACGTAATTTCTCTTGAAGGTGTTCAATATCATATCCGATATTGTTCGAATTATCGCAAATTTGTCATTTTTTCTATCTTCGCGTGTGGTAATGTCATCAAGCCGAAGACATCGCAAAGTGAATCGGAATCTTTCGCATGACATTGTTACCTTGAAGATATCAAAACTCATCAAGTGACAATCATGAGCTTTATGAACCCCAGTCAGAAGAAGAAGACCAATGACAGCTTCCATCTCCACCGAATTACTTGGCCCTACCCTGCACTTCTCTTTGTAGTTTTGGGCTTCTTCAGGTGTCTTCTTGTTTGTAAATTCAACAAGTAAATCTATCACTTGTGGTGTAAAGAAGAGCTTCCAATAATCAATGCAGTTATCAGCTTCTAGTGCGGGCCCAGTGAGACCCGGTGAAAACTTTATCATATTCGCTGCACTTCGACTGGCAGTCGGAGCAGTCTTTCTCCGAAACGTGGTACCGTCTTTTCCTAACCACCCATCACTGCCAGCTTCACCTTCTTCAGGATTTTCTTGATCATCTCGTAGACTGCAAGTGACAGAACCAATGCCAAACAGCAACTAAAAGTCGAAATCCATCCGATCACAATGAGGAGATAATTACTTAGTCTGCCAACTATACTTGCAAAATCAGACCCATGCGCAATCAATAGCTCATTGCGGCGAGGTATTAGCGATAATCAGCTAATGCTTTATTCCGAATGATAGTGTGTAACACCATTGAGGATTACATGTCTGGAAAGAACAATCCGACCGCACAAAAAAATATGGCTCACATTTTTGTTCGCCTGGGGTCTTTTTGACCCCAACCTGAGCAGTCTAGGGTTAAGAGACCCACCAATGCAAAAAAGGTTGAAGAGCACTGTCCCATAACATTGCATAGGGACTATAGGTCAGTTCACAGGGGTTTGACATAGGACCGTGCGTATCCCTATATCGGTCTGAGCTCTGCCGGATGAAGTTTATAGGTTTTCCGCAGCGATACAGTTAACTCCCGGTTAAGTACGCACCCGTTTAAGTTCGCATCCCAGATAAGTACGCAAAAATTCTTCACAAAGTCTGGGTTCAACTTTTTCAACAATTCATTCATTTTAAACAGCAAGCACAAGTAACTTGATGCCAGGAAATGTTAAACGTCAACTTAACAATCGCCTGTGAATACTTTTCGTTATCCTCATCTTCAACACGCATAAATCCTTCTAGCTCGTCTCTGTGAATCGAAATATCCATAGACCAAAAATAGCGCAAAATCTCCGACATGTCACACATGAAGTTATAGTTTCTTCATCAACGCCACACTCCTACAGAGTGGAGCCTCGGTAAATTAGTTTCTTACCGCCGACGCATCCAATATTAAACTAATGCTGGCTTATAAGCAGCATCCAACAAATGAGCAGGGTTCCCTTGAGCAACACCTGCTGTCCCTCTGGGTAATCTTTTAGCTTGTGGGTCTTCAAATTCTCGCCAACCTCCTATAAATCCAGAACCTCCCTGAGATACGAATATGTGTACCTCTTCTTCAGTGCCACGATGATTCCCATGTCACATGGCTGTTTCCAAACAGTACAATTATGTGTCTGTGTCGACACAGAGACATACGGTCATTAGCTTTCTCCTTCCCACGGATGCTGCTGAGATCTTCGAATGGCATAAGCTAAGCATGGTATATCTAGGTAGCAGACGAAACAACAACCCATGCTTCATCATCATCATCATTGGTTTATTAGCCATTTTTATCAGTTCAATACACCACAATGCGATACAATGAAAATATAGGAAGGTGTAGGCTAGTCTATGGAATCAGACACCCACATTGGCCTAATCGATGTAAAGAGGAGGCATGCACACCGAATGAAAAGTAAAAGAAGACAGTATAGAAAAAAGCAAGCGACAAGCAATGACGTGGCATGTCATGGATGGTGAGATCGATAGGTCAGGTCGTGGTTATTTAGTAGTAATTGGTTGCATTTCGACTTGAATGTGGACGTGGTCATCGACTGTCGGATGACCGGCGGGATACTGTTCCACACATCAGGTCCGACATATTTGATAAAGCGATGATCTTTTCGGTCGATCATATGATACCTGGACGACGTGGAAGCACGTGTGTTGTACTTGTGCGCTTTTGATTCCGAGGTAAAGAAGGCATTGAAATATTTGGGGCTAGGGCCGCAGTTTCCTCCGTGTGATAGCCTAGACATTTTCAGGATCGTATCGTGCAATTATAGCATGTAAATCATTCAAAGCAGCCAATACCTTTAACTCTTCCTTGTCCACGTCAGCTCCTTCACCATGAAGAATCGGCTAAGCCACTGCCACGACGCTTGAAAATCAACTTCTGATATCGATAATTATTGACCGATTTGTTTAGCTTTTGCAATGACCAGTGAGGGGGAACGGGATGACTTGCACGGCGCATGCTATCAATCCAAAGATATAGAATGACGTAATAAATGCAAAATCTGTGTATTGGGTGCACTAGGTGACTGCATATCTGCTAAGTACGCCCTACCACATAAGTTCGCACAAACTACTTAAGATCAAGTTGCGTACTTAACCGGGAGATGACTGTATTCGCTTCCATGCGAATGCTCTACTTAAATATAAATGCATGCAATTAGTAAAGTGTTTGTGGATTATAGCGTTTGTATTTATTAAAACGCACCGATTTGTCATGTAGCCTATGCATCCACATACAAAAATGAAAAGGCACTTATATTTGAACTGGATCCCACCAGCAATTTTATTCGGCATTTTTGGATTCAGCATAAAATCGGACAGAATCCAATGTTCGCTTTTCGAGTCTAGTCAAGTTGCTGAATTTTGAAAGTGACCGATTCAAGGCAAGTCGAATATTCGAAGACCGAGGCATGATTCAAAGTCGTTGCATTTTGCAAGATATTAAAATTACAGATTGCGTCATCGCTTATTCTGAATCCAGTAATGAATATAGACTAAATCAGAGCTTCCCGAACATTTTCAGTTCGCGATCCACTATTATTCCATGTTGATCAAACAAATCAGAACGCATGCTCACGCGCAAAGCGTCGTGTGTGAAACTTAAAACTTGGCACTGTGTTAGATTCATCATCAAGATACACCATAAGAAATCTTGCCAACAATGCCGGTATTAACCTCCGTCAAAATCACGGCAGACCAATACCGGCCTCTGCGTAAGATTACAGTTGCAGGGTGATCGACAGTAACAAATCTATATCAAAGTCATTCAAGCGGCGGGCGACTTCTTGCCTGTTGTCTTCACCTCCTTCGCGTACAAACACATATTGCTGATGATATCATTAGCTTCCTCATTGCAACTGATAATTTGGATGTCCTTCACTTGAGGTATATATCAACCGGAATTCTGTTTACCTCATTTACTCACGGATCTCTAAGCAATCCAATCGGCACTCGGTTGCGAACCACTGCTACAGCCGATCATATAACAAGAGATATATGTCGGGACTGCACGTAGAGAATTTACTAATCCACCTTTAAATGATATCCCATAAATTGAGAAATAGAAGTTATTTGCGAGTAGTGTCACGAGACATTGGAAGCATTGATACTCGATTTTGGTCATTGTGTACGTCCATGACAGGTAATTAGCCTGAAAAGTGCAATCAATATCCCCCGTCAGAGATAAGGAAATATTGCTAATATCACTCTGACAGATTTTAATTTGCTGCAACGATGACCATCGGTGACGGATTAAACAAAAACGTCGTAATCAAATTCGCAATCAATACAAGACCACCACCAAGCAAACCGAACTAACCGCAAATGTGTGAAGAATTAATTGAACCTTAGACATAATTGGGCAATCAAGCATTACGCACAAATACCACACGAGTCAAGACATAAACCCATTTTAACACAATGTACAAATTAACACGTTATTCGGATCAGTACACAACCACGTCTTTCCAATCAACCGAGCTTCCGTTCATTCACCTTCACCTCCCTGAAAATTCATTTGTGACGGTAGGATCGTGCAATTCGGAACATGTTAGCTTGAATGGCATAGTTAAAGCATTTTACATATCGATGAGCATGGTTCCGAATTGAATATTTTGGAAAAATATTGATTTTTACCGGATTTCGAGTAAATTTTGACACAACCTATAGCTTAGCAAGATTTACGAAGCAATGATATTTATTTTAAAATATCCATTTTATCATGATTTATGCTGTTACATACAAGAAATAATATTGCTTTATAATCACACTCGCGGCTCATTCAAGGCATTAGTTTAAAAGTTTGCAGCTATAAATCCTCTTTCCCTGACGTTCCGAAATTGACTGTACATGCAGATGCAACTCTAATTTCGCTTGTATAAGCAGCCAATAGTGAAATGCGGTCACAGAATAAAAGATTAAACAATACATTAACCAATCATCTGCCAACAGTTTGAGTCCGACAGTGCAATGAAAACGAGTTCACTCACCAACTATCGAAGATCGAAATTCATCGGAAACACGGTACTTTTTGTACTTTTCAAGAAAAACAGCGGTCGGCATATATCTAAATACACTTCAGAAATTGTAGAAAGCACAATGTACTAGTAACATAGAGGGAGATGTGGTACCGATTGATCACTGGGACCGAAAATACTTCTCGAAAAAATTCTCCATGATAATTCCATGATTATACTCCGTGAGCTTGTCTACAATTGCATTCTGGCAAAATCTTTCCTCACATACAAAACTTTTCGACGTGCGCGAGCTATGGGGTCTCTGACAGATGTTTCTGTTTTTTTTTGAGGGGTGGGTGGGGGGGGGGGGTTGGGGGGGGGGGGGTGAACTAAATTTCGATCGACACATACATTTTTCTCAGGCTATATAATTGCACATAGTATTTTATTCAATACCTTCCTTGAGTGGAATTTTTTCCGATTCATGTATAAAATTCGTAGGGTGGTGACCGATAATACAATAGCCAAATCAAGCAAAATAATCAAGCATACTAATCATGCAACAACTGAAACATGCTTACGTACAGAAAATCTTTATGTAATAATTGCATGTGATGTTTTATCGCGATAACGAGGTATTTGGAAGTCACAATGTTGATTTTCGGCCAATATGTATATACCCTAAAATTTCTAAGTTCGAGCCTAAATCGAAACGTGATTTCATTTGAGTTGATATAAATTCTTTTTTTTTTACGGTTGCGACCAAACATGCTTCTTTGGCTTGCTGTAGCTTAGATTATAATACACAGCAAGAAAAGTTATAACATCTGAGTTTTTGAGAGTATGTCTCATAGGTCGCCGGGTCGTGTGTCATTGGACCCACCGGATGGGGACCGATGATACGTTCGAGCAACAAATTTTAAACACTCATAAATATTTTTTGAAAAGACGGATAATCGTGTATATGTGAGCGGTAGGTAGAGCTTGTATCAAAGTTCCTAGCCCGCCAAAGATCTGCCGTTTTCGGCTGAACATTTTGGGGCCAGCGATCATTTTCCAATTTTTGATCCATCAGTACCACATCTCCCTAATTTACCTGAATGGAGCAAAGACCTGCCTCTTTTCATATCCTGTACGAACCATTTTTCAAGATCCAGAGATATCAAATTGCCTTGAAAATGACGACTATTTATAGAACGCAGCAGTGAAATTAGGTTCAAAATGATAGCAGACCGAATGATTGCAGAAATAATATTAGTCATGAACATGTAACAAGAAACAGATCATCGTTCACTCAAGATTATCCCATAGGATGAATCTAGAAACCATGCAGTAGAATCCATGAGGTAATATACCTTGGCTTATGCTTGAACTCAGGGAGACAAAATATCAGTTCCCTTTGTGTATTCAAAGTTACAATCAGGTTTCTTCGATGCTAATATGCACTTTTAGAGATTGGAAAACAGAAATATTATAATATTGTGATATGGTGCTTATATTAATTTACTGGCGCTACTGCTGCGTTCTAATTTGTCATGTGTGAACGGTCGAAACGAACTAGACCTATAAATATTTCATTTATATACTTCTGGCGTAAAATCCTAATCTCAATAAAATAGCTACTGTATCTCTCTGATGGCTGCTGAACAATCATTCCTGTATCTCCTTAGTCAGCATGAGTTCGGTTTAAGCTACAGTATACAGCGGTAAGCTGCCGAACTAACGCAACAGCCCTTGGGTATATGTCAGCCAGTTCGATCAATTCTTACACGATGTTGATTGGAAAGCATACCGGGATCGATTGGCGTATTGAGCATCTGTCAAAGTCGCAGCAAGGAGTAGCAGGCCCGTTTTGCGATCATAATCATCGACATATTGATTGCAACACGACTCTTACATGTTCCCGAAAGCATCAACATATCTCTAGGAGACCAATGGTTCTTTGGCTGATACAAAGCTGCAGAATTGGGCTCTTCAAAAATGACTTTTGTTTTCTCAAATCGTACTGGCTACTTGATAAAATTGTTAGGGTACCTAATTTAAGCCTAGACACAAAATTTGGTTCAATTCCAGCCAGTAAACGCTTCGCTACAGGAGAAGAAAGTTTATATTTATTATATAGAAATAAATAATGAAAAATTTGAAAATTTTTTGTTCACCCCATGAAAGTGTTAGGCTGTCTATAGAAACGATGCTCACCAAATTTGGTTCAATTCCAACCAGTGGAAGCGGAGTTATTGCCGTTGAAAAATTTGGATTTGAATAAAATGGTATTTACGGTGACCGATTCTTTGTTTATTTATTATAGTTGTGCTCACCGTAAATTCCATGTAGCGTATACATCTGCTCAAAAATAATATTGTATAATATTGTTTATGTTGATTCAGGAAAAAATTATGAGCTTACTTCAAAATTCCGGACATTTAGGCATATTTCAGAAATTCCTCCCGGACGCAGTTTTAACAGTGAAATTCCGGATATGTCCGGGAAATTCCGGACGTATGGCAACCCTACCGTAAGGTCACCTAGCACCCACGTTTTTTCTCCCCCTGCTAATTGTGGAAGCTGAGCGCTTAGCAGGATAGCTGCGGATACCAGTTTTTGAGTCTTGGGTCTGAACTGGCCGGTGATCGAGCCGACGACTTACCGATCAAGAAGCCGGACTCATCAACAGTACACTATCTCGCTGTGAAAACGAACCCCTGACGTCACTAATTTGAAACACTACTTTTCCGTGAGGATGTAACTGTTTGCATGTCCAATACACTAAATAAACCATAGAAATTTTTGCAGTCACAGTTTAATATTCCATCCAACTCACAATATATGACAGGTAATCGCAATATCGTGTACGTCTGGTTTGCAATAAACCGATGGCTTTTAACATCCGGTAGCTGCCGTCGGTCCTCCGAGAAAATGTGCCATACATTCGCCTATAAATTGGTCCGCCATTGACATTTGACATTGATGGTTTCACAGAATATCAGGAAATAGAGTTTGAGCATATTTTCCGTACACCTATAGTTGACGCACTATTGACGTGTGAATGCTGAGACTATAGTAATGGGAGGGGTCCGGTTGTTTTATGTATAAAGCGTGACTTTCGAGTCGGTAAATTTGTGAGGGAGGTACAAATTGGCAGTAAATACCTATCAACAGCTTCCCATTTATCCACCTTAAGCCTATAAAGGTGGGTTTGACTTCGAAAAATTCCGATGCGAAGATTTCGGAGAGATTTGAGTTTACAACGTATAATAAAGTCACAGAAGCAGTAGCACAATGGTTACACCAATACATCGGAAATGAGAGGTCGGCAGTCAGATCCAGGCTAACTTTCCGGCCCCAAGCCCGGTTACTTGGTAAGCTTTGGGGAAGGAATGCCACATAAAAAAACTTCAGTTGCCCGACGCTGATCGCTGAGCACTGATCCGCTGTGGCAACCAGGCAACTGGGCTAACCTGAAACGATCTCTCTTGTTATCATTTGAGCCGATTATGAAATTCAGCTCGGGCATGAATAAAGTTCAACCGTTGCGTGGACTCGGACATGTTTCGAATGAATTCTGGATTACGATTTGGATATGAAATCTGAAACAGGATTTACATCATATAATTTCGGCTGATCTCGGGCCTTGGAGATGAAGTAGGACGTTGTATATTTTTATCTTTGATGTTTTTGCGGCATAAACATCCACTCATGATATACATACACATGATCTGTGCGTATGCAATGCATACCATGAGTGAGTGATGTGCATATGCCGCTGGACAAGGAAAGTACAGATATAGCCATGTAAAGTCTTGCACCACCCCCTCATGTTGCCCGAGAATGATCAGCGACAAAAGGGGAAGCTACATACACCAGTGTTATTGGTCAGGTCATGGGTCTGACCCGGCCTTGGAATGAATCCACGACTCGGCCTGCCGATCAAGAAACCGGACTCCCTACCATCACATTATCTTGTCATACTTCTACAAATGGGCCCACTGTTGTTATCCGCGTGCTAGATTATCGCCATTCACCTGGTAAATATTGAATAGCACATGCAAAAGACGATAACCAGCACGCACAATAAATAAGCAAACGTCATCCAGGTAGAAATTCGAGCGATGAGCAACACATTTTTGCTATGTCCGAACAAAGGCATTTGGTCCCGAACGGCTTCCGCATAGTCAATCACTTCGCGTCTGCTTGTTTCGTAAACATGATCTTTAGCTTCCTTTGCATCGGACAGGACGCCGTATAAAACGGTTTCTGCGTAGTGTGGTAGAAAATGGTACAGCGACGCCACGGCGACATCAACGTTAGCAGATAGATATGACGGCATCAAGTCTGACGAGAAATGTGAACAGCGATATGAAATCCCCTTCTCGGCGCATATGCGGCATCGTCCAAACTTTTTCGCTGCCTCGGTCAACTCGAAAATTAACTGATTGAACTCGCACATCGCGATGGTCTTTCGGTATGACATGGGAATGTCGTGCATTGCGTCGAAGATGATCATGATGTAATCTAACACGTAGTCGTTCAGAACTGACTTGCATCGGTGCAACCTGAGTGCACACGATATAGCCTCCTGTGTGCGCGACCATATCCACTCGACCGCCGGCTTCGCGTCGTGTTTTTCGTGCAAATACTGGTCCGCGGCGATCGTGTACATTAAAATAGCGGCGAGAGCATGCCTCGAACCATCTAGGACCTTTCCCCATGATGCTACGACATCTGCCGACGCCAATAGCGGCGTCAAAGCTATCCGTAATTGGTTCAATATCCCGTCCTTATTCTCCTCTCCGAGATAAACGGCGGTCACCAAATCGATGATTGTTTCATCCAAATAGCGTGCGTACGCGTGGGTATCTTTTGGCAGTAGAGGATCATCATATTTTATCTTTCTTTTTTCGTCAAGATAATCTTTATTGTATGAAAATAACAGTGCGCATTAATGTCGGGCGTGTAAAATGCGAGATTGAAGATTTTTACCAGATTTGGATTCGATTTTAACATGGTATTTTAAAGAAGTTGCAGAAGTCGAATTTATTATACTTATTAGTTGTACTATGACATATGCTGTTAAAAAAGAGATGTACTCTGCTATGGAACTCGAGTTGCCAATCCTCAAAGGGCACTTGAAAATTGAAATGATCAAGACTTTGCATCGAAGCGGTTGCGACCGTAACTTTGTTCACATAGCAGCCGATAGTCAGATTCGATAACGTGATCAAATGTCGATCAATAAATTAACCAATCAAATTTCCCAAGTGAGTCCGAGAGTGCAATCAAAATTGGTAGACTTACCGACTATCGCATATCGAAAATCATCAGAAATGCGGAAGTCAACGAACTTTTTGCGATAAGAAGTTGCGGGCGGTTGTCTAAAAACAATATCTTTGTTGCATAATGAAACAAGAACAAAAGTAACGTTTAATTTACCTGCATATAGAGCGGATTCGCATACTTCCGAATCTTACACGAAACTGTTTGCAGGATCAGGCGATTTCAAATTGTCTGGAATCACGGCTACAGTTTGGCCTATGCAGTAATCTTGGTCCAAATGATATCTGACTGGAAGCTAGCAGTAAAAGTATTGCTGCTAAATCCGTAACAGAACATATCAACTCCGACTTAAGGTTATTGAGTGATCCTATTTCGCTTTCACGATAAAATCCATGAATCAGTTTACGTATGCTAGAAGCCACGGGAAGGATTTCAGTGCTTAGGCTACTCAGTAATCAAAGCGATGAACATGATTGTTCGATTCGAATGTGCAAAGCTAGATTCCGTTTTGTCAGCTATAAAAGACGAAAACCATCAGTCTGTGATGTGATGCTGAATACAATGTACCGGTTATACCATAGCTACGTTTCAATATGAAAAGGCTCAATATGAACGGTTGAAATCAACTACAAATTTTGTTACTACTGTCAATTCTGCAACCTAATAAAATAGCAACAATAGATATATCACGCGTGCATGATAATTATACATTTCTTTTCTCAGGCATTATACGTTCTGGTTAGAAGGCAATTCATCGCGATATTCTACCTAACTATAACGAAACGCACGATATCTTCGCCCTCGGGCCGCTCGCTGGTAATGCGGCATCTGCAATCCACTATTACGTCCTTCAGCTTGATCAATTCGCATGAAACATTCATTGGAGAGCATACAGTCATCTATAGGTATGTAGTTCACCCGTCGAAAGCGCTACAGGGGAATCGATCGAAAGCGTTCGTTTGGAGATATTCGGTTTCAATATATTGATAGAAACGCGACTCCTACGTATACCTAACTCCAGCAATATATCTGAAAAGACGATGATGCTTTGCCCAAATCATACCTGTTATTCCGACGCGGCACTGGATTCAATGAGTGGCGCTCTATCAGGTGTCGGGATCCTGTCTTCTGCACACTAAACCTTGCAATGGGACCTCGGCAAGCGTTGCGTATCTCAAATATCTTCTGTTCTAATACAAGCAGGCCAAAGACGAAGAATATGGAATAGCTTGTTCAGTATATAATGATACGTAAATGGCGAGATTCGCAAGATTGCTTGCTCATCCGATATAGAAGTCGATTGGAGAAAATGAAACAGCAACAGTGGAATATAAAGGAAAACGAGAACGGACGACGCAACAATTAAATTAACTAATCAAATTAAATAACAATCCAACGATTAGACGTACTGCAGTACAATTGCAACCATTGTGAAGACCGACTAGCCACGAAATGCTTGTCGCCGCAATACCCTATTCCTGCGTCGCAATATCCTCCCCCCCCCCCCCCCCTTGACCGACAGTAGTCAGTCAACAGGTTCTAACAGATGAATTTTCTGAATGGGGCGAGTCAATATGCTTTTTGCCGTTTTCAACTTGAGCGTCCTTACAAGGCCATCTTTGCCTTCAATCGTATTGATGACTCGTGCCGTGAGCCAACTCGGTCTGTTGCGCCCGTCTTCTGCAATAAGGCAGACATCTCCTATCTTCGGAGCTCTTTGTTGAATGTTCCATTTGTTTCGTCGAAGCAACGAAGGAAGATACTCCTTGCTCCACCTTGTCCAAAAGTGTTTGAGCAGGGTCTGCAGATATCGGAACCGCTTTGTGACGTTGGCGCTTGTAGGTAAGTACGGCAGTTGACCAAGCGGACGTCCAATGCAAAGATGAGCCGGCGTAATAGCCTGTGGATTCCCGGAGTCTGCACCCAAATAGGTCAGCGGTCTTTGATTGAGGGCACATTCGATGTCTGTAAGAACGGTATACATCTCAACGTAGGTTAAACTGGCCTTACCCAATATCTTCCGAAGCGGCTCTTTAAGAGAGCGATTCATTCTCTCGTAGAACGCTCCGCGATGAGGCGCACGCTCTACTACAGGGGTTCTCAACCCGCGGCCCGCGGGCCGCATGCGGCCCGCAGACGCTTATTCTGCGGCCCGCGAGATCTTTCAATATGATCGCAATTACTGCCGGCACAGTATTGTTACATACTAATTTGCTATACTTAAGCTCT